>NW_026294802.1:607500-1182500 GCF_026119805.1 Tympanuchus pallidicinctus
CTTCTTCTCACAACTACCTATAGAAGTATTTGGTATGTGTAGTTAACTGTTTTTCCAAGACATTCTTTGACTGAATTTCATACAGACTTTGAAGAAAGGGAGGTTTGAACAGAAATGCTGAAGCTTCCATATGATTTCTGCATATTTTCATAGAAATTGAAGAAAGGTGAAGTTTCAATCATGGGTGAAGAACTTATTTCTTTGCTGTCATTTTATATCTTGTTTTATAGAGAGGTTCTATGAGACGCATCCTAGAAATAAGTCAGCCACCTTTTGGAAGCCAAAAATACTCATAAACAATGTAGTTCCCCTACAATTTAGTTTTGTATCTGCCCATATGTATCATAACCTGCGCAATGTGAAAATTCCTACAGCGCAAATGAGAATGATCCAACATCTTCAACACAAAGATAACCATTCCTTCAAAGGACTGATGGTTCATCACAAACTCTCTGGACTCAACTGAGTTATCATCAAAGATGTTAGGTCCTAAAAGAACTAATTATATTAGTAGCAGAAATGCACCCATTTTGTTTCTTAACTATAGGGCATACATATTAAATATCCCACATCTGTTTAGAAGCATTGAGTAAAAAGCCTGCACAAACTTCCATTAAGATAGAAGTGCAGTGGGTTTGAGATGAAACTTGTTTCATTTTACCAGTTTCAAGCTGTTATATGTCTTAGAGTGAGGCAATCAAACTTATGAATCGAACACTTTGTATTCAATTATAAGGTAACAAAACCCCTTTCGGGTCTTAGTCTTGAATCTTAGTCTTTATTCAATCACAATGTAATAAAGCTTCTTTCAGATTCAGAATAAAGTAAATGGTAATGTAAAACATTAAAAAAAAATTGAAAGACTATAAATAAAAATGTCATTCGCAGGGACGTAAAAACAAAACCCAAAAACCCGTCTACTTCTCTCTTCCATCTATTGCAAGTATGACTTTTATGTCAGTTCATTGCCTTAAGTGAATGTTATTTAAGTGTGAGTCCTGCTTTTAAATGGAGTTAATTTCCTCAAAGCAGACAGGCACAAGACAGGCAGCTGACAGCCTCTACTTAAGAATTCTAGACTCAAACTAACGGACTTCAATTTAAAACCTAGTCTGCAGATCCTTTTTATATGAAAATCAACACAATCAGGTTCCTTCTAAATAAAGAATCAAAAAAATTTTACAACAGGTTCTCAAGCTGGATTTCATATCTACTAGAAGTGAATCCGAAGTGCAAAGTCTTCATGAGAACTGAAATAAGGCCTTTTGTATCTCCTTTCAGTTTCAGCATTCTCCCAGTGAATAGCTGAACAAAATCTATTCTCAGGCCTGCGTATTTTAGTTTATTCTTAGACTAACCTTAGTCCAGCACTACTTCTCTCTCTGGCTATCACATTCCTTTCCCGCTCCCACCTCTCTAAATTTCTCTGAATTCTATGGATTTAATTTGCACAGAAGATCAATAATAAAGATGTGACTTTGCTTGTTTGTTTGTTTGTTTCAAATTGATATTAAGTTTGTAAAATCTTCAGAAAAGCATAGATAAAAACTTACTTCTCATTCCAGTCTGTCAGGAAAAAGAAGGATTTTCTAACAGGTATATTTCTGCAAATCTTCACTTGACATATTGTCTTCCCAGCATATGTTAGTAAACAGGAAAAAGATAAAAGTTTGTATCTATAAAGGAAAAAAGGGGAAAAAAAATAATTACAATGTAATTTCCAGCACAGTAAATTCAGAGTTAACTGTTCAGAAACTTATGAAGATCCATTCTTACATGCAAATAGAATTAAAATGACAAATCAGATTTAACGTTTAATTTTAAAAAAATAGAGCTCAAGAAAGTGCTTAAGACATGTAATCCTTATTTATTTTTCTTTATGGCAGTCAATGGAAGTTTAGGCAAAAGGTGTGAGGTGTTGCAACTTTCTCATCATATAAGTTCAGTCATTAGTGGAACTTCACTTATACTTTACCCAATCTGTAAGAAAACTATAAAGAAAAGAAAACAAAAAAACCCGCAGGATAATACTTCAGGGAATCTATACATTCATTATAGCAGATGCGTTAAAGACATCTGTGTTGGCATTTGTCACATATTTGTCTGACTAGTGTAATTCAAGTCTCCAACTATCTGTTAGTTCTGTGTCCTTAATTCATCTTGTAACTTCCAGATCTTCCTATGGAAAATTGCCATGCTGAGCAGTAGACCATGTTCTGTGCAGGAATGATGAAAGCAAGTTTAAAGCATTTGCAGATTAACAGTGCCTGGCTTAGCTTTATTTACAAGCATCATTGCTGATCTTTTCCAGAACATTGTAATAATTGTTATAATTATTGTAGCAGATGTGCCTTTTCTCTTTCTTCTTTTTCTTTAACAATCTGTAGTTCTTTTGAGGTATTTATGCAAAGAAAAGAAAAAATTACCTCACAAGTGCAGGAAATGCTTGAGCTCTTAAATATGGCATCTTCCCTCTAGAGTCCAAACACTACCAACAATTGCAGTATAGTGAAGGAAATAATGAATTTTAATACAATAAAGTGATTAAGGATTGCTTAATCCCTGATACATCCCTGGTTTATATGCCATAAACACTAATCCTAAAAAGATTAATGCTTACACAATGTTAAGTTCAGAGTATTCACATTTCAACACATTGTATTTCTTCATACAATATTTTGCCTAGGTATCCTCCCTCCCTACGAATTCAAATGCAGGGAAATCTAGTCTTGTCCCAAAGATAACTTCATATCATCCTGATATAGATAGCAATATGAATTTGAGGGGTGTAGAAACAAACGCAGCAAAACATTATGTCATTGGCATCAAATAGTAAATATCTGATTGGGATCTATATGAGCCAAAACAAAAAACTGATAAAAAAGAAACTAGAAACAAAAATACAGTACAGAAAGGTAATTGGTTTTACAATTTATAAGGTCTCCAACTACCTTTTTAAAGAAGTAAGATTGAAATGAGAAATTGTAAGCATGAATATAAAAATTGATAAAGTACCAATCTACAAAAAGGAGCTCCAGAGGGATTTGGTGAGACACTGAAATGATTACGTAAAACACAAGACCCTCCCTCTTATCCCAAATGATTAGAAAAAAATATCATTTATCACAAATTTGTATGTCTGGATAAACAATGAGACAAGTTGTAAGAGATGTCAGAATTCTAACATACTGGCTTGCTCCAAATATAATGCACCTATTTATTTCCATGGAAACAACAACAGGTTCAAAGAGCACAATAAAGCTACTTGATGAGGCACTTCCTCAGTTACAAAGAATGATTTTTCAACATAATCACAACCATTAGCTATGCATTTTTGTGAGCAATGAACAAGAGACATATACCCATCACCACATTGCACTCATATCAACTATTTGGTCTTCACAAACATTCAGCAAGTATCAATAAAGTCAGTGGGTACTATTTTTGTCCACATGGAGGAATTCAATGACACACCATTGCATCATACATACTCCCATGTCTGACTGCCCCTCTGCTGCCATCTGATACACAGCAACAAAATGTAGCAGAATATTGGTGAGAAAGTTCAGCCTCTACTGCCATACCACCAATATCTATCTCTGATGTTGCAGACTAACATAATAAAGTAGTAAGCATTATTTTCGGAGCACTTAAATTCATACTCTCTCTCTCTATATATATATAAATGGAAAATGAAGTGCTGGGAAAAAGCCAGCATACAATCATGCAATGTGGAAAATAAGGAGGAGGAATGCGCTATGAATGAAGTTAGTAAAAGTATCTGAGGAAAGTAGGTGAAATGGACTGCAGTCTATGTTAAGAAACTCATGTTACAAGTATTAGAAAGATTGGAAGAGGAGATTAAGAAGGAAGAGAGATCCTCATTTTCACATGCTTGAATATAGTGTTCAAGTCATCAGTGGCATTTTAGGCCATATGTAATTTCACATTTCATCGGTAAAACAAAATGCAGTGGGAATGGTATAACCATCTGCAATATCAGGATAGTGATTATAGTTTTCCATTTATTACCTCAACAAATGTAAATCTCTCAGATTTTTATTTAATTGGTAATTACTTTTAATGTGATATAGTACATTTTCTTGTTCACAGTCTAATGCAAATGATCCCATTGCTTTTTAATCGGTCATTTGGAAATCAAGGTGGAGTGGGAGGAAAGGGAAAGTAATAACAAAACACTTGTAGAATAGCATTTTCACTCATAAAAATAATAATACCAGACTGCACTGGAGTGGCAAAAGGAGAACACCAGTTTTACAGGGGAAAAGCATCTATTTGAAGAGACAACTTATTTGAACGAAACAAACAAAACAAAAAAGTGCAGAAGAAAATATTTCAATCAGCTTTTTGTTAAAAGTTGTCTCTTTTTTTTTTTTTCTTTCCTCTGCTAGATGAAAATACATGGTATACTTTGACCCATAAACTCTGCTGATTTTTATCACAGTAGGGCTTGTCAGTGCATATGCTTAGCCAAGTAATGTTGTTTGAATATACAAGGAACAAAAATTACCGATAAAATCTCGTTCAGATTGGGTTCAAGCAAGCATCCCTCTGATTAGCTTAGTAACACTTCCACTCATTTGTACTGTGAAGGCTATAGAAAGCTCCAATCCAAACTCTTGGCATGAAGTGCAAACACTTTTCTTTGCCTCTCTGAGCAAGTCAGAGACACAATTGTTTGTTCACATACCCATCAAGTTCAACATGATGACCTTGCTTGTTACCATACGTCCATATTGGTTGGGGTAACCAGCTAAGACCTCTTTGATTCTCCTGAATGAAACATGGGGGACTTCTGATCAGATTACATAAGTGCTCTTTATGCTATAAAAATGGTGGAGATGCACTCACTCAGCCTTTAACATTCATACTGAAGTACTGCCAAAGCAACAGATGTTAGCTAGCACCTATGAAAAACATGTGATTAGGAGAGATGAGGCACCACCCTTCTTGTGAACTGTTGCTGGATTTTCTCCCACCTGTTCACCCAGGCTTCAGGAATGTTATGAGCTGCATAAACAGTGAAGCTGAGCTGGGAATCAAGACTGATGTCTGCACGGGGAGGGCTTCTAGGTATGTTGGCAACCTGAAAATCCATATCAAAGCTGCTGCTGTATACATGGATGAGATGAGAGATGGCCATGGAGAGCTCTGTCACAGCAGCTTCCATTAATGCTAAGAGGAGAGAAAGAAACAAAGAAAGGTTAGAAATAGGTCACTTGTGATAAAGCATGTTTATCTTAAACCATCAGTTATGGCTTTGAAATGCTTCCTAATAAAATTTAATTTAAATGACATAACCTACCAACTGAAGCCAATTAGCCATCTGTGCTTCTGAAACCAGCCTTAGCTCATTTCTGGTGTATCATTAGCAGTCTTTCATTACAGTGCCTTCAAATTAAGGCATTTTCAGAGTAAGCCTTTTAAACTACAGCAAGTTAGTGTGTGCTTCAGATACATCATTTCAGTCTGTTAATTTTTGCACTAGAAAGATTTATATTCTGTAAGCATCTTGAAATTTCTGCAGCTACATAGCTACTTAGTTCAAGGGAAATAGCAATGTTGCAGTAGAAAGGAGCAAAGGCACTGGTTAGCTTTTAAGACTATAAAGCTATTGCAAATACAGATAAACAACTCATAAAAATATATATAATAACAGCCACAATCAGATATAGCATTCAGATGGTCATGTATTGGTCAAAACATTCCACAGTGATAGACACTGAAAGATGTATCTACACAGATACATCAAATGCAGGCTGTACCCTCAATTATATTTCACTTTTATTTATGCTATTTCCTTTGGCATGAGTCTGCAGTGCTCTTTTTCTGCAGTTACTGGCTTGTATCCATCTTCCCTCTCTGCATTTCTGGAGCAGCTAGGGACTATCTGATTGCCATTGTAAATTAAAATCCCCAGCTCTGGCAGCCTCCATCGAGTGAAGAGAGCTGGTACAAGCACTCTTATTTCTCAGGCAAGGGACAGTTTGAAGAAGAAAGTGCCAGAGAACTTTATACCGTTCCAGGATCAAGGTGATTTGTCTTCCAAAAGAAATATCCAAAATTCTCCTTTTCCCCTCCCTATATCTCCCAGCTTTCTATGTGATCAAGGACGTACTCTCATCACCTTATGCCATTCTTTTCTGGTCCTCTTCAGAACATTACATTAAGTTCCCAATGTATGTTTGGCTACTGCACTCAATAACCATTTATGAGCCATGTATCTATTAAATTTTTTTCCAAAGAACAGAAAGTATGAGACTAGCTTGCATTCACTTTTAACATTGGGGATAACTGAAAGCATCCTGTCCAAGAGCAGATACAGACACTATGATTCTTGGACTTAGCTCAGTTTGTCACTAAAAGTGACTTTAAATGTATTCCTTGTCTGGAACTTCTTTCACACCTTTAAACTAGCAAATATTTAGAATTACTGAGTCACAAAATACATGGAACACTCTGCAAAGGAATTATTATATATCTGAAAGAGTGGTAATGTACTGGCACAGGCTGCCCAGGGAGGTGGTGCTCCACACATGTGAGCAGAATAATTTTAAAGATTAATCAATTAAGATCGATTAAGAAAACTTAGTTTATTTACTCAGTATGTACTTCTGTGGCTGGTGTATCTTTTTTACTGTCCTTTTGTTTCCTATCTTTACTATTTTCTCTATTCACCATCTTTTTCTATAAGGGTTCTGAATAAATCTTCAGCTCAAATGCATTTTCCCTTGGATAGCATTTTATTCTTACACCCAGCTCTCTTGGATGTGCAGTGAGTGAGCACCTTCCAAATTAAATGTTTAACCTGCACTGAATTATTTTACATTCCAATGAATTATTGATAGTCACACATATAAAACATTCTTAAGAATTCTTAAGAGGTCCAAAAAAGAATGTCAGCAGACTGCCCCAAAACTGGAGGAGAAAAAAAATAGTAATAAAAAAATATATATTTTTTCTTAATTATTTGTAACATAATTTATTCATGTCAGTGGTAAGTTGAAAAGATTCCCTGGGTATCAAAGACCCGCTCACCCTAAAATATCTACATGGCTAGATGAGACAGAGAGCCTTCAGTCAGCTACAGACAGTTTGTCTATGAGACTCCTTATGAAGTAAACTGGGAAATTTATTTTCTTTCTTTCTCCTGTTTTCTCCTCTCTCTCTTTCAATTCATGAAATTTCAGCATTATTTATCTAATTTATAGGAGACCTAGCATGATTCTTCTCACAAATAAGGCTCCATGAGGCATAAGCAAATGATCAAGTATGACCTAGTCTGCAGCTACTGTACTTTTTCCTACGTGTGGCTTCTTTGCCACAGTCACCCCTCTCCCCTCCTCCCTCACTCTTCATTCATTAAGCCTGATGGCAATTAAGCAAATTAGAGACAAACACCTTAGTGAGTCTGTAGGTGTCCATTTCGCAGAAGAGATGGTCAGCAGCTTTTCACTGCAAAGAACTGAAGTCAAAGAACTTAACTGCTTTTATGATTAATAAATTTTAGACGAGAAGGATCTATGGTGTTTCACTGATATACCTTGCAAAGGCCATAGACTTCCCATAGTAGATTACAGCTTTAGCTATGCCACAGTTTATTTTCTAGGAAGTATCCCACACATAGTACCTAGGAGAATGATGAATACAACACATCCTAAAGTGAACTGTGACTGAGATTTATAATCTCAACAACTCAAGTCTCAACTTATTTCTGGTTTAGAATTATTTGGCATCAACTTCTCTGTGGTGATTTCTCTCTCATTTTCTCCGCTGAGGAAATGAGATGAGAACACAAGAAGTGACTTTTATCCACAGCTGCCAGATATGTTTATTTCTGACATGCTCTTTTCACAAGAAATCTAAATTTTCCTGCAGTCTGAGTATCAAAAATGTTTCTACAACTGTATCCTTTGTGTGGCATTCTTAGCCAGTTATCTGTTTTTTTTTGGAGGATTAGGTGGGTTTAGTTATGTGGAAACTGGTGTTAAACAAACTTTAACCACAGTTGCCAGGTATGTTTGCTTATGACATATGCTCCTTGTACGTGAAGTCTGAAGGAATGAATTTCTCCCTTGAGAAAAAGAACCACCCACGCCATCTTTGACAGCATTAATGAATATGCTTGCATGTAAATTCTAGAGATTGCAAGGAGCAAACCTGCTCATTCCTTACAGAAAACCACATAATTTCTTCTCATTCCAGTATTACAATTCACATATTTCAGTATGAAATCTTTGAACAGAGTAAGCACTTTGCTAGCAGACGACATCAATTTAGTACATATCAAACATGCTCTTTCTGATTCCATACACACATTTTCTCAAGGTAAAACATGGTTGAAAATAACTCAGATGGAAGTCTTAAGATTCCTGTGGCATCTTAAAGCTATTTTGGAAAACATGAACTTGATATTATTCTTTCTTACTTATTTTTAGAGATAGGAAAAATATTAAGATCATGAATTCTACTTTGGTCTCCCTCTCTCTCCCTCCTACCCCACTGTCTTGGAAAAACCAATACACTCTCAAGATTCAGGTGAGGTGCAAAGCAATGTTAATTAGACAATCACCATAATAAGTAAAAAGCAAAACATGAAAGGGCTGTAAAGCAAAAACTGATCAGATGCAGTTTCCAAGCACCAATATATTTGTTGTTGTTTCCTCCTATCAGCTGAATAATCCTCTGAATTATCTCTTGAAATAAATTTACAGAATTTCTGCTATCCTTTTAACCAAAACGTTTCTAAAACTGGATCTTTTATAAAGCCTTGTTAACTTGGATCAACATATATATTTTTTTTTGGAGGACTGGGGGATTTAGTTATATGAAAATTGATCTTAATTAAATAAACCTGAGTAAATAACATCTTGACTCTCAGAAAAACATATAAAGATGTAACATAGCAACAACTTAGAGATAGAGAGCCACGCTCAAATTAAAAAAATAAAACAAAAAACAAAAAAACACAGAAGAGACTTATAAAGAGGAAATCCAATTAAAAAAACTCTTCATGTTTTTCTGTATTCTGAAATAAAAGGTGATTTTTCCAAATAAAAACAAATATAGAATAGCTCTGTCCTAGGGAAAGAAAGATGTATTTTCATTTTTTTTTCTAGGAAAATTCCACCAAAACCTCCCATTTCCTCCTTTCTCCTTTTATTTTTATTTTTTATTTTTTGAAACTTTCTGTAGTAAATACTTCTATGACTAGGTCTAGAAGAAACTATCAAATCCAAAGTACCATCAGTGAACCTTTACACTCTTAAATGTAATGACAGTTTAATTTCTTTAGATGTATTGTCATCAAGGTATCTATTTTCTGCATTCTCTCAAAAAGATAAAAACTCCATCCTGTTCAGACAGGAAAAGCTGCTGATTCAACATCATCAGCTCATGGTGCATACTGGACTTTCTGAGATGGGTCCCAGAGAACTATGGATCAAGTTCCAAAAGCTGCTTATTGTGTCTGATCTCCAAAATCCCTGCCTGAAGTCACAAGGCTGTAGATATTGTACAAATGTTCATTCATCAGCTTTTCAGAAAGGCACACTGACTGTAGTTCTGCACCAGTCTGTAGCCTGCTTTTTTCCTATTCTAGACTGCAACAAGCCAGAATGCTAAATCTTTATTAACTGGAATAGATTCATTTATCTTTTGGGAAAATTTCATGCTGCAGAAAGGTGAAAATTTCTAAAAATGCTTTTCTCAAATTTAAGGAGAAAGAAAAAAATAACACGCGGAGTGCTGAAATATTACTATGATTTTTCTAAGGACTTCATGCAAAGGGAACAGAACATGATCCAGACTTAGATGTAACATGGACGAGTACTGCTCTGTTCACAGCTATGGAATAATTTGGTCTATAGAGATAACACTGTTAACAGAGTCAATTATTGCAACACTAAATAAAGGACTGAGAGTTTGAATTAGTCTCTGACCTGCATATTCCATGGTGAATGACTACCATTAAACCTCTGTTAATCCTTTTTACTGGGGGGGGAAAGCAGGAAAATTAGGAAGAATTACTGGAGTAACTGCTGCTTTTACGTTTGAGTTTGATACCTTTTTCTTGAAGATAAATATAAATACAGAAAGGAGACAGAAAAGAACAGCACAAATGGGAATTGCAGTCTGTCCTCTCTTCAACTGTCAGTGCTGATTTTATTTTGAATTGTGCTGCTAGAGATAGCAAAACTCATACTCTTACACTTCTCCAAGATCTGGAAAAATGATTTTAATTCACTTTTTTACTAAGATGATTTTACTTTACTTTTACATCATGGCAAATTTTTTCCATGTCTGCAGGGCTGGGAGCTAATGGGGTAGAAAAGGAAACACAGAGATGGTTTTAGCAGGAATGCACACTTCGCCTTCCAGGTGATTTTTACTTCTAGCCTCAGTGTGTGAAAATACAACTTAGGCTCAGCCTTCCTAGATTGGAGAGACCATGGAATTCTCATGAAGGTGAAGGATTGAGGAAAGCTCATAATCCCAAAATAAACAGATGCTTAGAATGCTTTTATTCACTTCCTGTGGGTGACACCAAGGCTCCACTAGATCACTTTTGATCAATACTCTTGTATTTTGTTTTAATCAGATATAACTTAACACAAGCTTTTATGCTACTATAGACTTCTTAGTTCAAACTTGTTGGCCTAGCTTTAGGTATTTTGTTGTCTTTTAGAAGTTTAGTTAGTAAGTCTAAATGTAATACACATACTGTGTTAAAGTATACATGAAATGGATATCAGTGCATGTAATTGAATTTTGATCACCCTGGACAACTTTGAATGTAGGCTTCTCCACAGAATTACTAATGGTCTGGAAAATTCTGACTTGCAATCAGCAAGTTGCACTTTCTAAAATTATATTACCGAACGGATCCTGAAATTGTTAGGAAATTTGGATGTGCCAAGAACAAATGGAATTATCAGTCTTCACAGTTAAAGGTTTCCTGGCATAAGTAAATAGATGCAGAGAGCTGCTGATTCAGTGAAGCTCAACTCTG
Source organism: Tympanuchus pallidicinctus (assembly GCF_026119805.1). NCBI lineage: Eukaryota > Metazoa > Chordata > Aves > Galliformes > Phasianidae > Tympanuchus > Tympanuchus pallidicinctus. The sequence continues at coordinate 618,533 of NW_026294802.1, forward strand.
AAAATATCTTTAAGCAGAGGAATGTTTTAAATCCTTTCCAGAGAGGTTTTCTGAACACTTTGTGATTGCCAAGTTTTGATTAGTAACTATTAATTACTTTCTGTACTCAAGACATTTTTGCCATTAATAGTGTTTAAATGGAATAAATGGCTATCTCCAAGGGAGAAGAATCCTACAAACACCTTACCATCCAGTTCCTCCCTTCTGCACCTGGGTCTCCTAGTTGCTTAGCTTTTCCTGGCAGCCTACAAATATAATCTTTGTTTGCTGTTCATGAAATTGAATAATGGTGAAACAACAAGCTTGGCATTTGGAGCCCTGCATTTAAATCACATCTGTGTTTGAAAGGCTGCTGCAATCTTTGTGGTTGGTTCACCTATTTGCCGCTCTGAGCACAGTGCAACCAGAGTAGCTGTAAGAGGGGGGGAGGGACAAGACTTAGATCTCAAATGGCCACCTTTTTCATCAATCAAAATAAACAGGCCTCCATAACAGTGTGATGGCTCACCCCAAAATTTGGAGGGCAGCTCCTTTGAGAGCATTGGCATACTTCTGTGAGTACAGGTTGCAAGCCACAGAGAGGTAGAAAAGGACCTGAGCCCTATAGGTGGCTATCAGCCCAAGAAATGTGACAGACACCCACGACAGAACAGACTCCTGCTTGTCCCTCAGCCTGGGTGGTGCTGTGCAGTAATGCTAACAGGACCAGACCAGAGATGCTAAGCTGATTTTATCTGAGGGATTAAATAAAGGAGAGTATATGATTTTGTCCATTACTGCTAATTAGTCTACTCTTCTTACAACAGTATATAATTCCTAACAACACACTGCTTACACAAGAAAAGACAGTGAAAGGAAAATTATTGGAGTTGAGGATAAAAACTACACAAAAACATTTTTTTCAGGTTTTCAGGAAGTTCCTTATTTTTCCTTCTCTCTACAGAAAATGTTGGGATTAAGGACAGCTACTAATAATAGCATTAATATTGCTACTATGACCACCAATAACTACAATATGTTCTTTCATCACACCTCATTCTCCATATCTGAATCTCAAAATTAGTTTGGGGAAATGCTGGTTTATTTATATTTTTATATAAATGTATTTTTTATTTAGCATAATTATCTTATAAATAAATATGTAAACATCTGCAATGTACCAACTGAGACAGGTCATTAATACAAATGAACAGCAAAACATGTTTTCTTATGATATAACTTGAATTAACATATTTTTTAAAAAATGCTTTACCTTTACCTTGTGCTTCCACACGTTGCAATGAATCCTAGAAAAATAAAACCCAAGGGGAAAAGGTCATCAGTTACTTTAGAAAATACCAGATAGCAGTTAAAATTATGCTAGGAGTAGTACTCGTGGAAAACAAAGCTGTTTTGGATGAGAACAGGGAAGGATGCTATGAGGAGAGTGGTTATGACTTGGATGCAGGACCCACCTTCTGGCTCTTTCACCTGCCTCCTCTAGTGTTCCAGGCAAGTCAATCAGAACCTGATTTCTGGCAGTATTTAAACATGCCAAGACACAAAGAAGCACTTAATCAGCATTTGGATGCAGAAACATTTTCAACCTTTGTACTTCTATAGCAGAGATAAGAAAAGCTCAATTTCTTTGCACACCTTGTATACACATACGTGAACCATGACACCCAGCCAAGGCTCCAGCCATCTCTCCAACCTGAGGAGCACCAACTCCCTGTTCAGGCAGCCTAAGTATTACCTGCATTCCTGCATCAAATCAGTAAAAAGAGACATGCCTACAAAGTCCTTCAAGCAAACAGCTAACTAGAATCAGCGAACAGGAAATATCCGCCAGTGATCCAGGGACATGTAGGATCCTGGTTTTTAACCATGGCTTTTGATGCCTAACATCCTAGGCTGTATCTGGATTCTCACTTCAGGCAGCCCAGTGTTGTTGATGGGAACTGCTGAGTGCTTACATTCTCTTAAAGGTTGGGCCAGTTATCTGACCTGAAAGGACAAGGCTAAAGATGCTTTTTTTTTTTAAAGTTGTTTACTAAATCCCCAAGTCCAGTAACTGACATCAGCCAGACTTTGCTCTGGGCTTCTCAGACACTGAACAAAATTATGTATCACTGCAGTACATATACTTTCCCCTTCACACAGGAAGATCTTCCATCACCACACAGTCCCTGGTACCAAGCTGGGCTTCAGCTTGAAATCTTCACCTGCTCCATTTTGTCTGTCTCTTACATCAGATTTACATTTACCAAGCTGACATAGAAATACATAACAAAAGTATGAATCTTAGTCAGAGAGGCTGTCAAGCTAATTCAACACTTTAGTATGCCCAGAGTATGCACTCTGTTTTAGTACATGTCCTTGTAGGATTTATTATCTTTTAAAGTTATTAATCCTTCTGCAACAAGGTGAGAATGCTACATGTTAGTACACATGCACTCAGCAAGAGGCTTAAAAATGGCAGTGCACACAGAAGTGGCATACGAAACACAACGCTAGATGTACATCCTCCCTTGGGTACCAATCTTGTAGTTGCCAGCATTTGTCTTGTAACTATGAGGAGCAGCCAAATGCCTACTTGAGGGGAAAAAAGCAACATGCAGGTTGAGAAATGTTTTCACAGTCTTTATATGCAGCAAGACAAGTGGGAATGGAGACCTTTGTTCAATTTTTTCAAATTTTGGAAAGTAAATGACCTTTGGAGCACTGCTTATAATTTCAACACTGTGTAGCCCATTTGGTATATAGTGGATTAGTGCTGGTTCTGGCAGGATTTCATCTTGTAGGACTTTTTGTGAGCTGCTATAAGAAAGGAAGAAAAAGAAGAAATGAAAAACATTAATTGTACAGCAGGCCTAAAACCCCAGGGTAGGATGGTTAGAGACTGAATGAATCACATTTATAAAGAGACACAATCAGTCAAGAAGAAACTATCACTGATGCCAGTTGCTTTCATAATCTGCTAGCCACACTGAAGGAATTCACAGTGCTGGTAGGGAGGAGACAGAAAGGATGCACAGAAGATGATTTGGAGAAAGTTTATGGTTTTTGATTGTTGTTCTGCTATTGTTTGACCATAAAATAGCAATTAAATAGAACCACAGAATTTTTTTTTTCTTTAAGTAACAAGCTCGTATGTACAGATATGTATACACAAATGTGTACTGCATCCTATGTAATTTACATTGGAAGGAGTGAGCAGTAGCTTCCCTGAGGCCGTATGTGTACATGGAGCTTGCCAAGTGGAAATGTAAAAAGGTGTTCCACACAAATCCACATCATACATTACACTAAATTCTCAAGACACCATGGTGAAAAAGCAATTAGAATTTCTCTATTGGCATTTCACTCTTACCCAGTATGTAACAACACATCACTGACATGTGATAGGGAGCCTGAAAAATTTCATTGTGGTTGCTATACAAGTTAATTGCTTGCCTGGATAAAAGGGAGATCTTTGTAATAGTTAAGAACCTTTCCACTCTTCTAACCTAACAAAAAGTCTTGGGGATGCTGTGGTGATGAGCATAATGGAAACACAAAGCAGACTGACAGGATAGGCAAATATTGCACAATTTAATCATTTCACCAGTACTCAGAATTCACTTAAAATGTCCCTATACTTCAGTTTGAGGTTGACTTGAACAGCAACTGTAGGAGCTGGTACTCCATGAAGTATCCAATCTCTGACTGCTAATTCTGGCTACATATGTTGATACAGGAAAGAGAGCTGGTATATTGTCTTTGTATAAGTATTGATAAACATAAATAAAATCTGATTAGTTATATTTAAATATTACCCTATAGTAACATAGTTATATATTCATAGTCATATATATATATAAAGTAGTTTCATATAAAGTGTAATCTGTATTTTATAAATTGGAGTGATGTTTGAGCTATAGAACATGCAGAAATATATTTTACTGCTTTTCATGACATTTATAATTCAGTGGCTGCTGAGTGAGATGAAGATTTTCATAAAATCAAACCTAAACTTTTTCACAGATTGTCAAAGTCTAATAGGCTGCCCTAGCACTTATTTCTCAAAGGAATAAGAAGCTTATAGCAGCAAGTGTTTGCTGGTTCAGGAACAGTTTGACTCTCCCTCCCTCAATTTATTTGAAGTCAGCTGTTAGTCAGGTCTGCTTCACCAGGTAAGGGACGAGTGAGAGAGGGGTGTCAGAAAAGGTCATAGGCAGCCTTTACATAAAGGTTTCAAGGGACAGACAAGAAGTTGAGCTAGCTAACGCTGAAAGGAAATGTTAAAAGAACAAAAAACTCAACAACTTAAAACTATATTTCTCTTATTAAAAAAAAAAGTAACCATTTAGTCTATTCTCCATTTGAAATGTGAAGATAAGCAGCCCCTCATAGGGTTATTAGGATAGAAAAATATTTTAAGACTGGTAATAAAATATTCAACCAGTACAGTGTTTTTAACATTCAAAATATGGTATTCAGGAGCAGTATCATTTCTCTCATTACAGATGAGCAAACACAACCATTATCATAATCACCACTGCTTATCAGTATCATCCTCTGGAGATTTCAGACAGGACTTGCACTGTACTATGCTGGAGACTGTACATACAGATAAGGAAAAGCATTCCTTGCTCTGAAAAGCTCATAATTTAAATAGATAAGACAGAAAAAGAAAATAATATTATCCCTATGTGACAGGAAGTATACAGAAGTTGGTTCAGAAGAACCTGGATTACTGCTGTAGAGACTGTCCATACAGCAGAGAAGGAAATTCCCCAGATTAGATACATGCTGGGAACCATGCTTTTAAAGTTATTTTATTTATTTATTTGTTTATTTATTGTTTGGAACTCAGAGAGATGGGATAGAAAGCAGACTCAAGGATACTCAATAAACGTAAACCAACCATATCAGGCAGTTTACATGTTGGATTCATAGAGCTGACCTGAATAAACAAAGAGAAAATACACAAACAGAAAACACCCTAAAAACAATTTCCATTCATTCCAAAACAAGGCTTTTAACAAATTAGTGCCAGTACTTCCAGTATTTTATTTCTGCTCTGATTCCTTCCTGAAAGAGACCGTTGTCGTCTGTTACTTTCTCTGTTTACAGAACTAAGCTCTTTATCCATCTTTTAAGGAAGATTCTGGTTTACAAAATACTTTTCTCAAGGGATAGATGATGATCATCTTGATGTCTTGCAGGATAGCCTGAGGTCTAACTGAAAAGCAGACCATGTGAAGCCCCTGTTATTTTTTATCTATTTTTCTAATTTGATCACAAAAAGAACTCTTCTTTAATTTCCATTTAAATCATACCAGATAAAATGTGCATTCTAATAAACCTGTTTATGTTGGCAATTACTTGAGAATAGAGATTTCTAATAACTGATGCTGAAGTAGGCATAAAAAGATTTAGGATACTATGCAAACAAGATTTACAGTGAAACATAACCTTGAAAGAAAAGCAAGAAAAGACACTTAATCAACAGATTATTTCCTTGGGCCAAAACTGAAGTTATTGCCTCTCTCTACCTCCACTGCAACATATAAGAGGAATAAACAGACTAAAAATACAGAGATTTAAGAGATTTTATAAGCAATATGCAAGTCACTTAAAATGGCAGTCTTCTTACCTCTCAGTAAGTGTTTTGCCCTGTAAAGTGATGAGCATTATAAGGATTTGAACCTGTTGAGTGTAAGTATATACGGATGACAAAATATAATTAATTTGCTGTATGTTCACTGCAATGACATGAGAAATTTTAGAAAAATAATTGTTAGCTTTCCCCAGACTTATGTTTGAGACCTCAAGCTGCCTATCAGACATAATTAAATACTTTGTTTTATGCAGCTAAGCATCTTTAATTAACATTCACTAGTTAACCCAGCTAACACTAGTTAGCCTGTCATTTACTTTTCCAGGTATTTTTACACATAGCCATAGGACAAAAATCTATAAAGAAAAAGAACAGCTTTGTAAGAAGGCAGTGGCCTGAGAAAGTAAGCATCTTGCTCAACAAAGCATATATTTCTTAATGATATTTGCTGTAAGAAAGAATGATAAGAAATAGACCAGAGTAGGAAAGAAAAAAATACCCTTTACTTCTTATTAAAATTGTTATAAAAATGTTTGAAGAGGAACGTCATTAGGGTGGAAAAGAATTAACATGACTTAAGGTTACACCAGACTAAATCCAGGTGATTAATGGCTTGATTTTCAAATTTGCTGAGCATTGTATTTCCAAGTTGCTGACTTCAAATGAATTTAGGGTACTCAGACTTTCTGTAAATCAGGTCCTCAGTGACCTTTCCGGGTCACCCTAAAGAAGCTGATGACAAAGCTGAGAACAGATACTACTCCCCAAAGCCCCAGTTCATAATTCTACAATAACCCCAGGAGACAAAACTTCAGTGTTTTAAGAAAGAAGATTACAGCTAGAATCAGGACTATGTTATGTTAGTCCTTCTCTGTATAAATAGTACAGACATTTCCATCTAGAGAAGTCACAATTTAAAGACATTTTACAGAAGGAATGCTAACTACATGAAACTGGAGTTTCACTAAACTATGTACCATGATTTGGTACAGATTATGCAGCAAAGCAAATATCTATATGTTTGTTGGGAATAAATAAGAACAACCACAGAAACATGTCAGTTACAGTCGAACACGGGACACATCCTCTTTTGCTCCTCTGTTATACAAAGTTAAATCTTCTCTGTTTATAATGCCTCTTCCTAATACTTGTCAGATTGAAGCAAGACAGTAGAACAGCCTTGGTCAATCAGAAAATTCATGACACCTATTCAAGCTCCACTTTCATAGAAAAAATTGGACAAATGCTTATCAAGGCAGCCTTAGAAAGACTTCAGTTCATTTTTACCTGTGTTTTCACCAACGCCGCTGCATGGAGTTTCTTGACTGCATTGGTAATTTCTCTGGTTTCCACGAAGCAGAGGACACTGCAGATTGCTTTAGCTACTTCAATCACATAATCAACTTTATGTGGCTGATAGCAGAAAAAAAGAAAGAAAGAAAGAAAAAAAACCAGCATTAATCTGTAGCTATCTACAGCTATGTTTAAATTGTCAGTGATCAATAGCTCCCTAAGAAGTCCAATTATCTTCCATAAAACGTATCTTGTTGAAAACTGAGAAATTTGGTATCTAAGACTGATCTTGAGGCAAAATGAGTGTTTGTCTGAATTTCATGATTGTAGAGGCATTCCAAAAAAACTTCAAAGAAAACTTGAACCCAAATGATTTACAAACTTCCAGATATTTTTATGATATTGTGATTTTATTCCCATTATAGTCTCTGAGAGAGACAGCAGAGACCTATGTTCCTTCTAAAAATAGTGACTGAGTGGCTGAACAGTTTGACACCTGTGGACTGAGCAGTTCTGTAACTGGCTTTTCTGTGAAACATAGAGATCAAACTATTAAATATTATTAATAAGTACAGATATTTACATATTATTACATTAAAAAAATCCCTAGAGGAGTAATATCAGAAATACATTGGGGAATTTTTTAAACAAATCTGAATCTTAAAAAAAAGAAAATGCCATCTTAATAAGTATCAAGTACCCTATGTTCAGGAAAATAAACAAAAAATTAATGTGTTTATTGTACAGTTAGTTATATGACTTTCTTAAATTTTGGAATACATTCTCCAAACAAGCAGAAGCTCTTCTATAAAATATTCTCCATGTTTCCATGCTGATAAACATTCTTTTCAGTTAGCTACAGCATGTCAGTGTCCTGATAAAGCCATTTCTCTAACTCAGCCATTTCATGCTTGAAAAGGGGAAGCTGTACCAATATAAATTTGGTTTTCAAGCTTAAGTTCTATATCCAGACTGTAATGAGAAGGTTAGAACCTGTCATTAATACAAATATAAAAAAATATTGAGGTTATTAACCCCATATTTAACTGCCTTGAGCAGAACTAAAGTATGAATGAATTACATAAACTACCCTGCAATATCTAGTGGTCAGAATTCTTTTAAATATAAGGTTGGTGTGTTGGCTGAGTATAGGTGACATTTCTGAAACAAAATATTATTTTTTACCATACTTTTCAAAAATATCCATAATGAGTTAAAACTGATTTCTTTTCAGTCTAAACTCTCAAAATCCAGTTGGCACGACCATCTGAAACTCAGATCAAGAAAGTATTTGGTTTCCTCTGAGGTTTAAATTTTGCGTGAAATATTATAGCTAAGATTTTCTTCAAGGACATAACATTCAATTGGCAGCCCACTTAAAAAAGCTCTTATGAGTTTTTCTGCCTAAACCTAACTTTTCAAACAATCTCAAGTAATATATACATATACCTCTCTCAAGGATGCAGACAGTTTCCTGGGAGTTTGCAAAATCAAGGACAAATATTGCAGATACACAGTGCATTATATCTGTACTAATTTCAAATATTATACTTTCAACCCAAATGATACTCATTTCATTTACAGATTCCTTAGAAACAGTCACCTGTGATATTTTAAATTTGTAACATTTTCTTCTTAATCTCAAAACAAGTTTTCTTAAAAGAATTTATACTCTTCTGAAGTCAGGTTGAATAGCCTTAATTAAAAGTCCTCTTTAATCACATTTGAAGCAGATTAATAATTAGATACCTTTCACAAAGAATGGTAATGCTTTTTTGGAATAACAGATTGAGAACAAATACCTCATTTTGCAAAACATGCTCCACTTGACCTCTATATTTCCTAAGAGCTGCGACAAGGTTCTCTCTGGAAATTAGAAAAAAGAAAATAACACAAAATTAATAGCAATTGGATAAAAAAATATTTTTTCCACGCTCTCCATTTTAAAAGTCAAGAATAACCTAACTGACAGTGATTTCCTGTTGATACAGAATAAGGACAAGTATTTAAGTAGATGTCAAGTAGTCTTGAGCCTGGTTCTCTGTGGTTCTGGTGGACATTGGCCAGGGTATAGATGTACAAGTTCTCCTTTATGAAGAGGGTATATGTTTCATAGTGAAAGAACTCTCAGAATGATTTGCTATTTAAGTGTCTACCTAACTCTAAATTCCATTTATTTCTACAAGGTTAAGCATGTGCTTAAATGTTACTTTGAAAGACAAACTTAATTATATGCTATTATGCCTTGTCTCTCAATCACTTCAGTCTGTAAAGCTGCAGAGTATCAGGACAAAACATCTGCAAAACACCTGGAGAAACTCTCCATTTCAAAAGGCTATACTGAGTAAGAAGCATAAAAATGTGTACGATAAAAAGGGCATGATAGTTACAGAATTCGTTAAACTTTATTTGCTTACAGTTCTAAAGTTTACATGCTCAAAATGTTTCACCAGCTGCATTTTCCATCCTATTACCACAGCCATGAATTTATTTTACACTGTCATTCAATCCAGTCCTGAAAACTGCTTTAACTCATATCAGTTCTGTAGGGCGACATCTGCAGCACAGTAGCCCCATGCCTCTGTCAAGCTACAGAAGTTACTACCAAGTCTGCATGAGCAGACTGCTGGGCCTCAAGTAAAGCTTCAATAAAATCTTTTGGGGTATGAATAAGAATGCAGATCTTTCTGCAGGACTGATGTGTTAGCTGTAAATCTTGCCATTTTAGAACCACCGGTTCTAACTGCTGTCTACAAAAACACAATAAACAGAATTTTTCTTTCTAAGGAGCACTTGCATCATTTTCTGTTTCTAATCACACCGTGTTTTAAAAAATGCAGTTGTAGTAGCTGTTTAAAATGATGTCCATGGGATCATCATGGCCAAAGTTACTGCACTGAGGAATGCACCTTCCTTTTTCCTTAACAGCTACCTCCAGCTCTTCCTCTGTAGGGTGAGGTCTTCAGAAAATAGTAGGGAAACCTTATTCAAGCTTCCACGCCCTGCCTCGCCAACTCATTGGAAATAGAGACTCCTTATTGCCTCGATGGTATGTGTGTAGTAGTTCAAGCACATGCATGTATTCATAGAAATGTAGAAACTTTGGTTTATTTTCTTTCTTTATCATTTATTTATATTGAGGTGCCACTTTCTCCCTGTCATTTTCCCTCCTCTTTTACTTCCAACTGTTTTTATGTATGACGATTCTCTCTCATCAAAACACTTTGAGGGAATTTCCCACCCTTTGCAGACTGGTGTCTGAAAGTCATGAAAGTATTTGATTACTTCAGAGCAAACAGATTATAGTTTGTAGAAGAATTGTGTATGTCCTTATGCATCTACGTTGGCTGAACTGAGCTATGAGAGATTAGAATTGCAAGTATGCCTTAAAGTGTAGGTAGCACTATATGTTGTTTGAGTTTCATCATATAGTGTATTGCAAGAGGAGGAAAGATGAGGAAATTCTACTGAAATCATCACACAGAGTACAAAAAGAGGTAGGGCTCCTCTGCACTAATACCAGAGTGCATTTCTGTGTAGATACCTACTGTTTACATCCTCCTACAGATGGTTTGCCCTTGCAGCTTCTTATTTGCAATCTGCAGTAGTCTTATCTAGCCAGGCAGTTACTGCATTGAGAAGCTGCCTGGCAATTCCTTCTGTAATCCTGTTAAATCATATCTAATACAAGTTGTTGCTTTGCTTTGACCAAGTCTCCAGGCATAATATCATTTTTATAGCAATATCCAGCTTGGAATAAGTTCTGGACATATAAACTTGCCCTATAGTCTTGATGCAAACATTTAAGCATGTTTATTAGCGTGCTTGTTCTTATATATATATATATATATATATATATATATATATTTTAAAGCATATTTTCCATTACTCTATTCTACTCTAGAGAATTTTCTACATAAAGCAGCCATAATTTTACACAATAATTTAAAAAAAAAAAAACATGCAAGAGTGATCAAAACACTTCTACTGATACTATCTTGAACCTATTAGATAAGTAATCATACTCATATTTTTATAAGTAATACCACATACTTAAACATCTTTGATAGCTGTGCATTAATGTGGCAATGTTAACCAATCAATAAACACTTGCTGTTTCTTTGATGCTAAGAAAATTTTGGATCTTTTAGCAAGATAATATACTACAATAGTTTTGAAAAGAAAAGGCAAAAAAAAAAGTAAAATAAGATTGGAGAGACAGTCTTAGTCTCTGGCTGGTCTATATGGTGAGGCATAAGACAGTTGTATATAGCATACACTTACAGAATTCATATTTCAATTTCTTGGCACCTGGATTCCCATCTAAAAGTCAATTTTAACTATTCTAGCTAACTGAGCTCTGCCTAAATGCATGTATCAGACTAACCATCATGTTATAGTTACTGGAACCTGAATTTCTGTGTTTATGGAACAAATTCAGCTTCAGTGGGTTGCAGTTTGGTTAACACACTCACAATTTACATTGTGTTAGATTTTAAAGCTATGAAAATCAGTGAGTTAAGACATATAGGCACTGCTGGTTTTATATGTTCACATTTACCTGTGAGAGCAAACCTGGTAATTTAAAAAGTAAGGTTTCTATTCGTTCTTTTTACATTGCCTCAAAGCAGTTCAAACAGTTTTTCTTTTCCGCCAAGCCCTGAACATGGGGAGGAACAGATCCATGCACCAATATATACTGGAAGCTGACTGATCAGAAAGCAGCTTTGCAGAAAAAGACCTAGAGGGTCCTCATGGACAGCTTGCTGAACATGAGCCAACTATGTACGCTTGTGGCAAAAAGAGGCTAGATGTGTCTTGGGCTGTATCAGGAAAAATATTGTCAGTGTCTTGTAGAAGGTGGTCCTCCCCTCTGCTCAGCACTGACAAGTTGTGTGTCCAGTTCTGCACACTCCAGTAAGAGAGAGGTGGACATACTGGACAGATAGAGGACCTCAAAGATGTTCAAGAGATTGGAACATCTCTTAGGAAGAAAGGCTGAGAGAGCTGTGACTTTAACTTGGAGCACAGAACAATGAGAGAAGATTTGATCAATGAATTTAAACACATTGGGAAGGTGCAAAGAAGACAGAGGTAGGCTCTTTCCAGCAGTGTCTTGCGAGAGGACAAAACCAAAGGGCACAAACTACAACAGAAGGTGTACCATCTAAACACAGAGAAACTCTTTTTCACTGTGAGGGTGAAGGAGCACTGACACAGATCATCTGGGAAGGCTGTGAAGTCTCCATCCTTGAAGATATGCCTGAACTGTGTCCAGACAACACTTAATTAGAATCAATACAAAGAAGTGCCTACTCTTGCCTGTACTTTAACTTCCTGTTCCCTAATTCTTATATTGGAAGGTACAGTAAATGAGCCTTTCCTATGCATATTCTCAATTCTCAATATTCAGTTCTTTTATTTCACATCTATAACATACCCCTGTTTTTTATATTTATCAGGGTGAAGAACATTGTATCTTATTTTTTCTTTAAATTAAAGGCATTTCATATCTTTGTGTATCCTTGCTGCCCTTTTCTCCACTTCTTCAAGTTCTATTACAACACATTTAAAATGAAAGAATCAGAACTGCCAACTGTATTCTAGATAAATCAATACTGTGGCATGATATTGTTCTCTTTTATTGTTTGTTTGCTTTAATTCTTTTAATAATAATTCCCATCATTTGCTTTATTTTATTTACAACTGCTGTGCACCAAGCTGACATTCAGAACTATTAATTGTAACCCCAATAACTCATTCCTGGTGGTAAAATTCATCTAAAAGCCTATGACTTCTTATGAGAATTTAACATTGTTTTCTTCCTATCTACATTTATCATTTCAAAATTTCATCTGCCATTTTATCACACACAGAACTCAGTACTGTAAAATCCTTCTACAAATCACCACAGGCAACTTCTGTGCACATTATGGTCAGCAAACTTTTGTCACTTAGCTACTAACTCTTTTTTTCTCATATAAATTAGAAATGCAGTCAACAGTATTCGGTCTGACTGCAGATCTTTCTAGATCATCACTGTTGGAAAACATTTTCTCTCAACTATCAACAATCTATGGGACAAGCAGAAAAGAAATCTAACACAGTTCATGTTTCTACTTTTTCAGTATTTAATGAACTCGTGATTGAAGAGAGTATTTACTGCCCATGCTTTCAGATATTCATTACTGCATCAGAGGAAATCTTGTGAAACATAGCTGTTTTGCAGCTCAACATCTTTTATTACACATCCTCTCTGAAGACCTTCTTTGCAATAAAAAAGGTCACATAATTTACATGACAAGAAATAAAACAGTGAATAAGCAGTGCATATATAGACTGTATAATTAGTTTAATCTCCATATAGCAACAGACCAGAATGGAAATTTGAACCATGCTCCTAGGAAACCAGATGGGTATTCAATAAGTACCAAACATTTGTCTTGGACAGCCCACAGCTGGGTTTCTCCTTCATCTGTTAAATGACAGTTGTGGCACCTAACTTCCTTGGTGAAGTACTTTATGACATATTGATGAAAAACATTACAAAAAGCATTAAACAGCACTTCTTTCTAAGTTTTTGAAGCAGATTATAATGAAAGCTGAATGAGGAATCTATCTCACTTAGTGCTTATCCGTGACAGGTTAGATTTAGAGTCAGATGCACTTGAGTACAAAGTTTAAAATTCGTTATAGCTAGCATGAACAAAAGAAATACAATACAATATCACTGAACAGTGAAACCACAAGGATAATGAAAATAAATCTATTATTTTCACAGTATTTACTCTTAAAATCCTCTCTGTCAATTCCATGAAAGTTTGAGAAATATGAAAACTCCATTGAAACTCTCAACAATAAGAAAGAGGGAGAATGGGGAAAAATTTTTTAGATCTATATACAATTGTTGACTTTTCTTCAGCAATCAGTAATGTCTGAAAAGAAAATTCTAAAAACACAGTATCAGCTTGCTTTCTCTTTAGTATCATTCCTATGCTCATCAGGGCTTGGAATTGCCCTCTGGGGTCAGAACGCTCACTACCAATACAAATAACTATAAACAGAAATAATACTAAATGGCAGTGTTCTTACCGAGTCAGTCTCCACGCACAAGTATACTCTAACAGCTCATTCACACTGAACTGTCCTTGGTCATCCTCATGCTGTGGCAGAGAAGCATATAATGAGATACAGAATTACAATAGGATGAATATACATTAGACAGATTTTCTTAGTATTTTCCAAACTCGACAAACTCTTTTAGGAATCCTTTCCTTTCAAGATGTATTGGTCTTTCAAGAAATTTAATGTGGTAGCTCTGTCATATTACACTAGCTAATGCTATATAGCAGAACAAGCCATATTGTCATACTAGTTCCTTCTATCTACATATAAGTTAAGACTGCAGTCAGGCCTCAATAAACCCTGCTCTGCACTCCTCTTACAGATAGCAGAAAGCATTATTTTGCAACCAAGTTATATACAAGTAATGAAGCAGAAATTAGTTTATATCAACTACCTCTCTGCTGCTCATTTTTTTCAGAGAGAACAGAATGGAGAACATCTGTTCCATCCTTTGCAACTTCTCTAAAGAGACTTCTCTTACTGAAGGGTTACAGAGATGATTACTGGACTAAAGCATCTTGAGAAAAGAGAGGCTGAGCTGGGACTCTGTTCAGTCTGGAGAACAGAAAGCTCAGGAGGGACCTTATCAATGTGTACAAATATCTGGTGGGAGGAAATAAAGTCAAGGGAGCCAGACTTTTCTCAGTAGCACTTGCTAGCAGAAGAAGAAAAACAGGACACAAATTAAAACACATGAAATGCTATCCTAACACAGGTAAAAGAATATTGCAAGAGTGGCCAGGGTTTGGAAGATGTTGCCCTGACAGGTTGTAGAGTAGGTCGGAATATCTGCTGAGATATTCAGAACCTGACCAGGTACAGTTCACAGGTGCTAGCTGGGGATTCTGCTTGATCAAGGGGACTGGACTATATCATCCCAAGAGACCCTTTTCCAGCCTAAACAATTCTCTGAATTTGCATTAACGCATTCTGCTTAACAAATCTGTTTCTCTTCAGATATAGTCTCTTCTCCTGCCACACACATTTGCTTCCTTTAATGCCTATGGATGGAGCTGAGCCTATGCCAGGCATATACTACCTGTTTATTAGGTCACCACCACATCCTGAAAAATCTGCCCTTCTTCTGACTCATGATTGAATCCAGATCTTTAAAATCCACAAGACAAGGTTACTGAGAAGCAGGAGAGCAGAACAGCCCATAGGCTCTTATTGGTGAAGAGCTTAATGTGAATTAATTCACACTAATTCTGCTTTTAGCTAGATTAGCTAATTATTAGCTAGATGTTTAGTAAAAGTACTAAGACTGGAGATACAGATCAAGCCTGAGAAACACCAAATTTCCTCCTTGCTCTCATACAATAGGAAGGCTAAAGGATGGGGAGGGTTGAACTTGGAAACATGACATACAATGAAGAAGTGAGCCCTGATGCTTAGAGAGAAATTAGATATATGACTGATATGAACACAGAGCTTTAGGGGATCTGATAGTCTACCATAAAAGGTGAGTAATGTGAATTATTTAGTACCTAAGTACCTAATACATGGAAGGGCTGTCAAAATATGAATATGCTTTTGTGACATTAAACTACAACATTACTACAGATTTCTATGAAGTAACATATTCCAAAGAAGAAAATTCTGATGGATTCTACAGATCACAGGTCAAATTCTCTCTAAGAGTAAACACAGTTTAAAACTGTAGCTGTACATACACATAACAATCTGAGACGGAACAAAAAACTCTATTGCATCTAAAAATTCCCAAAGTGTTCCCAAAGAACTCTTTAAAAAGGTCCATATTATTTCCCCATATTTTTTTATCTGAATGAGAAAAAAATATTTTTCATAGACAGCCTCTAATGCAGTGACTTTCAAATACATTTTACAACCATTGAAGATGCAAGTTCCAGAGAACAGCAGCAATAAAATTGAATTTGTGAGCTCAGTGTAGACTAACTCAGGTCCTTCATTTTGCTGTGGCTAGAGTGGGTTTCAGTACATCCAGAAATTCAGAGGCTGTGTCCAGAGCAAAAATAAATACTGTGGCTTTTGTCTGGACCAGACAGACCTGCTGGTGTCCCTGCCTGCAAGCAGAATCTCTTCCTTCTATTACAAGTGCTCTCTCACAGGCCCTGAAGCCAGAGGAAAAATTTGGGTCTATTACTTATGGCAGCTCAAGAGCTGGTCATGCTCTTTGCTATTATTAGTAACCTGAAGTATCTGTATGGCCTGAAGCTTTCACAGCCATGTCAGATATCATAAAGGAGTGATCAATAATTCACTTGAAGATATCTTAAAATGTCACCCTTCCCGGTTAAACCCTATTGTACGTTAATAATTACAGTTCCACAAATCCTTTGTGACAGTACATTTTTTCTAATGGCCAGAACACTGCTAATTTGTCTTCCTAGTTTGTTATTTGTCTGAAATAATTCTTGACAGACTATTTTTGTTTGTTTGTTCATAATCATTCCATGTGGTAATTGTAAGTCTTTGTGAAACGTGAAATGTCAGGAGCTGCTCTGTCTCTGCTCCTGGCCTCCACAATGCATTGCTGTATATTAAACCTCATTTTTAGACCTGTCAAACTGCAACAGAGATGAAGGAGGCTTTGAGCTTGCTAATAGGACATAGAGATTTTTGCAGTTGCACAATATCAGTGGATACTTAAACACAAGAAAATTGTTCCATTCTAATTAAGGTATTACACTGTCCCTCTGAAATGACATAAATATGTAAATGAAGGGGAAAAAAAAACTTACGATGGACCACTGACATCACTTTCCTCAGAGTGTTCACACAACTCATTACTTTTGGTAAAACATTAGCACCAGTAACGCTGATAAATGTACATTAAAAAAATGTGGGGAAAAAAATCTACAAGGTGCAGAATTTCCCACTCCTGACAAGAGACGCTCTTTGTCTCTCTGCATGGAATGAAACTGAGCTTCAATATATTTATATAATACAAAGATAACCTTAAGCCTTCTGCATAAGTTCTGTTTGGAATTGTGTAGGAATCTGGCATTTTGGTGTCTTAAATGAGTTTTGTTTAAGAGCACTAAGGCTGTAAATCTTATGACTGAAAAGCAAACAAACAAATTCAAATTAAAGGTCATGCACTAGCTCAAAAGTCTGTGATTCCAAGTAAAGCTTCAGGCCAAATTTCTTGCTTGCAACTGCTCAGTTCAAAACAATTTCTTCTTTATGAATATATCATAACACAGAAAGTTAGCTTCCCACAGAATGAAAGAAAGCAAATATTCACCTTAACAAGTATATGTTTTTCAGATGAATTCACAAAAGAATTGCAAACAGTTACTGGCCAAAGACTGTAAATACTCAATTTAAAAAAAAATTAATTGCATATAACTTGTAGGCAGCTGATTATATCATCTTTAAGTATAATTGTGAAATATTTATTTGCATACACAGATAGAAATTTTAACTGCATCCAGATTTTCACAATGTAAAGTGTGCCTTAATAAGTATTGCACTGTTGGTGTAGAGTTCTGATTTCCTTGCACACAAGTTAAGATTTTAATCCTCAGAAGAGAATTCTGTACATATATATCTTTAGGTTCCAGAGCGAATAATTCTGAGAATCTATTCTAACAGCAGATCCATATGCAGCAAACAAGAGATTTGTTGCTTTTTTGTTTTTTTTTTTCATTTGAATACAGAGCATCTTGTAGAGAATCAATCATTGGTTTGTTAGCCTGAAAAAGAGTATGTGACAAGCTGTTTGCAGGCTCCACTTTTCAGTGCATTCATGTTCAAAATACCTTCAGTACATCCTGTATGCATGTAAGTAACAAAATGTCTTTCTATCAAACTTCTAATTCATATCACTTTTATTCTCACACAGAAAATAATGGAGATTAGCAGCTACCCAGCAGAAGGGTCCATAATGCCTTTTCTGTTTCACAGAGGTGCTGACTTAAAAGAGGATCTATCTACCTCTGCATAGACTTAGATGTGTCTGTAATTATACTTAATCAGATTTGTTTGGCAGCATGATATGAAAAAAATAATTAAAGATTTTTTCCCACCTCTTAATACAGGATGTACTGTCACAAACCTAACACCAAGAAAGGACTTTTTACACTGTTTAAGTTTACTACTCGATTAACACAGACAATAGAAATTATAGTGATTCCTGCCTCGATTTGAACAACAGTTAAATGACAATAAGGTATTACTTCTCAAGAAAAAAACTAATTCCAAGGGTCACCAGATATCTTATTTTTACTGCTGTAAATGAAGGCAGGCTGAAAAAGGACACATAAGGTGGGCACCACCTTACTCCCTTCCAAAGGCACATGTAAACATCAACTAATTTACTCTAGTCTGAGAACACGACGTTGACAATCCATTGATCTGAATCATTTTTGAAGAAGTGACCTGGTGATGAAAACTCCTGTGTTTCCTAATATTACTTTCTTCTTGGGCAATGCTCTACCAAGAAGAATCAATGGTCTTCCCAAATAAATAATTAAATAAATAATATTTACAGTGAATAGTGCCAATAATTTAAGCCATAGCTTTACAAATTAGCACGAGATTATTCTGTGATTATTTATTGAATAGTAGAAGTGTTAACTAGAAGAAGAAAAAATATATATATTTGGCCTCACAATACTCCTTTCTTAATGATTTTGAACTTGAAGTTTATCTAGGTGACATTTACAAGTTAAAAGGATGCCCCTTTTATTTTTGGTCAGGTATGCATCACCTAACTCATATTTTGACAGACCAAAGTGATAGCACACCTATTCAAAGCAGGTAATTGGAACCATCTGTGAAGAGAATCAGTGCTGTCAGTGAAAACTGTCCAGAACATCAAAGTTTCTGCTGTACTGCAAACTTTGTGTTAGAGGTAATTCAAGGCAGTCCACTGGGAATAAAATTCACATTTATTAGCATAAATCAGTGTCATTAAAGTTCAGCAATCTGTTTCAAAGGCTACTTAATCTCAAATAACCTGAATACAAATCTCTCTGAACTTAAACTGATAAAATGATGTTTTCTCTAAGGGCATATGCACGTGTACAAACACACACAGACATTCTAAGGCACCTCACACACGCACAAACACATATTGTAATTCAACAGGCTTTGGCTGTCAGTAATAGTGACCAGAATCCATATCTTTTTTTCCCTTGTTATATTTCAAAACATAGAAAGACCAATATAAAATAATGTGTCCTTAACAAACTGAAATCATTAGCATCATTAAAGTCTAATAAAAATGATTTTTTTCTAAAAAGATTGCCTCTAATCTTTTTCAGCTGTGCGTTCTCTACAGTGAGACATTAGATGTAAACACAAGAGCAAAGCAGAGAGATTTCCCTGTATGTTTCAACAAGAGTTTGGCAATAAAATATGTATAAACAGAAAAGCAAATAATCTCTTTAATTATTACTGCAGGTTGCTACATAAAAGGATTGGTGGGACTTTATTGCTTCAGGCATGCTGAAAGAAAGAGGATGAAAAAAAGCAGACTTACCATTCGAGCCAAACTTTGCTTCAAATTTGTAGTGGTGTGTAGATGAAGATGAATGTCAGTGGTTGCCTTGCGAAGACTCTCGTGGCTGCCCAAACTATGATTACTACAGTTTGGGGAGGAAAACAAATGGTTATCTCTGCTTATCATTTCTATTATTTTCCTTTTCTGTCATTCTCCTAAAAGAACAGGTGGAATACATTCTCAGTGCAAAGCAAATTGAATGACATAAAATCAGAGCCTGGCTTCTACATCTGTGCAGACTGATGGAGTTTGGTTCTGGCTTATTCCCTTGTGAAACACGTGGTTATAACTTCAGCCATTGATTTCTATAAAAGAACAACAATGAAACAGAAAGAATATTCTAAACAAACTGCATTGTACTCTCAAACTTTAAGACTATTAATGTATTCTTCAATCCCAAATTAGGGCAACTGTACAAAGTACCGTGGTTATACATGCACCACTGTAGGATGACTTGCAGTGTTTTAATCTCAATCTGACAATCAAATATTAACTATAGGCTTAGAAATCACATACGTTAAGACAGGTGGCCCCCAATTCTCAAAGAAATCTAAGTTCTAGCACTTTGCAGCTCACGTAAAGACAGTAAAAGAAGCTGCAAGTCAATTTTCTGTCTCATCAAATCATTTGCCAGCTAAAGTCAGACACAGACATCTACTCATTAAGACAGAGTGGTTATGGAGTGGTTCCTACAGTGTACTCTGCCGGTCAGGCACACTTTAATTAGCAGGTAAGTTCTTTTTTTCTTATTTGCCTCATCAGAGCAGCTTTTAGTCCACTTGTAACTTAGAAGAAGTTGCCAAGATAATACAACTTTAGTTTATCACTATCAAAACTACTTGGAACAAAAGTATTTCTAGAATCTCCCTTCCTTTTCTTGTTTTAATCAGATGAAGTAATGCAAAAATTAATTGCAGAGTTAAGGGAACAATATTTTTACATTAAAAAAAATCCTTTAGGATTAGTAGCTGGGAAAAGTGACATTGATTTTTGCAAAGGCAAATTCATCGCCAAAACAAGCTAATATGCATCATCAGTTACAACTCGAGTGTGTGTTCAATTAGTTTCATGCTGCTTCTTTTAAGGCTCCAGACACAAGAATGTCAAAAGGAATATTCTGTATTTATTCAGATTCAGAAAAGCAAGTTGTTTCAGAACTCCCTGGACTATGAAAGAAAAAAAAGCTGATTCCTTTCTCTTCTTTTTAAGTATCATAGAGTACTCAGAATTCAGATGTAGAAGGTTTCTTTCTACCTATGAAGGACTTCTGATAGAATGTCTAAATAAAAGCAGCTTAATTTACTTCCAAAAAACCATCCCTGCCTCTATGAATAGATCACAGAAAGAATGAAGAGAATGAAGTAGGGAAGAGACAACAGCAGAAGACTTCAGCACAAATGAATGGTTAAACATAAATAAATGTGCTGCACATAATTGCCATCTGTACAATTACAAGAAATTCATGTATCTTGTAATGTTGGCTCATGGCCAACCTGTCGTCTGCGAGGACATCCATGTGCTTCTCTGCTGAGCTCCTTTCCAGCAGCTCAGCCCTTAACCAGTACTGATGCATGAGTTTATTCCTCCCCAGGTGCAAGATTCTCCATTTCCTTGTGTAAAACCTCATAAGGTTCCTCCACCCCCAACACTCTAGACTTGCTGAATGGCAGTACAGCCTTCTGGTGCGTCAACCACTCCTCCCAGCTTTGTGTCATCAGCAAACCTGCTAAAGGTGCATTCTATTTCTTTTTTCAGGTCATTGATGAAGATGTTAAACAAGACTGGATCCAGTATCAACCCCTGCAGAACACTATCAATTACAGGCCTCCAACCTAGACTCTGTACCATTGATTACAATCCCCTGAGCTCTGCCAGTCAGACAGTTCTCAATCCACTCCCTGTCCACTCATCTATCTCACACTTCCAAAGATTACCTATGAGAATGATATAGCAAACAGAGTCAAATGCCTTGCTGAAGTCAAGGTACACAACATCCACAACATCCTTGCATCTACCCAGTCAGAGATGACATCAAAGAAGGCCACTAGACCTGCCAAGTGTAATTTCCCCTTTGTGGACCCATGTTGATGACTACCGATAACCTTGTTCTCTTCCATTTGTTTGAAGACAACATGCAGAATAAGTTGTTCCACCACCTTCCCAGAGATGGAGGTGAGGCTGACTGACCTGTAGTTTCCTCCTTTTTGACATTGTTGAAGACTGGAGAGAAATTGGCCTTCCTTCAATCTTTACGCACCTCTTCCATTCTCCAACACCCTTCAAAGACAATAGAGTGCAGTTTGGCGATCACTTCTGCCAACTACCTCAGTACTTGTGGGTGTATAACACTGGGGCTCATAGATTTGTATGCATTGTTTGCCTAGACAATCTCTAATCAGATCCTCCTCCAACAAGGAGGACTCTTTCCCCAGACTTTCTCTCTTACCTCCAGACTCTGGAATTCCCAAGGGGCAGTCTTAGCAGTGAAGACTGAAGCAAAGTACTCAGTAAGTTTTTAGTTACTTTCTAGTTCTTTCAGCAGCAGGCCCACATTTTTCCTAGTATTCCCTTTGCTGTTGACATACTTAAAGATTTCTTGATGTTCTTTACCTCCCTCACCAGATTTAATTCCAAGTGGGCCTCAGTCCTTCTTGTCACATCCCTGCAGGCCCTGACAACATTCCCACCTCATCCATGTGAATCTCCTGCCATCTCTGCCTGATTTCTTACTCTTACGGATACACCAATATTGAGCTTGGAAGAAGTGGTGCTTAAATGACAGCCAGTTATCTTGGGTCCCCTTAGCTTCCAATGCTCTAGCTCATGGAATTCATTCAAGTAAGTCCTTGAAGAGGTCAAAGCTAGCTCTCCTGAAATCCAGGGTTTAAATCATCTACTTTTCACCTTGTTTCTTCCATGTAAGATCCTGAACTCCACTATCTCACGGCTGCGGCATCCAAGGCTGCCCCCAGACTTCACAGTCCCAACCATTCCTTTATTTTACCCCAACATTATTTCTGCTCTTTCCATTCTGCCCTGCCTTCTGTCTCAGGACAACTATAGCAACAAGGTTATAAACAAACATGCTTTTGTGTCCTCACTCTCTTTTTCCCTGATTCCTCCAGCATGTTGATTCCCCTTATAATCCCAACTTTAAGCCAAGCCAATGCTAAAAAACAAACAAATTTAAACTAACAGAACATTCCTCTTTGATTATAATTTTGTACCACAGACATACAAAAACTTTGATCAGCATTGTTATTCCACTTCATCATGCTTGCAGGCAAAATAACTGCACCAAAGTTCAATTTTGCGGTTATAACTACACTTCACAGTGGTTTGTGTTAGCTCTGCTGTGTCAGGCAGATACTGTACATCAACAAATCCTTTATTGACACAGCAATGCTGACTGAAATGCTGTAGGCAGATGTACTGGCCTTACAGTTGATTTTATGACTGGATTTTATTTGCACAAATGCAAAAATAATTTTTTTATAGATATTGTGACACAGCAGACTAGACAAAATGAATTTATCTCTGTAAAATTAAATGGAAAGTTGTCCTACATAAATAGTGAGCTACCAAAAACAGTGGTGAAATTTTGCCATGGATTGACAGACTATCTTCTAACTATACCCCAGGCCTGGACTCTTGCAGATCTATTACTCTGTACTAAAAAGAAAAGCAATATAGCCATTTTTCGAGGATACTATCATTGTAAGAGCTCTGAGCTCTGTAAAGAAAATACAAAACAATGCCATATTATTACCAGTTTTCCCCCTATTTTTGCTGAAATATTTTCTGGGGAATACAGCTTTGACGAAAACTCCATGACAAAAGACAAAGTGAAAGACAGTCTTTCTCTTAAAGAGACAAGGAAATGAAGAAATCAAAGTGACTTGCTTATGGTCCCACAATATATCTGAAGCAGAGAAAGGGAAAATCCCTCACCCTTTGAATTCTCTCATCACTAGATGATCTTGACTCTCTTCATCAATGTTCTCTCACGTGCTACAAGCTCCTAATCCAAATGCAGTTTCACCAGCATCAGATGACTGCTTTTTTTTAATACTTAGCTGAGTAGCAAGCAGCTCTGAATAAGACACAATCCACAGTGACAAGAGAAAATGATTTATTTTTTTTTATTCATCCAAAAGGTGCTTGCTTGTAATGATCCCAATCTGCCTGATTATAACTATGGCCAGCCTGTAATTAATAGCTTAAACTTAACTTTGACTGGAAACCAATTCTTATTTAGGTCTCAGTTCTCAGAGAATATAATTAGCAAGGCAAAAAAAAAAAAAAAAAAAAAAAAAAGGTCATCAGTAAGGTCACAGACAAGCATTAGAGTATAAATGATAAGCATTAGTTGTTTCTGTTCCAAACTCCTGCTCTCTGTGTTGACTGAACTGCAAAGCAATAAGGTAATGTGAATGTTACACCACGGTAGAATGTAGATGGCATTAAAAATACATAGGAAAAAAGGTATATTAAAAAATCTGATACCTTCAAAAATAAAGTAAAAAGATATATGTTTAGAAATAAAGCTTATAACCATTCCTGGATGACAGCCATTGCTGGGTCTGCATTGCAACTTCTCTTTATTAACAACAGACAGATCAATAAACAAGAGTCCAAAATTCTTACATACAGGCACATACATTGTTCTATTAGGCACCTCAGGATGCCCTGAGCTTCTGGTCTGCAGCTCCAAAGGCAAAAAATAGTCTAAATGGAAGATTGATTCATTGCTTTCAGATGGCAAGGGCTTTTTTTTGACTTGCTGCTGGCATTGAGTTATTTGATACTAGCTGCTTAATCACAGTATAATTTACTTTTATTTAACATCTTTCATAAAGGGCATCACAAAATCATTTTTCGGGGCATACATTCTAAAATTAAAGAGATATGGGAAACTAAAAGCAAAATTTAAAAGTAGATGTATAAGACTTGGGACAAGGAATGACAAAGAGAAGATTTTCAGAAATAATAAATGGCCCTCCAAGAAATGAAGATCAAGAACAGGACAAGTGTAAAGGAGTGGAGACAACAGCCTCAGTTAGCAAACACAGAGACAGAAGGCAGAACTAAGCTATGGATGCAAACAGTGGTAAAAATTGATGAGAAAGATTTTTACTCCTCTTTTCTTTCAAGGGCAATGCTCTGCATCCAGATGCATTTACAGTGAACATGTGAAAAAAATAAGTGTGTGAAATGAGCTGGGGAAGCTATTAACATTCACCTTATGGTGACAAAAGGTGCAGGGAGAAGGTGGCGATGGTTCCTGATAGCACACTACAGATGCTGCAAGAAAACCTTGCAGGAAAAAGAAGTGTAGGAAGAAAAAGAAAGCCTGTGGTTTGAGGCAAGGCTATTATTACTGATCAGTAATAAATAAATAAATATTTTTTTTTCGCTATGACTGGGCTATCTGTTAGAGCAAATTCCTTTCCATACTATGTTGCTAACAGAGCAATTTGTGCAGAGTTCTTCCATAGCAGAGTATATGGAAATCATTAGGGATAAGATAGATAGATAGATAGGTAGATAGATAGATAGATAGATAGATAGATAAATAAATAAATAAATCAGAAACCAAGGAGATTCCAAATCAGAGTTTCGCATACTGCTCTATTAGTTATGGTCTTAACTGCAATCTATGTACAAGTTTCTGACTTTTTAAATATTTGAGTATTTGAAATCCCTTGTGAATCAGACTGGATGTGCACTCAAGGCTGTCTCCATACTAAAGGAATAATGAATGATAACATTTTGCAGTGTAAAGTGTAACTGTCACCACTTCATGAGTATTTGTTCCCCATCCTACTGAAAGCTAAATGGATTCTGGAAGTAATCAAGTCTTTCAGGTGCTTCTGCAGGAGGCACGATGGCATGCTCATTAATACAGTCCAATATAACAGCAGATAAAAGCTTCTGACAGATTACACAATGTCATCTGACTCCCTAAACCAGTCTGGTCTAAGAATAATTCATCATGTCACCATTTTGGCTTCACTTTTTTTTTTTTCCAAGATTACAATAAAGCAGGAGCAGCAAAGTATTAATTTTCTATGCTATCTCATAATTTTGGGAATTTCTATTGGAATTCATCCCTAATGATTTCCATGCACTCTAGTATGGAAGAACTCTGCTCAAATTGCTCTGTTAGCAACATAGTATGGAAAGCAATTTGCTCTAACAGATAGCCGAGGCATAGGAAAAAAATTAACCCTGAGGCAACTCCACAGGCTGTTAAGCTACCCATGGGATGATTTTAGTTTAGGGTTTCAAATTTCAGATTCGGGACTCTGATGGGGAGGCAGAAGAAAGGAAGCTGAATTATTACAGTGCAGAGTAAAATTACAAGCTGCTGAAGCCAGAAGTGCAGCCCTGTCCTGCCTGCAAGACAGTGAAGGAGCAAAGGAAAAAAAGATGAGAACATCATTGACCTTGTGTCACTGCTAATGAGACATGCATAGATTCTGCAAGTGCAGGAATTTAAACAGTCCACTATTGATGAGTTGTGCTCAACAGTGAAAATAAAACTATTTAGAACATGCTGTACACTACACTGAAATGCTGAGCTCACTCTCAACACAAAGGCTCATTATTTCCCTTTTCTTTGGAAATTAATATGAAATGAGAAGAGACATGGAAAAAAAAAAAAAAATCTAAAACAAAAAAACAACACACCAAAACCCCAGCAGCCCAGGCCATCTCATGTAATGGGATCTACGTATGGCCTGATTCCCTGCTCAGTGGTTATAGTATTGCAGCTTTTCAGGAGGTGCTCTGTTATTCCAGCTCCTGCTTTGCAGAGATTTGAGCAAGTAAAGAGAGGGATTGGGAATGTTAATGTCTCCATCTTCAGTAGCAAACTATAATTGAATGGAAACATCTGAACACTTGACTTGCTTACCTGTGTAAGCACAGAAGTGTACAAACTGGCTATGTTGCGCTGTGTGTCATTTAATTCCTCTGAAGACTACATTACTTTTATTACTCAAGCTGTCTTGCTCTTGGCTAGTTCCAGTAATCTTTATACTGAGAACAAGATAGCTTCTAAAATATTCCCTTTATATTACAAAAATATATTATTTTATCTAGCACTTCATCTCTCCAGCAGATGAGCTGTGATTCTTGTACAATGTGATCCAGGTATTTAAGCAACTACACATGTTCAGAACATAATACTCTTAACTTTCTCTATGCCTGTGTTTACAAAGCACATAAGCAAAGTGTATTCCATGCACAGTTTATATTATGCAATACATAATCAATACAACCTCTTAATTAAATACTTACTTTTGTAAGAATTCATCAGAGCCACAAACACTTAGAAGACATTCATCATGGACTGGGTATTGATTTGTGCAACGGAGGATCTCCGCAATTAAGTCATGAGTGATACATCCAGCTTTAAATAAAGATAGCAAGAAAAATTTATAGTAGCTTGCTAGAGAATTTCAGGCTGCATTCTTAACTAAATGAGAATTTATTTCTAATTGGTTACTATTGCTGGAGACTAGTTTCAAGAGGAATTAGAACAAGCCACATCTGATTTTATTTATTTTGCTTTAAATACTCCACATCTAACAGAATCAATGTCCATTTATAGAAAACTAACTGATTAGTAGGTAACTGGAATGAAGTGCCGAATGACTCTCCTTCCCACCGCCCCCCCCCCAAAAAAAGGAAGTAGTGAATAGTTGATCTTTTAAATCTGTAAATACTGAGCCATGTTCCTAATGGGTATCTCAGTACATTTCCTGTGTATGAACATGGCCTAATGCAAAAGTTGAGATTTTGTTGCAGGGAGGCTCCAAAATTTTCTCGTAATTGTATGTAAGTTTAATTAGTCATAATCAAGAAGCAAACTAATGTAAAAGCTACAAGAAGAACTGATCAAAAACTGCAAACAATAATGTGGTAGTCAGATTTCAAGTATGCCTCATAGGTTTGCTCTTTATAGGCATACAGTGTGTACTCCAGCAGCACTGATGCTTCAAACCGGAGATACCTCTCTTTAGCAGAAACCACTTCTGACTTTTCAGTGAAAAGTTTTTGTATCGAGGTGGTTTCGCAATGGAAGATAAAGTCTGAACTTCTTCCACAATTCCAAGGCAATCTCACTGTCTGCAATAGAAACTTAGAAAAGCCAAAGCAGATTTTCCTTTCTTTTCCATTCTTGGTATTTCCTTATCTCTTCAAAACAAGTGGCTCCAGGAGCTTTCAATATAAGTTTCAAGTGAACTCTTCCATGTAAGAAATGGAAAGTAGTCACAGTTAAATAAATTCCACAAAAATTGAATGTGGAATTCACATTTCTGTGTTGACTTTTTTACACTGCTCCAGATTCAGTCATCAGTTGCAAACTGTCTAATCATTCACTTTCCATTGAGTTTAATAGTTTTCTGAATCAACAAAGTCACACTGGCAAACCTGGCCGAGAATTTCGACAGGATTATTTTAAAACAAACCAAGAAATGCAGAATTGTTTCTGCAGGGAAGTTTAAGGGAAAGCGATACTGAAAAATCATCAGAGAATTGCTAACATTTTTAGAGAAGGTAGTTGCAATTAAGAAAGTTAAGAAAAAAAAAAAGAAAGGAAAAAAAAAATGAAATAAAAGAGTTAATTACCATAGGTAATTTTTAAAGAAAAGTGTCCCAGATTCAGAAGTTCCCTTTTGGAAGTTTTCATTTTATCTACAGGGACAGTTTTCTTCCCTAGATTACACAATTTCTATCAGGTTTACTGGTATTAAGTAACCAGCTCTTTGAAAACTTGCTTTCTTCATCAAGTCCTCATAGGTACTTTGATATGTGAACTGCAAAGCTTTTTTGTTAAATTTACCCACACCAGAGAAAGGAGAAAGGTACAGAATCTTGAATTAAGATCATAAGATGCATATTGATCAAATCATTCTGGAAAAAAGAACTGAAACATGTAACCATCATTTATTTGTACTCTGAGATCTATTTTTTTTTCCTTTCTTTGCCAGTTCTTCTAGAACAATTCTTTCCATTCTTTATGTTAGATGGGAGAAAACACTGTACTTCAACCATTCTGTTCCAAATGGCCCAAGACCTTTAGCCTTAAATATCATGGTATTCACAAAATTTTGATTGAAGATTATTCAAAATTTTTCCAGGCTTTCCATTAACTGTGGAGATGCTCCAAATACAAGTACAAATACAAATACAAGTAACCAAGCTTGTATAAATAAATGTGGAATCCTTTGCTAAATTATTAATTAATATTTTGACCATTAATATGGTCAAAAAATCTTTGCATACACAAAACATCACATAATGAGCAGCATGGAGGGGATTTATTCTTTATTTCTTTCTTTTATCCATTTGTGGATAAAGATGTAAAAATTACTAGAGACGGAATCAAAGCTTCTCCCATTCACTATGGGTACAGAATGCACTGTGGCAGTGGCAGCTTCCTGTAAACAGTAGTAATCATGTTGAGACGAACCTCAGGAATTCCATCTAATTTAGTCTCCTGCCTGAAGGAGGGTGAATACTGAATTCAAATCATCTTGCTCTGTGTTTTCTCCTGCCAGATCTTAAAAAACTCCAAGGACGCAAACTCCATGACCTCTATGGGCAAACTGTTCCAATTTGCAATTATGGTCCTTTTTCTTACATCCAGCTGGGATTTCTCCCGTGTCATTTTATGAACATGGGTGCAGAGGTGTCTTAACAATCAAAGACTCTTAAGTCTTCAGTTTAGCAGTAGAGTTAATGATGTGAAAAGTTCCATGACTGAATGGGGACTACCTTTACATTTTAAATTAGCTTAACTTTCTTATGAACCAAAGCTTGAATGTTGGCCGCATTTTATACCACCAGAATTGGTCCTGATTATGATTAAAGAAAGTAGGAATCTACATATTAGCAAAGCTGAGATTTTACTTACTATGAGATTTTACTTTTATGGCAAATTCATTGAATGAATGTGCTCAGAACTCACGTAAGGCTTACTCTCTAAATATCTTTCCAGTTAACAAATTTATTTTGTTATCATCTCAATGGAACAGAAACATATGGATACTTCAATCATTTACCATGTTGTGTAAGAAGCAGAGGAGATGGTGAAGAATCTGTCCAGATACTGATTCTGAATCTTATTTTATCAAGAACGTGGTCTGGGAACTTTGTTGCAACACTCCAGATCTTTCCAGTGTTTGTCTTCAAATCACAAGCAGGATAGGTGTTTCTTATTCTGAAAAGGACATGATGAAATTGTGCTTTAAAAGGAATAAAAACAAAAAAAGAAAAACAAAAATTCTACAAGATTCCAACAATAACAGTATTTAGAAAAGTGACAGGAATTAAATTTTGTGCAGAGAGGAAAATGTTTTTGTACATTAGTGAAATAACTGTATATCCCTTTACTTAATATGAAAACCTTCCGTACAAATCTTCACAGAACTTCACAAGACCACTGCTGAGCCTAACCTCAGTGAATCCATAAGGAGTTTAAGCACAAACTTCAGTGTATGGTGATGTGAATTCTAGAACAGTAGAAATGAGGGTACTGAAATATGTGCTTTAATATCAGAGTTTTAATATAAAGCTAACCAAGAACATGTGCACAGACAGCTGTGAATAGGACAGCTGGTCAAAATGAATACAGGAACATGCTTTCTATGCAAAATCTTAAGAAGTCTCTCTTTTCCCTCTGCTCCAGGATCCAATCTGAAATCTTCATTACTGAAACCCTGGGTATTTATGTAAATGTATTTAAAGCACAGTATCTAGTAGAGTCTCTAAGTCCTTCTGATCTTATATACCATTACCTATAAAATAAATTGCCCCTCCTCCTTTCAATTACCAAAGACTTGCAGAAATTAATTTCTCCAGAGGTGCCACTTCCTAATGAACACTAGTCACAGGTATTATGTTTGTCAGCTGAGATTAAACTTGCTTTTTAAGCAAATACACTTTGCAGCTGCAGGTAACGGTACACATTGTACCAGCTGAAGCTTTACATTTCACTAATTGGCCTGAATATTTTAGTAGCTAAACTCAAACATCCTGTACTAAGCATCTCATGTTCTTTGTTAGCTTCAGCAGCATTTTGTAGTGACTGAGCTGGCAGCACTTAATACACTTTCTCATTACAGCGTATTTTGAGCTATGATTCTCTCACAGAAAGTTCTTCATTATTATGCCCCCTTGCCTTGGAGCTGCTGCGCAATTCTCAACAGTATGAACTGTTCTTTTATGCCATATATTTCTATAGAATAAGGAAAACAAAAAAAATATAAAAGAATAAAGAGGAAGAAGACAAAGCCTAGGCTTCCATAATTAATAATCCAGTGTAGCAGCCTATTTCTTATAATGAGAAGTCAGAGGCCATGATGTTTCAGTGGAGTAAGAGGAAATGAGGCTTGACAATGCTTTTAGTATGTAAGATAGATTTATACTCATAGTAAAAAGTCATTATATTACAGAAGCTGCTTTGGTGACCTCTGTATGTGATGTCAGTCTATTTCTTTTCTGAGAAATGTACACATAAAGCTTTCTCCTAGCACTGAATTCCCTCTTTTTACCTGTTTCTCTAAGAAGGCCAAGGACTGAATAAGAGAGAAAACTTCACTACTTATTCTCCAGCATCAAACTAATGGGTTATGTAGACCTGCAAAGCATGCATCACCCTCTCAACTTGCCAGCAGGCATTTCAAAGCAAAGCAAACCTCACCTCTTTCCCTACCTGCAGTTGGTCTATTTTTTAAGATTATATGGCATCAGAAATTTGCATTTTATGCCTTTTAGATAAAAACATATTCAGTTCCAGAAAGCGTTTATGGCTATGCATTGTCTTTAATTGATTAAGAGCTTCCTTTGGGTCTGGACTGGAGGGCAAAACATGTTCATCCCAGAATTCTGAAATACTTGATCTTCCAAAGCATAACTGAAGTGCTGTAGAAGTATTGTGTGAAATCCCACGCCACTTTCTGCGCTGTAGGAAATCGTCATTTACAGAAACAAGTGATATTTATAGGGATTTGCTATTGCAAAACACAAGTATTTCTCTGTAGTGCAGAGCATATCTTTGAAGACAAAAACAGCTGAAAAAACTCTGTATTTGCACCACTGAGCACTTGGCTTGTCAGCCTGGCATCTTCTGGAATCAAACACTTAAAGATGTATTCTGAAAGCATTTGTGGATTAACGTTCACTATGGCTATGTCCATAATTGTAAAAGAAACCTGATAAATAGATTTAGAAAACTCTTTTAAAGTTTGTGTATGTACAATGAAATGTTTCGATTATAGACTACTGTCTGTACAAATATTACCTAGAAGAAAACATGATGAGTTTCTATTTGAGTTACGTGCTGGAGCTGAAAGTTCACACAACAGAGTTTGAATCACTTCTGATTAGAACTGACAGCTATTGAGATTCTGTGGGGAATGGAAGTATGCTCATCTGCTAAGACAGAAAATATTAGTTATTTGTGAACTGATGAATATTTTTGGTCTTTTTTTTTGTTATGACATTTTCTCCTGAGAATACCTTCTTGTGTGACACAAGAAAGCAAAGACTATTCCTATTTTGCTATTAAAAGAGTACTTGCTAGTGGTGCATGTTAAACAAGGTACTGCAGAACGGGAATGGCTTAATTCTATTCATCTTTTTAACCTTAGAAATAAACTCATTTATTGAGAAAAAAAAAAAAAGAAAACTTTTTTAATAATCAGATTGCAAAGTTAAATGTATAATGTTTGGACATAAAATCTAATGCTTGAGAGGAAAGGCTGTCAGGTGGACACAGTCAAGAACAGGGTTCAGACTGAGGAACTGTGGAAAAGAAACAATCTGAGATACGTGTCAGCTCCCCTATAGCAGGGGAGTTGGAACTAGATGATCTTCAAGGACCCTTCCAACCCAAACCATTCAATGATTCTATGTGATTGAATACGTTTTGAGGCCAACCACCCACTCTATGAATCTAAAATACATTCACTATTAACTTGAGAGCATCACAAGGTACAATTTTTCTTTCTTTTAAGAGAAACAGGCTGGTTGCCCTTAAATACAATCAATTAATTAAAAACTGATTTTTAAAAAGGTGTTATATTTTCCAGCTAATTTTCTGGGGAAAAGGAACCCCAAACATGCATTTGAGCTAACAACTTGATTGTATTATCAGTGAATATCTACAATGGAGAATGAAACTGCACAGACGATCTGAAAAACATACATTTCTTACTGCTGCTGTTTTTAAACAGTTTCTTATTCTAATAAAGATTAAGTAAAAAAAAAAAAAAAAAAAAAAAAAGTGCTCTATCCCATTAAGAAACACTATTAACTTGTAACTGTAAACAATAATTAAAAGTATTTTTCTGGCTTGCTAAATTCAGCATTTCATCAAGATATTCTGCTGTCAGTCAGTTGGTTCCTCCAGTACTTCCTCCTGCTTTGACCTGCACAGGCATTAATATTGTTCAAGTAAATGGAAGAAAATAAGACTTATTTCACAAACTATATTCTCTGAAAAGTTAAATGTATTTATCAGTGAAAAACATGACAGATAAGTAAGAAAACATGTTTGGAATTAACATTTTTAAATTTTTTATTATTTATTATTTTAATCTTTAAACCAAAATTAGGCGTATTTCTGCATGTAACCAGATATTGAAATTATGGCACTCTTCAGGAGTTCAGGGATAACCCACACAATCAGTAATAAGTGAAATGTCACTGCTAACTGAGTAATGTTTTTTTATTACTTACTTCTCCACTGTATTGCAAAAAGAAACTGCATTTTCGTTACTTCCTTGATTTGCCTTAACCAAATGGATAGACCAACTTGTAACCTAAAAACACATAAATTAAAAAAAAAAATGAAATAGATCTCAGTTACTTAGACAATATTTAGACATAAGCAGAGGGAACATGAGACTAAAGTTGCATTTGGTTCCATGAGAACAAAGGTTGGTATCTTATCATTCTACTCTGACTCAGCAGAGCTCCAAGAAAGAACAAATAACACCATTTTGAATGCACTCTTAATGCTCTCAGAGATAAAATGGAAAATCACAAGTCATCCACTGCCCAGGGTTTAATTTTTTTTCCTTCTTGCAGAAAATAAATATTTCCAAAGCTTCAAAAAATCACCTACTGTCAAGAGTACAGATGAATATGTGAAAAAAAAAAAAAAAAAAAAAAAAGTTTATGCTGAAGGACATTTTAATTCTTATTTTCTCTTTTTTCTGCCCTTTAAAGATTGCTTCAAAACCCATAAGCCTTTCAGGTAGCTCCTCAAGAAAGATAACAGGAATCCAGTGTATCCAGTCTGAACATGAAAAATCACCAGATACGTTCTGAAATTTGTGTAAGCTGCTATTTTGGATCAAAGCATTTAGACCTCTATTTGGTGTAGCCCCCATCAATTAAAATGCTACCTCCAGGAATAGTGTACTATTATATTACACCCGCAAGCCAATTGTACATACAGACATATGGTCTCAACGCTGAGCAAAGACACCAAATTTTAAACCCTTTCACAAGAAAAAGCAACCAGAGTGGAAATACTTGTTAAAAAATTATTTTCTTATAGAATCATAGAATTGCTCAGGTTGGAAAAGACCTTGAAAATTATCAAGTCCAACCACAACCTAACCAAACTACCCTAACTCTAGCAACCCTTTGCTAAATTATGTCCCTGAGCATCACATCCAAATGGTTTTTAAATATATCCAGGGATGGTGACTCAACCACCTCCATGGGGAGCTTATTCCAGTGCTCATTTTAAGAATTTACTTATAAGTAAATGACATAAAAGGAAATAAAATTATGTAAAGTTATACAATTTTTTTTTTTCTCCTCCTTCTTCTGGACAAAAGAAGTGCAATGTTCCTGAAGACTTGCTGGCTGGGAAATTTTAAATGCAGTTCAAAAGATAGGATTAGTATAAAATGAAATATGAGAGATCTGATAGAAGCTGACCAGTGAGGAAACCACAGTGGCAGTGGCTTGGAAGTTATACAAACCCATAATAAATCCTACCAGTCTTGAGAGTCATTGCATCTAATATTTTCATTAACCACAATAGCACAAGCATTAGAAGAATGTTAATGAAATTTAAAGATAATAAAGGGGCATCATTAATAGCAAGGGAAAAAATAAAAAGGAGTATCTGTAGGAAAAAACAATGGATGAGACAGAGGTTGAAATTACAGAATGAAATTAAATTTAGCAATACAAAGCAGAAGGCCATCATGCTCTGGTATTAAGAAAGGTGCTGAATGGCTGCAGGAGTTCCATCAATTCACTGCTAACCACAACTCTGTTGCTTCACTTTTTCCCTTCTGTGATTAGTTTTCTACCTCAATGGGCATTATTAAAAATTTTTGGTAGAGGCTCAGTATTCAGATGACTTGGCAACTGGAATGGGCTCCCAACATTAGAAAGCTATCAAAACTCAAGCAAACCAAACTCTTGCAGGTGAGTAGCCAATGGATGAAAGCTCTGAAGAGGTAAGGATCACGCCAGCCTTAAGCTGAAAAGAAAGGACAAGCTGAGACTACCATGACAGAAGCACTGAATGGAGAATCCCATGGGAGAGAAGTCTGGAAATGCACTTCTTCCGGAAGCACAAAACTTCCTTCTTTTCTTGAAATTCTGCCATTATAGACCCAGGGAAAAAAATGCATGAAAGAAGAGAGCTAATAAATGGAAAGTTAAGAAAACTGGGCCACAGGTGAGAAAAGATGACATGGATAGGATATTGAACGGGGCTAAATGTATAAAAAGCAAAACAGCAGCTGGGAATTTAGAAAGTAGGAACATTTGGAACATGTTGCCCAGTGAGGCTGTGAATGCCCCCTCCTGGAGCATTTAAGTCCAGGCTGGATGGGGCCTTGAGCAACCTGGTCTAGAGGGAGGTGCTTCTGCCTATAGCAGGGGGTTGGAACTAGATTATCTTAAGGGTCCCTTCCTATCCAAACCATTCTAAGACTCTATGATCTTGGAATTAACCAAGGAAAGCACCATATCCAGGAAAGGCTGATCAGCCATGAGGATGTGGATCCCCAAGTTCATGGCTTGAAGGATGTGATTAACTACTAAAAAGTAGCAAAAAAGGAGCTTGACAAAGAAGGGATCCTGACCCTCTCCTGCAGGAGATTGAAATGAGAACAGGATCTCTGAGCTTTTGCTGGCAGTTTTTCTGACTGAAATTCTGTGTAGACTAGCAGTAGTCTGCAGAGAGGGAATTACTGTAACATTGCAAACTGACTCAAGCCTGTTCTGGAAGCAGACAGCTATACAGTAGATACAGTTTTGTACTGGGCTAATGAGACAAGGTTTTGGAAGCAGGAGGCTGCAGGAATGGCCTCTGTGAGCAGATCCCATCACTGCCCTGTGTCAGACCACATCCAGCTCCATCTGCTCCAAAAAAAACTTGGCACTGTCACAGAACAGAGCCATAAGCCACACGGGGTGTGCTCTGGGAGAGAAGAGTTAAGGAAGGGAACAACTGTGCAACAGCAGCCGGGAGAGAGGAGTGAGAAACAGAGAAGCAGCCTTTCAAGGACCAAGGAGGGCAAGAGGTGCTCAAGGTGCTGAGCAGCAGCTCTCTGCAGTCCATGGGTACCACATGGAGCAGATCTCCTCGTGCAGACGCTGAGGAAACTGCGGTGCGGCAGAGGATGGGGCCTGAAGGAGCCACAGCCCATGGGTACCCCAGCAGGAACAGCCCCAGGCAGGAGGTGCTGCCTGTGGGAATCCGTTCTGGAGCAGATCTCAAAGGGTGAGCCCATGATCTGAGCACTGCAGCTTGTGGGAAGCCCTCATAGGATCAGATGAGGAAGGATGGCATCCCGTGGGAGGGCCCCCACATGGAAGTGGGGCAAACCAGCCACAAAGAAATGGCAGAGATGAAGTATTGTGGACTGACTGTAGACTCCATTCCCTGTTCCCCTGCACTGCTTGGGGGAAGGAAAGTGGCTTTAGTTTGCTTGTAGTTCTCCT
Source organism: Tympanuchus pallidicinctus (assembly GCF_026119805.1). NCBI lineage: Eukaryota > Metazoa > Chordata > Aves > Galliformes > Phasianidae > Tympanuchus > Tympanuchus pallidicinctus. The sequence continues at coordinate 655,021 of NW_026294802.1, forward strand.
TGCTTTAGTCTGTTACTAGTATGCAGTAAATTGCATTACTCTCAACATGGAATGTTTTTGCCTATGATGGTAATTGAGTGATGGTAAGTGGTCTCCCTGTTCTTCTCTCAACTCTGTTGTTTCTGTTTTCAGGTGTCCAGAAACTTAAACTTCTTGCCATTGCATATAATGATAAAATATTAGTTACATGATCATACTTTTTTTTAATGGGTCTCTGATTATCACCATTGCAAAGATCTGCAGGAGTGCAGTGAACAAGACAGAACTGGATATAAAAAGAACTGACAACAACAGGGATAAATAACAGTGCATCCCAGGAATCTTCTACCCATCCACAGACTTTTCATGTTGGTTGACTCACGTGAACTGTCCTTCTAAAATACAAATAATATTTGCGTATTCCTCATTTCTGAAGTCTGTAAGCTGAAATAATGTCTGGATTTGTGGGAAGTGAGCATTGCTAGTTATACTGAAAAAATTTGATCCTAAACATCTTAAATGAAGTGGAAAAGTCTACTGGATACTTTATAGGTTGCACTGTAGTATTCTTTCTCATGCGGATAAAATAAAATTACTTGTCACAGATGTTACAAAGATCGTTTCTACAGTGTTTTTGAATATCTGACTTGGTGGTGACGAGGCCACAGAAAATTAATGTTTGTTTTATTACAAAGGACTTATTTCAAATAGCATGCATTAAACAAAGCCTAGGGCCGTACAATTGCATCCAAGAGCTCAGGATCGAAATGACAGTGTAATTTCAGTAATGTGAATGTTTCAGCTTGTGCATTTATGACCTATCTCAGTGCTAAGCTGCACGTTTCAGCATCCTTTCCCATTTCATTCTATCTGTAGCCCTAGTTCTCAACTCCTCCTGCTCAAATGCATCATTCATACGTCTTGGACTTCACAAATCCCAGCTGTGCTCATTCTTTCTTCTGCTGTGGTTTTTCACTTTGCTAGCCATTGTGACAGTCTTATTCAGCATCAGTGCTATTCTTCTGCACTTGTAATCTTCTCAAAAGACTCCAGCCCCGCAACAATGATTTACCTCTTCCCAGATTATTTTTTTTTTGTCCTTTTTTGTCCCAAATTTTCTTTCACTTATTTTCCTTCTCTTGCCATCTCAAGGTTCGGTTGCCATTCCCTTGACTTGTTTCTCTATCCTGATATAGTTGCTTCTCCCTGAAGGAATCTTACCACACTGATTTTTTTTGCTACAAATTCTTTCCTTTTTCCCATTTCTTTTTCTTCTAGCTAAACTGCTCAAACACTTCCCTGACTTAATCAAATCCTCCCACACTTTCAGTTGTAGTTGCCCTTGACTCACTCTTCTCCTCTTCCCTCCTCTATAATTCTCTCTTCCTCTATCAGAAGCATTTGTACCGTTTCTTATATTCCTGCTTCCTCTAGCATGTCTTCATCCCATACAACAATTTAATCTCCTTCTGCTTGTTTGAATCCCATTGTTTTCTACTTTACTCCTAAGAAGTCTTGTTCTTTTCATCAAGATATCAGTATGCTTTAGTTTTCCTCTTGTAAGTTAAAAACAAACAAAAAATTTCAAAAAGAATGAACAACAGCCTTTTATCTCTCCACTTGTTAATCTCCTCTTCTTGTATTAATCACTGAACTTCCTAAATCTGTTGTCTTGGATTAATTTTAAAATGTCCCATCCTCAGATTAATTTCCCTCCAAACACACTCCCCCTCTGGATCTGCATATCTTTACTTCTGTAGTTCTCTCTATTCACAGACAGAGAAACAAGTCAATCAAATGTCTCTTTCCCTTTGCTTTATGATACTGTGATCACTCAGAGATAAAAGCAGAAGATGTACCTAAACTGTCTTTTAATATTCCTGGTGCTGGGGTATCCTGTAGGCTATTTCAGGTTTCCTGTAATGATTCAGAATGCTAACAAGGACTAGGGGAAAGGGAAGATTTATCGTTTTTTTTTTTTCCTTCTCTATGACAGAATTTTGAAAAAAACAAAAATGAATGGATACAACATCAGAGAGAGCCATGGGAATTCTAGAAGACATCATTACTAAAAACAGCAAAGCCACAAACAAAGTTATGAACACCTGATAGAAGAAGGAAAAAAACTCACATATTTGCTTCAGCAAGACAACTAAAGGCTGAATGTCACAGGCATGATCTTTCACAGCCACAGTAGGTGTATTTATTTAGAATAGAATTATACACACACACACATAAGCACATGCAGCACATCGTGAATTCAGGACATCGTATATTTCGTTTCTCAGAATAAGGATATATCAGTCAAGTTAGACACAAAAAATTTGGCTTAACAGAAAAACACATTCACAATGATGCAGTGTTGTTTTGAATCTCAGGTTACATATCCAATCAAATCAATTTGTTATCTATTTGAAACACACCTTATTCCACTTTTCTTACTCATCCCTCTGTTGCAGTTTTATAAGCCAAATAATTGTAATGGCACAAACCATATTCTGAGCCACTGATGAGTTCTAGACCATAATCTGGGTTCTCTTTGATTTAAAATAGCAAATTTCCGTTAGAGCCAATGGAAATATTTCATTTTATACTAGGTGTAAAACTTGCATTATTATTTTAAAATTATATATATATATATAATATATATTTTTTTCAATTAGTAGATTAAAGAAATATGTTGACACCAATTACAAATCAGGTAAAACATGAAGCAGGTGGGACACAGATTATGTCTTTGTAAAATTCTGATTAGCTAGACAGAGTAGGCATCTTCCCTTCAGAAGTTATTTTTTATGGTCTGCTGGGTTCTCTTCTGATATTAGAATCAAAGGAAGAGGATGCTTGAATGTTTTCACGCTCTTAACTAATCATGTACTGATTGTTTGAGGGCATGCCTTCTGTAAATATATGAAAACACTGTGGGAAATTCTGACTGCCAAGAAATCAGAAGTTACATAATTATTGAAAAATACACCTGCTGCTTCCATACATCTCTGTTTTAGGAAGATGTAAAGAGCAAATAAGAAGACTCATATTTGCCTTTGGCCAACTGACAAAACTCTACAGAACTAAAAGCTTTCCCTCCCCCCAAACCATTTTCTTTTTCATCAGGTCTTAAAATAAAGTGCTTCTAATCCACATCACATAAGTACAACTGCATACACAAAGCGTAAGGACACGGGCAATAAGCATCAAGAACTTTAAACGTGTAATGTGATGGAAAGCACATCAATGACAGCAAAGCAACAAGGTCCTAGACAACAGCAAGTGAGGGTTTGCTCAAATACAACAGTGTGCATAGAAATGGAAAGAAGCTGCTTACCTTCAGAAGGCCTCAGGCATAATAGGGACCTCCAGTAAAATATCCTTGCCTCCACTTCCAACCCTTAAATGAGGACTAGGAAGGGGTAGATCCTGGCTCCATCCCTTCTGGTCACTCAGGTGCATTGCTTGCACCTGAGCTCCTCTGGGTTGGCCCTGCCTTTTCACCAGGGGCTCAATCACTGGATCAAGCCATGACTTAGCATTTCTGCTACAAAATGCTTAATATCAGAAAATGTAAATACCTCTCTGTCATGTCCAGAGCTGTTTGGCCAGGTAGGTCCTATGCTGAATCGTCTGGAAGTATTGGTTAAACAGGCTTCCCCATTTCCACTTTCATCTCTCCTTTGTCCAAATGGATAGTTGTCCACAAAAAGAGAATATTGAGTATCTACATTATCAAAAGCTATCTGAAAATTCGAATATGTATAGCCTCTCTCCACATTTGAATTAAACGCATTTGTGACTGCAGTTGTACTATTTCTTCTGTAGATTTCTCTCTCTTGATTGTATGGGTAAGAATCCACTAGAGAGAAGTTTCTATCATCAGACAGTAAGGACGACTTGAAACCTATCTCTGGTGATGCTGTGCCTTGTTGCCAGTGAGGTACAAAATTTTCAGAGTGAACTTCACCACAAGCAACTGAAGGATGACTACAGAGTTGTTGTTCTGGCACATTCAGACTAAAGATATCTGATGTGAAAAAATGTTCTTCATGATGATGTAAGTGTGATGAACCATAAAAGAAAAATTCATTGTTGATTTCATCAACTATTTGATCAAAGCCTAGATAGACCTTTCCATAAGAACCAGAATGGTATGCCAGGTAAGATGCTTGGTCTCCAGCATGTCCTTCAAGAAATTCATCGCCTGACAAAGGCACCCTTCCAAAATATGCCATTTCTGATTTTTCTCTTCAGTCTTGTTAATCTTCAAGGAAGTCTTACAATAGTTTCAAGGTCAAAAAAGTGATGTTTAGAACTGGAGCTATACAACCCCACTGCAAGAAAGCATAGAATAAGAGTTAAACAAACAAACAAAAATCTGGTGTAGTGAAAGCCATATTTTGGTCTACTTGGGTAAGAGCTTTCTTCATGAGATGTAAAGATTTTCTTCATCTGGAGCTTGAATGTCCTTTGCCTGATCCTTATTTCCAGGTGCCCTTAAAATTATTCTTATTTATTTCCTGGATTCATGAATAACATCAAAAGAACGTCTAAAACAACTGATCTAAAATACTAATTCTGACAAAAAATAAAGAAAATGTCCACATAATTTCCAGTATTTTACATTTGTATAGCACACATAAGGCAGAAATGCAAAAGAAGAGAGTAGGAAAGTTTTATATTAATGACAGTTCCATTCATATACTCTTTATTTTGCATCTCTTAAATTATTTGATATGATATCATTTTTTTTATCCTACACAGGTTAAGCAAGTGAAAGAACAAGGACAAAATATAGAAGACTTGGATCTCCAATTTCTATTATAAGCACTACAGCAAAAAAAACTTGTACGTAACATATATAAATAATTATAAATAAATTTCAGCCTTTTGTTAGTTTGTTTTTCAAAAAAACAACATCTGAAAAACCTGAGATAATATCTCTGTTATTAAATTAATAGGACAGGACATAAGCTTCTGCAGTAGTTCACCATCATTCAAACTTATCAGCAAATTTCCTAATCCTATTTTGTAACGAAATTCAAAAATACCTAGCAACTCAAATCTGATGTATTCCACTTGCTCTTAACAACTTGGCCTGTTGCACTTCTTAGTATAGAAGAAGAAACACAAATGGCATGAAATAGTAATACCACCAACTATGTAGTTTTGCTGGGTACTTTTATCACACAGAATAAATGGAAATATCTGATTTAATAATTCAATGAAAATATATATTACCTAGCAGAAAAAAAAACGACACTATTGAGATGAAAAGTACACTCACTCAATATTGTTAAAGCTTAACACCACAAATTGTTTTTCCAATATGTCCCCAACATGTATAGTATGTTAGCTTTGATAATACTGCCTTGCAGTGAAAACTTATACTACAACAGAAGGTATTCATCACTGTTTTATTTATTTTTGTTTTATTTGAAGTCAAACTCTAGGCAACACAGCCTTCTATCACCCAGAGTCAGGAATGAGAAGAGAAATGTAAAGTTAAATAGGCTGAAATGACTTCTCCACATTAGAGGCCGAACTTAGTAATTCCATGTGCTGTGTATATTGGTAGGCCTTAACTGTGTTGAAGAAAAAAAGAAGAAAAGATATTTATGATGTTGGCAGGGAACTAAAATGATGCATATCACTTTGAATATCATCATGAACTTCAATTACCAGCTCAGTCCCTGCAAATTTCTCCCATAGTATATCCTGAGGGACACTTGTAGATGAATAAAAGAAACATAAGAAAGAAAAAAAATGCATCCATTAAATCAACTGAGATAACTTCTTTTATTCTATTTTTATTATTATTATTATAAAAATTGGAATATTTTAGGAAAAATAAAAGACTGGAGAATCCCTCTCTCCTGCTCTACTTTCCTTAATTAGTGTCCTATGTTTCTCAGGCACATATAAAGACACATATCTCACCTCCATCCATCTGTATGCAACTGCATATCTCCTGCATTCTCCATAGTGCAGGAGAAGTATTGCTTCTCCTGACTTTACTCCTGACAGTATTGCTACCTGACTTTAAAAGCAGGCCGGATAGATACAATGTCAAAGGCTGGAAGGAGAATGTTTTGTATGATTTGTTCCCATGCTTTTCTCAATGGGCTGAGGAGTCCACATGAGAAATGAGACTCTGCACAATGCACTGCAAAGGGAGCAGTCGCATGCAGCACTGTGTATAGCACCACATCTCTTTTACACAGGCACATGATTAAAGTGAAAATTTTAGACTGGAAACTCATCATGTTGTGCTGTAAATCTCATGTTTTAAGTCTCACCTGCTCAGTTTTTATGGTTGGGCTCTGTACTTAGACCAACTCCTGATCCTTTTCAAAGCAACACCCACGTTCAGGGAAGGGTTTGGCTTTTTGCCAGCCACTATTACTGCATCTGAATTATGTGAAGTGCACTGACAACGCTGAATTTTCAGAAATCACTAACAAAATGAAAATGCATAATGCAAGCTTTTTGTTTGTTTGTTTGTTTTTAAAAAAAGGTTATGTTTCAGGGCTCATTTTCTTTCCTCTGTGGTTTCTGAAATTGCATTTTGGAGAGTTTCACAATTTTTCTGTGCAGTATGAAGACTTCCTTTTCTTTGAAATGACAATTCATATTTTCACATAATTGCATACTTCTGGGATTTGGGGCTTTAAAGACAAATCCCAACAAATTATGTAAAATATTCACTACAAACCAAGGGAGCCAGCAGCATGACACAATGCTTTCAACACTGTCAGCCATCTTACCATACCGGAATACTTCCCTTATTTCTGCATGCACATGCATTCTACTATAAAAGGTTTGTGCACTGTAGGCTCTATTTTCTCTCTCTCTCTTTTTTTTTTTTTTTTTCCGGAACCCAGAAGTGCAATGCTGGTTCAGTTGCTAAGCAGTAAGAATATATGTTGCAACCTCTTACCTGAAACACAGTTTGTTAGAAGAACATACAGCCTCCTATTTCTTCCTGTTCACAGACACTTTCAGATGACCTATGTGCTTTCAGCACCAAGGGGGTGTAACTTATTTGTCAGACGCTTCCCTTCCCGTTTAACCGGTTTACTGAGGTAATGATTCTTTCCCATGGTTTCCTTCAGGGAAATTTCGAAGAGTAGCAATAATAAAAGGTAGCAAACACCTTATTTGTTGTTTCTTTCATTACTTAAGAACCATAATTTTTTTTTTTTTCTTTTTTTCTTTTTCCTTCTTCAAACACTGTGGCAGATGATCTCACACTTACAGAGCATGTATCAAACATGCTTGAAATAAAAAGACAACTTCTCCATGGGAAAGGCTGCAATTACACCAGGATTTAGAACTTTTACTCCACACCATCTTCATGCAGCTTCTTTCTGCCACTAGTGGTGGGAACTCTGAAAGGAACTCTTTGCTCACAGGAGAAATGGAAGGTAGAAATATTGCTTGGCAGAGAGGTCCTCTGCCTTTGGCTCCTCAGTCTGCAGAGTTGGGGCAGTCTTAAGCGGGAAGAACCTTTCTTACACTGGGGTATTTTTCAAGGATCAATAAAGCCTTTGCACCTTTGAAAAGGGCCTGAAGAACTGGAATACAACTGAAGAACTGAAGAACTGAAATACAACACCAGTTGCTAACTTATTCCTAGACCTCAAGTTTGCCAGGTCTCTCCCATAAAAGGGAGCAGCAGAGGCAGCTCCAGACACAACATGGAAGGAAATCCCTCTGGGCCCATCTGCTTCCAAACTTCGTACCATCACTTAAAAAGGAATAAGTTAACCAACCAAGGTGGCTACTCAGAATTCATCCAAAATCCCAATCCTAGTCTACTCCAAGGTTATTAAAAGCAGGGAAATATCCTTAAAGAAGGCGAGATAGTATAAACAAAACTTTTTCAGTTATAAAAGGCTGTACAGTAAGACTGAACAGAACAGGATAAAGCATTTAAAGTTAATAATTAATTAGAGATATCTTATATCTGATAAGCTGAATGAATAATAATTTGATAAAGCATTACTGGGAAAACTGCACTTCAAAGCACCGTGAAAGCTGTCAGTGGCGTCACTGTGATTTAAAAGCAGTTCGTCAAGGACAAAAGTTATTAAGTTATTTCAGTTGGTGAAAGGTGATGTTTTCCTTCTCATATATAGTCCAACCCTTTAAAAATGTTAACTTGCCCACAGGCCGTTTGGTGGCATTTATACTGCACTGTAGACATTACAATGATTTCTGTGAAGTGACCCTGAGAGAGGATCACGCCAATTTTAGGGAATGCTATTTCTTAATATATGGCATCATGACTGTGTGATATTGCTTCATCTCGCAGAGACTGAATGTCCTAAAAGGAGGAGGATACAGAAAACAGAAGAAACATGCATGGGAAGAGCCTGTGTTCCCAAGCAAACACAGAAAGTACGTGCAACATGAACTGAGCTTGGACATGTCCTCTCCCTACAGTGATTTCCATGAGAGAGTTATGAAGATTTTTCTTGGGAAACCCTGAACTTTTTCACAATTATTTACTTTCTGTTTCCCAACAAAGTAATAGGTGGGAAACTGCTGAGTCACTTTCTACTCCTAGAACTATGGAGACTCATCTCCTCCCCTTTTCCTGGCATGTGGGAAAATCTATATAGACAAAGAAAAGTGGAAACTCACTGGGATACTGCCTCTGTTCCGTTAGACACTCTTGCTGCTCCACCAACTGGCAGGAACCCACACCTCACTAAAATTAAAGACAAAACATGTTTTATTTAGCCATATATGAGCTTACATGTATGACTTTTGTCTGATAAAAAGCTGCAAGTAAAGAGCTGGCGAAGTAGTTGCTCTTACACACCCCAAGATGTACAGCATCGTCAGCAGGTCGTTGCTTTAAGTCTTGCTTCATCCTGAGTTTGGAGCTTTCCAAAACCACACCCTTGCATTTGAAACCTTGAGGCTTTGCATTTAGCAGACTTGTAAAGAAAATGCAGCAAAGTGTTTCAGCAATCTGGGACCAGAAGCCTGGCTAAACACCCAACCAGTGAGGACACTGTTCCATTTCCTCACAGATCCAACCGCCCCTGTTACTATTCTCCAGTGCCACCTACTGTCATCTTCCCAGAACTGTGGAGCAAGGAACAGAAATCATCGTGTCAAGCACAGTGACAATTAAGCTTTATGTCTGGCTGCAGGGGATGTCATCATGTCTATCATTGTCTCTGATAAATATTACCCCTGTCAGAAAGCCGCCCTATATGAGGAAGATTCATGGTTCATGAGACCCTGCCTGCAGATGATGCGATGCTACTTCTCTTAGATCAGTTTTCCTGCTGCAATCAAAGTGATGACAACAGATCAACAAAACTGCATAGAGTTTTTCCACACGTTAATGACAACAATAAAAACAACAACAAAGTAAACAATGCTGAGATTTTATTTTGTTTAAGCAGCAGAGGAGAAAGAATTCTAGTAACAAAAAGATGTGGTTAAGATCTGGTTTGCTACACTACCTGCCCTTATTTTTTTTCTTACTTTCAAGATTTGCACAGTGAGTACTGTACATCACACAGCTGGTAAAACCCAGCAGAGTAGATGCTGCTGGGCAAGAAGAATAAATGTCTAGAACATTTATGTCTAAATGTCTAAACAAACATGACAGTGTTTGAATCATTTTGATATGACTCATCTATTAAGAGAACTTATGTTATAAAGGGCAAAAAGGACTTGCCAATTTGGAAAACACTCCTCATCCTCTATTTATTCACACAGAATGAATCAAGGAAACTGACAGAGTAAGAGAGATAAGGAAGCAAAGTTTCGCTTTTCCATGAGAAAGAGATAGATTATGTTATACATATATTTTTTATACAGAATACATTTTTAAAGCTCTGCTGACTCTTACATGTAATATACAAAGTTACTAGGTTACCAACACCCTGCCACCACTTGAAATACCCTATTGTGAAAGACCTACCTCCCCAGTCTGAATATATGGAATGCAAAGCTAACCATGACTAAATGTAGACTATGGATTTTAATCTCTCCTTTCATGTGAACATCTTCTGTGCTTTGATCCTGTAAAAGGAACAGCACATTTTACCAGAGTTATTTCTGGGAGCAACAGTGACTCCAGCTTCAAAAATCAAATTGCTGAAAAAATTGAGTGCTGAAATGGAGATCAATCTCATCTCAGCTATCTTAGAATACAGCTAAAATAAGACACGTAGGCAGATTTTTATATATCCTACATCTATGCATACACTCATACACACTGTATACATATACATTTATGTATGCATGCATGCATATATAAAAATATGTGTAAGCATATATATATTATATATGTGCTTATACAGATATAGATATATATTAGGCGTTTGTATATAGTGCATACGTACAAAAAAGAGTGTAATAAACACTAAATAACCCAGCTAAAATGTTTCAAAGGACAAGGAAAGCCAAGAGTTTCAGGTGAGAGAGTCAAACTTCCCGAAGTTGAATTCCTAAAGCCAAAACCTTCTTTCATACTACTTTTAAAATTTTGCTTCCATTTCCCTTACCTTCTTTGATTTTTCCGCTGCTCTTCTTTTTGCCTTCCCAGTCCAGCGTGCCTGCTCAATGGCTTTCTGTTAAACTCAGCTTTGTCATTCCAATATACTCAACAAAGTTGGTTGACCTTCCAGAAATTGTTCATATCATACACTGTATAAATATAAAAACAGAGTCTTGTGATACTAGCATGGTGTTAAAGCAAGCTCCCTACATTCTACAGAAGGCTTTCTCCCATGAAAAATTTAGCAAGTTGGTTCAAAACCTTTTCTAAGATTCCCTCTCTCATTGCAATCCACAGTGCATGGGCATCTGGGGGATTTCTGGAGCAGAAGAACCCTAGAGAGAACAGAAATTGGCTCCAAAGCACAGAGCTCAGCCACTCTGGTGAATGTGAGCCAGGGTGACAGAGCCAGGGTGACTTTGCTATTGTAGCCTGGCAGAATGATCCTACGTGGCCTCAGGGAAAAGTATTATGACTGCCTTGAAGAGAATGTAAATCAAGCATGACTTTAAATTCATCTTGTGAGATGTGAGGGGGAAGTTTTTCACTGAGAAGGTGCTGAGGTGCTGACACAGGCTGCCCAGGGAAGCTGTGGGTGCCCTGTCCCTGGAAGTGTTCAAAGCCAGGTTGGATTGGGCCCTGGGCAGCCTAAGCTAGTGCCTGATTTAGTGGTTGGCAACCTTGCCTGTGGCATGGGAGTTGGAACTAGATGATGTTTGAGGTCCCTTCCAATCGAAGCCATTCAGTAATTCTATGATTCTATGAAAATAGGGATGAGGAACTGGTAATAAAGACCCATTTGTACCCCTTCTATTCATGATGTCAAAAGTATCTTCAGGTCAACCAGTGAAATTATAAAACATGGTACTATAAACCAGTATGTTATAAGCTAGTATACACAGAAAAAGCTAGTATAACAGCTAAAGGTTACATGCTCTATTATCTTTGTCAAAGAAAACAAGTAATTGTTTAAATATAAAACTACACATATCTAAGATCAAAACAATATCTTACCTACACAGTATTAACCTTGTTTCAATTTGCATTTCTGAGAGGATGCTTTTAGAATCCTAGAATGGTTTGGGTTGGAAGAGACCTTTGAGATCATCTAGTTCCAATACCTCTGCTATAGGCAGGGACACCTCCCACTAGACCAGGTTCTTCAAAGCTCCAACCAGCCTGGCTCCTCCAAGGAGAGGTCACCCAAGACCTCACTAGGCAACCTGTTTCAATGTCTCACCACCCTCACAGCACAGAATTTCTTCTTAATGTTTACTCTAAATCTGCTCTCTTACAGTTTAAATCAATTTCCCCTTATCCTGTTGCTACATGTTCTCATAAAACGTCCCTCCCCAGCTTTTCTGTATGTCCTCCTCGGGTACTGGAAGGCTGCTATAAGGTCCCCCTGGAGCCTTTTCTTCTCCAGCCTCAACTCTCTCAGCCTGTCCTCATAAGGGAGGTAGTCCTACCCTCTGATCATCTTTGTGGCCCTCCTCTGGACCCACTCCAACATCTCGATGTACTTCTTTTGTTGGTACTCCCGGAACTGTATGCAGTACTCCAGATGGGGTCGCATGAGAGCAGAGTAGAAGGGCAGAATCACCTCCCTCAACTTGCTGGTCACATTTCTCTTGATGCAACCCGGGACATGGCCAGCCTTCTAGGCTGCAGGTGCACACTGCCAGCTCTTGTTGAATCTTTCATCAAATGACACCTCAAATCCTTCTCCTCAGAGCTGCTTTCAAGCCATTCTCTGCCTACCCTCTAATCTGTGCTTGGAATTGCCCCGACCCAAGCACAGGACTTTGCACTTGGCCTTGTTGAACTTCATAAGGTTGGCATGGGCCCACTTCTCAAGTATGTCCAGGTCTCTGGATGTCATGCCTCTAGCATGTCAACTACACCACACAGGTTGGCATCATCTGCAAACTTCCTGAGGGTGCACTCAATCCCACTGTCCATGTCACCTACAAAGATGTTAAATAATAGCGGTCCCAGCACTGATCCCTGAGGAATGCCATTCATCACCAGTCTCCACTTGAACATTGAGCCATTAACCACAACTCTCTGAATGCAACCACCCAGCCAATTCCTTATACAGGCAGCGATCTATTCATCAAATTCGTTTGTCTCTAATTTGGTGACCAGACTGCCATCTGTGTCAAAAACATTGCACAAGTCCAGGCAGATGCCACCAGTTGCTCTTCCTTTCTCCACTGATTCTGTAACTCCACCATAAAGGGCACCAAATTTGTCAGGCACAATTTGCCTTGGTGAAGGCATGTTGGTTACCACCAATCACTTCATCTTTATTTTCCATGTGCCTTAGTAGGGCCTTCAGGAGGATCTGCTCCATGATCTTGCCAGACACAGAGATGAGACTGACTGGCCTGTAGTTATTTTCCTTTCTTGAAAATGAGGATTATGTTTCCCCGTTTCTGATCAGTGGAGACTTCACCAGCCTGCCATGACACAGAATCACAGAATCACAGAATCACCTGGGTTGGAAGGGACCTCAAGGATCATGTAGTTCCAACCCCCCTGCCTAGCAGGGCCACCAAACATCCACATTCAGATCAGGTTGCCCAGGACCCCGTCCAACCTGGCCTTGAACACATCCAAGGATGGGGCATCCACAACCTCCCTGGGCAGCCCGTTCCAGGGCCTAACTACTCTCCTTGTGAAGAACTTCCCCCTAACATCCAACCTAAATCTTTCCTCCTTCAACTTTGATCCATTTCCCCTAGTCCTGCTGTTGTCAGCCCTTCTGAAGAGTTTACTCCCCTCCTGGGTGTAGGTTCCCTTCAGGTATTGATAGGCTGCAATGAGGTCGCCCCGCAGCCTTCTCTTCTCCAGGCTGAACAAGCCCAACTCCCTCAGCCTGTCCTCATAGGGGAGGTGCTCCAGCCCCCTGATCATCTTAGTCGCCCTCCTCTGGACCCTTTCCAAGATCTCTATGTCTTTCTTGTACTGAGGGCTCCACACCTGGACACAGTACTCCAGGTGGGGCCTCACAAGAGCCGAGTAGAGAGGGACAATCACCTCCCTCTCCCTGCTGACCACCCCTCTCCTGATGGAGCCCAGGATCCCATTTGCCTTTCGAGCTGCCAGAGCGCACTGCTGGCTCATGTTAAGTCTCTCGTCCATCAGGACCCCCAGGTCCTTCTCTGCCGAGCTGCTCTCAAGGACCACTCCTCCCAGCCTGTACGGGTGCCTGGGGTTCTTCCGGCCCAAATGCAAAACCTTGCACTTTGCCGTGTTGAACCTCATTAGGTTCACCCGAGCCCAGCCCTCAAGCCTGTCGAGGTCCCTCTGAATGGCATCCCTTCCTTCCGCCGTATCAACCGCACCACTCAGCTTGGTGTCGTCAGCAAACTTGCTGAGGGTGCACTCAATTCCCTCATCGATGTCATTAATAAAGATGTTAAAGAGCACCGGTCCCAAGACAGACCCTTGGGGGACACCACTTGTTACCGGCCTCCACCTGGACATAGAGCCATTGACCACCACCCTCTGTCTGCGGCCTTTCAACCAATTGCTTATCCATCGGGTCGTCCACCCATCAAATCCACTTCCCTCCAATTTGGAGATGAGGATGTGGTGGGGGACCATGTCAAAGGCCTTGCTCAGGTCCAGGTAAATGACATCGGTCGCCTTCCCTTCGTCCACCAATGCCGTCACTCCATCATAGAAGGCCACAAGATTAGTCAGGCATGACCTTCCCTTGGTGAAGCCGTGCTGGCTGTCTCGGATCACATGCTCATTCTTTATGTGATCGAGCATGTTGTCCAGGAGGATCTGTTCCATGATCTTCCCAGGCACGGAGGTGAGACTCACCGGCCTGTAGTTCCCCGGGTCCTCCCTGCTCCCCTTCTTGTATATGGGAGTGACGTGACCCTTCCTCCAGTCATCCGGGACCTCACCTGACAGCCACGACTTCTCAAATATGATGGAGAGCGGCTCGGCAACCACCTCAGCCAGCTCCTTCAGGACCCTGGGATGCACGCCATCTGGTCCCATAGACTTGTACACATTCAGTCTAAGGAGGTACTCTCGGACTTGCTCTGCCCTTACAGTGGGGAGGGATTTACCTCCTTGGTCCCCACATAGAGGTTTGGGGATGCAGGGTTCATGGACGTGAAGAAGACTAGAATCCTGGCCACCAGTGAAGACCGAGGTGAAGAACTCATTCAGCACCTCAGCTTTCTCTTCATCTGTTGAAGCCAGTTCTCCTTTTAAATTTACCAAAGTAGGTACGCCCGTTTTGGCCTGTCTCTTCTGGCCAATGTACCTGTAGAAGGTTTTCTTATTGTTTTTCACGTCCCTTGCCAAGTTCAGTTCTGCCTGCGCCTTGGCTTCCCTGATCCCACGTCTGCAAGTCCGGACGGCATCCCTGTACTCTTCCCAGGTGACACAGCCTTGTTTCCAGAGCTTGTACACCCCTTTCTTCGCCCTCAGTTCTCTCAGCAGGTCCTTGCTGAGCCATGCCGGTTTCCTACCTCGCCTGCCCACTTTCTTATTCAGAGGAATGGAGACCTCTTGTGCTTCCAGGAGGGCATCCTTGAAGAGCCGCCAGCTCTCCTCAACATCCCTGTCTTTGAGGGCAGCGCGCCAGGGGATCTTGGCCAGCAATCCATTGAGTAGCTTGAAGTCTGCTTTTCTAAAGTTCAGTGTCCTGATCCTGCTCTTTGCCAAGCCCACATCGCTTGAGATCACAAACTCAAATGACCTTTCAAATATGATAGGTCATATCATATGACCTATCATCCACCAGTTCCCTCAGAACCCATGGGTGGATCTCATCAGAACCTACGGACTTGTGCACCTTCAGGTTCTTTAGATGGTCTTGAACTTGATCTTCACTTACAGTGGACAGATCTTCCTTCTCCCAGTTCTTACCTTTGCTTTCTGCAGCTTGGGCGGTGCAGCTAGAGCCCTTTCCAATGAAGACTATGACAAGGAGTCACCGAGTACTTCAGTTTTCTCTGTGACCTTTGCGACCAGGTCTCCAGTTTCCTTCTGTAGAGGGTCACATATCTCTGTTAGCAACAGTGCACACATTGCAGTCCTATGTGTATCTTAAATAATGTAGTATTTCTGAATTTTCATTAGACTTCTTACACAGGGGTAGCTTCTTGCATTTTTCTTTCTATTTTAATTTTACTTTCATAATTGGTCACAGTATGACTGAAACGCTTGCTTTGAAAAAAAAAAAACCCACAAACAAAACATATGGTTTTCACAAAAAAATTGTCAGAGGCTATATACATAGTTTTTAAACCAATTGAACAGCATTCCTTATATGCAATTCGAGATATAAAGCATCTGCTTAGATAGCTAATTTGGCTGCATTCTTAGGTTGCCTATGCATGCCAACAAAGCATTCATTATTGTTTTCATTAAAACTTTACCTGCAGCATGGAAACCAACAATAATTTACTTGAGTTTCTGCATAAATAATGCAAAAGTTCTGCTTACCTGCAATAATACATATTTTGGCAAAGTGCTATGTGAAATTAAGCTCACAGCAGCCCTCCACCACAAGTGGGGAAGCTCTTAAATTAGTGGCTGGCACAGATATATTCTCAGTGCAGATAATCCAGCTTCTTTCACCTATCACAGCAAAGTACCTTCCTCATCAACGTTACCCGGGCAGATTATTTTACAAAGCAGCTGCTGTCTGCTATGTCAGGTTCATAGACTGTTCATACTTTTGCTAATGCTGCTACTGTATTTATGAAGCAGGGGACCTGTATAATTGAGCAGGTCAGGTGTGTCCACTGGGGCTCGGTGCCAAATTTACACTGCAGAAACTCTGCAGCTATAAACTTGCACCTTACTTGATGACACCAAAGGTACTCACCTCTTGGGAGTCACTCCTTAAGGGTAAAGAGGTCCAGGAAGCCTGGATGCTCCTCAAGATGGAAATCTTAAAGGCACAAGAACAGGCTGTCCCTGAGTACCATAAGGCGAGCCGTAGGGGTAGACGACCAGTGTTGATGAGCCGGGAACTACTGTTGAGACTCAGGGAGAAAAAGAGAGTCTACGTCCTCTGGAAGAAGAAACAGGCTATTTGGGGAGATTACAAGGAAGTAGCTAAGGTATGCAGGGAAGTTAGGAAGGCAAAAGCCCAACTTGAACTCAGACTGGCCACTGCAGTAAAAGACAATAAAAAATCCTTTTATAAATATATCAACGGCAAAAGAAGAACCAAGGATACTTTTCATCCTATACTTGATGTAGCAGGGAATGTGGCCACTGAGGATAAGGAGAAGGCTTCAATGCCTTCTTTACATCTGCCTTTAATAGCCAGACCAGTTATCATAGAATCATAGAATCACAAGGTTGGAAACAACCTATAAGATCATCTAGTCCAACTGTCTCCTCATCACCATTGCCACCACAAGCGCTAAACGCTTGCATGTCATCCAGATGCCTCCTGAACACTGCCAGGGACGGCGACTCCACCACCTCTCTGGGCAGCCATTCCAGTGCCTGACCACTCTCTGAGAGAAATAGTTCTTCCTTATGTCTAATCTAAACCTCCTCTGATACAACTGCCATTGCCCCGTGTCCTGCTTGTTGCCTGGGAGAAGAAGCCAAATCCCTTTTCAGCACCACCTCCCTTCAGGAGGTTGTAGAGTGCAATGAGGTCTCCCCTGAGCCTCCTCTTCTCCAGACTGAACAATCCCAGCTCCCTCAGCCGCTCCTCATAAGACCTGTGCTCCAGACCTCTCACCAGTTTCGTTGCCCTTCTCTGGACACGCTGCAGGACCTCAACATCTTTCCTGTAGTGAGGAGCCCAAAACTGAACACAGTACTCGAGGTGCAGCCTCACTGGTGCTGAGCAGAGGGGGATGATCACCTCCCTGATCCTGCTGGCCACAGTATTTCTAATGCAGGCCAGGATGCCATTGGCCCTCTTGGCCACCTGGGCACACTGTCTGCTCATGTTCAGCCAAGCATCAACCAACACCCCCAGGTCCTTCTCTTCTTCACACTCATCCAGCCACTCATCCCCAAGCCTATAACACTGCATGGGGTTGTTGTGCCCAAAGTGTGGGACCCGGCACTTGGCCTTGTTGAACCTCATCCCATTCACCTCAGTCCAGTGGTCCAGCTTATCTAGATCCCTCTGAAGGGCCTCCTACCCTCAGGCAGATTGACACCCCTTCTCAACACAGTGTTATCTGCAAACTTACTCAATCCCCTCATCTAGGTCACCAGTAAAGATATCAAACAAGATGGGCCCCAGTACTGACCCCTGGGGGACACCACTTGAAATGGGTCGCCAGCTGGATTTCACTCCATTCACCATTACCCTCTGGGCATGGCCCTCTAGCCAGTTCCTTACCCAAAGAAGTGTATATCTGTTTAGACCACGGGCAGCCAGTTTCCTCAGAAGAAGCCTGTGAGGGACCGTGTCAAGGGCTTTGCTGGAGTCTAGGTAGACTACATCAACAGCCCTTCCCTCATCTATCAGACTGGTCACCCAGTGGTAGAAGGAGATGAGGTTGGTCAAGCACGACCTGCCTTTCATGAACCCATGCTGGCTGGGCCTGATCCCCTGGACACAACGCACATGTCATATGATCTCGCCCAAGATGATTTGCTCCATAACTTTCCCTGGTACTGAGGTCAGGCTAACAGGCCTATAGTTCCCTGGATCCTCTTTATGGCCCTTTGAGAGATGCGAGTCACATCAGCAATCCTCTGTGACCTCTCCAGTTAACCAGGAGCGCTGATAGATGGCCAAGAGGGGCTCAGCAATCAGCCCTGCCAGCTCCCTCAGCTACACCCTCAGAGGGTGTAGCCCATCTGGTCCCATGGACTTGTGACAGTCCAGATGGAGGAGGAGCTCTCTGACTGTCTCCACCGGAATTGCTGGGGGTATATTCTGAGCAGAGTCCCAGACTTCCAGATCAGGGCATAAAATACCCAGAGGATACATCAGCCTTTAATAGCTGAGGGTGGTGGCCCTCTTCCAAAGTGATGTGTCACTGAATTTACCAGATCAATCTTGTTCCAGGCATGGGAACACCAGACCAGTCATTCCTGTTCTGGTGGAGTCAACGTGGGAGCTGTCCTGATGCAAAGATCTGAGCTGGGACACCTGACTGGAAATCTGTAGTGTTCAGACCAAACATGAGCCTGGGGTGTGCCTAAAAGCAAATGAAAACAGAACTCATTGTCACTGGGCTTTTCATTAAGGCCTGGGGTTTTTTGCAGGAAGAGAGTGAGAGTCTCAGAATGTAAACTAGAGCAAGTCAGCTCCATAGCTTGGGAGGGTAAGAAGAAAAACAAGGAAATTTGAATAAATCTGATGGTCAGGTGCTTTGGTATCATTTCAGAAGACTGTCTTGAGAACACATCCTAATATAAGGTACTATCTTGTACCATATAACATGCCCTTCCTTTGAGACCTAGCATCACAGTGTGTTACAATCAGCCAGGAAAAGAACTTGATACTGGAATTTGAGAACATATGCAAGGTTTATCTTGGTATTAAAATAAACCTCATCCATAAAACCCCTTGAACATCTATGCTTTTGACTGTTTCAATTAACTGTGCCATGCCTATTTCGCAGCAGCAAATCTAGAAAAAAAATCCAGACAGCTTATACCAGGGCTGGAGCCCACTCCTAATACATCGTACATATCCTTTACTGCTGCAAACTAGAAAAAAACTATCTCATTCTTCGCTTGGTTGATCTACTTTTATATCCTTGATTTAAATGCAGTTATGCAAACTTCGTGTTTGCTATCAGGCTATGAAGAAGCCTATTGTAAGTAGGATATGGTTTTCTTAGATGTAAATGCACATGCAAAATAGAAAGAGCTTTGATATTGAGATTTTTTTCCCCCGAGGTTCAAGTATTTTATCATTTTAATATTATTCCATTTTCCTGTGGCATTCAATTTTAAAACGTCTTTTGTATTAGCTCAGAGTATTATAATTCCTTCAAAATTCCTCTGGAGGGCACTATTACCATAACTATACAATTAGCTACCGATGGCTGTAATAGAGATAAACACTAAGTAGCCTTGTTGGCAGGAGGTAGAGTGTCTTTTAACCAAGACAGCTTCTTTACTGCTGCCTGGGACTTTGCTTTAGAGAACATGCGAAATCTTAGCTACATAGACAAATAAAGTTTAGAAATTATTATAAAAGTTTGGGAAAAAGTACAGACTGGAGGGTGAGGGGTTGATAAAACAATGTCTTTGTTATCAAGTACAGGTATTTGGTATATTCTTCAAAGATTGCAAATGGGATATTCACTAGGTACAGGCTGAACTGTAAGACTTTGGCACAGGGGTCAAAGGAAGCTATACCTCTCAGGCTCCATGTTCTCTGTGACCACTACTGTAACACTGGACCAGCAACTGCAAGGTCTCTCTAGGCATGCACTAAAACTGCCCTATCTCACACTGCAGGGCAAAGTGATTTACTTACCAGGATTTTAAAAAAGCCAATCTAACATAAAGAGATGGTAAGATGGGCAAGCTGTGTTTCTTAGTAGCTGCATGTTTTTCAAAATTGAGTGGGAAATAAGAAATGAACTTTGCAGTTCGTTGGAAAACTTTTAAATTAAAACAACAGAATAGACTCTCACAAGGTCGGAAAGCTGAAGTTGAAATTAAACGCATACATCTCATAGAGTCGCCCTCTTGTGATCATGTGAGGAACTGCACGATGATCATCTTATTTCGGGCTCTGAAATTTTTAGGATAAAAAAGTGGCGACCTGCAATGCTCAGAGTTCATATTTTAAACTTTTTGCCCCCGGGAAAGATCTAAGTGCATATTTTATTTTAATTCTATTACTTCCTCTTGTCTTTTCCTTTTATCCACTGCATATTTAGTTGTTTTATTTATTTCCCAGTTAAACTAGAAGTTACTTGATTAGGTACAGTATTTCCATGAGAGATTTTACAGCGAGCAACACACTGAGATTATAACAGTGGTGAGGACCTTGGGGTACTATGTTGAAGATAGCAGTGTTGACATAATGTGTTTTTAATTAGGCCATCAAAAAAACAAAATACGTAAATTAGAAGGAAGGTTATATTTCAGTTATGACAGGAATAGTATTTAATTAATATTACCAAGTAAGAATTAGTACATACGTACAAAACAAAAAATCTGTTAGAACAAAAACAAATAGAGGTTTTAACTTAATTTCCTATAAAACTATGTTTAGATCTGCACTAATAATTTCATTAGTAAAAATAAGCCTTGCTCTTTTTCACTGACCTCTTACATATTTCAAACTATACTCTCCGTTCTTCATTATCACCTCATTCAATGACAGTCCCCACATGTGCTTTATGTCAACATTTTTTCTTCCTCCTTCACTGCCACACTGAATTTTCACAGCTTCTCTTCCTGAACACCGGGTTTCAATAGCAATCGAAACATTTTGTTTCAGGAGGAGAGGTTTTTTTTTTAAAAAAAAAAAAAGAAAGAAAAAAAAAAACCAACAACAAAAAAAGACATGAACTTTTCAAATAGATGTAAGAGGGAGGGGGAAAAAAAAGATAGGTCAGATTTTGGGTACATCAACCTTGACATTGTCCTTTTAAAATACTCCCCAGGCAGTGTTAACTTTTGCAACCAGCACTCGAGCAGCCGCTCACCCTAGGGCTCAGTCAGCTTGGCAGGATGACAGAGGTCAGCATTTCACACGAATGAACAATTTCTCCAATATATAAGGCAGCCATTCAGCTTTCTCTCTCTTTTCACCTGTCCTTTAAAGTTTAAACTGAGGCTATCATAGGTACTGTGCACAATGCAATGAAAATCCCTCTTTCCATTAACCCTTTGAACCCTTATGATGAGAAGTGATATCCTCACAAGTTTAAATTGAGAGACAGAAGCCGCAGAAGGGCTCCTCTTCCCACCCCTCTTCTTTTGTCAGTTCTCCATACCAGTTTATTTTGCTTATGTACTTTCCCTCACAAGTAAAACTCCTGTTATTTTTCTAACTCAATCACTGAGTATGAGAAAATCTTGCTGTTCAGACTGTCCCAAATGTGTGCTTTAGGAGGGAATGATATTCTGACCAGATTCCCTTTCTGGATTAATTCTTGTATTTCTGCTTTGGATGTGATTGGATAAGGATAGGAAGCCATTGTGCAGAACTTGCACAGTGAGACCCAATAAATTTAATTGCGATAAAACTGTCTTTCTAGTGAATCTTCATCAAGGAGCTGGGCAATATGAACAAATGTTCATAGGCTACATGAACACAAGTGTACAGGCTATAATCAAAGACTGAACTCTTTATTCCTTGAAGTTGAAAAGTGTGTACTATGCCTGATATTAGTTTGATGGTTTGAACAGTTATCCATCCAAATTGTCCGCACAATTAAAGAATATATCTATGTGACTTTGGTTCAAGCTCACTACTAGAAATTTGTGAAAATGAAAGAAAATCAAAACCAGCAAATCTCTGTGCTCCCAAAATTCAAAGATTAAATCAGATTTCTTGGGGTCAGCTGGGGCTTCACTTTAATTCAATGTGCAATTTTTAAGAAAAAAAAGTCATTCAGTAGTATTATCTAAGCGGCTATTAGACATAAAATAACTATTTAGAAGTATTTGATTAAGATAGATTCAATAAATTAGATTCAGAAGGCTAAGAAGACAGTAAAAATGTAACATTTACTGCATTACATTCAGAAGGGTTTAGGCTGGCTACAAGAAAATTGGGTGCACTCTGGAGCCACGTGCTGATGTTTGCCATCCCAGTTTTCTGCATATACAAAAATTACACAGAGGATCGGTAACACAGTGGAAACAATTGGGAAAGTCAGAGAAATCCATATCTCCTAAGTTCTGATTAGTTGTAAGGGCCACTCCTTTTGAATCCCAAAAAGCCTTAAGCTGGGAAAATCATGGAAGGGCTATGATATCAAGTTATGACAAGAAAGGATTAAGAAATTCTGTGTTTTTGATCATTTATCTGCTCCATCCCCAGTGATATGTAGAAGTTCAAGTAATTAAAATATTAAGATATGCAGGGTTAACCATCAAGCCTTCATTTTCCTTGCACAAAACACTACTTTGCCTTTTCCAGCCAAAATACTGTGAATGGACTACAGTTAAGCATACTTTGTTAAAATGTATATACCAAATGAAGAAACATGTAATCACAGATGGTGCCTGTTTTAATTAACAAGAATGATGCTTAAGCCACCCTGATGTTGATAAGTTTATGAAGGTACCAGACACTGAAAAAAACTGACTTACATTGCATTTTTTTATTGAAGTTTTTATTATTATTAATTAATAATAATAATAATTATTACTACTACTACTACTACTCCTTACCTCATGCCAAACTATAAGCTCCAGTCACAGAATGATCGACTCATTAATGCAAGAAAAGACCACTAAGATCATCTAGTACAAGATCTAGAGTTCTAGAGAGCAGTAAGATCTCCACTGAAGCTCTTCTCCAGACCTAACAATTCCAGTTTTCTCCACTGCTTCTGATAAGTCTTGTTCCAGACTCTCGCCATCTTCATTGCCCTCCTCTAAACAGGCTCCGGGGCCTCAATGTCTTTCTTTTGGTGAGGGGCCCAAAACTGAACACAGTCCTCAACATGAGGCCTCACCATACAGAGAAAAAATCACTTTCCTTGCCCTGCTGACTACACTATTTCTGATACAAGCCAGAATACCATTGGTCTTCTTGGCCACCCAGGCTCACGTTCAGTACATTTATCCCCAGTAAAGTGGGGACATTAGTCAATACTGAACTGCTGAAATTCAATTACTGTCTTTCTCAAGCCAATGGTTCAACACTTCTGTTGTATAGATAAAACATTTGGTGAAGGTGAGAGAGAGCCTCTTGCAGCTAAATAGAGCATGCTAAAAGAACTGCAAGACCCAAAGCAAGGATTCTTGCAGAAATATCTTGTGGGTTGTAATCCACCTTTCTTTTCTTTCTTTCTTTCTTTCTTTCTTTTTTTTTTTTTTTCTTCCAGGGATATTTTTAATAAAGTTTTCAGGAAAAAAAAAAAAAAGAAAAAGGGCTGGGGAGAGGGGATGAGGGTGCTTAAGGGCCCCTTGCCAGAAAGCAAAAGCTTATGATCCATCCAGATCTCTGAAGGCTGAATTTCAGCTAGAATTCTCTGGAGCTTGGCCTGAAGTGGATGTTGCTTCAGCGAATTCAATTTTCCAAGGTATTAAGAACTGAGAAAGTAAAATAGATGACAGGCACTGAGGATGGAATTGTAGCCCCTGTGCAGGTTAATGGGGCTTTTTGCCACTGACTTCAGGTAGGCTAAGATTTCAACTCTGCTTTAGGGAGCAAAGCAGAAAAGTGTTATACAATATTTAAACCTTTATCATTGTAAGCCTGAGTTTGGCAGTAAAATGTGTCTAATGATACTGACTCTGCCTTCAAAACTCTTTGAAAGGTATGGAAGAAAAGCATTGCATGGGAGTGTGGTGTTAGAATTATTCCACTACTAGATTGAAAGAAATGAAGACTTTCTAAAAATTGCTACTCTGAGGATATCAAGACTTTGATGGAGTTAAACCTATTATGCAGAAGAAAAAATAAGATTTCTAATAAACTACAACTTTTATATTCCTTTTAAGGGGGAAGACAACTGAGAAATGCAAGCTGACAGCTTGTTTTTTACATTCTAAGCATGCTGTTTTCCTCAGCAGAGGCATAGCACCATAGAAGAAGAAAAAGTTTCATAACATAATTGGGAAGTCATGTCACTAAGACCTCCTACAGTCGAATGAACAAAAAGCCACTGGTGCTGGAGACTAACACTCTCGGCATGCTTGTTTTCTTTTCCATGGATGGAGTTCCTGTGAGATTTGGAATAAAGTCTATATCTATCTTGTATTCTTGTTGGCTTGCCTCCCTTTTTCCTATCTGGAGAGGATTTTCACTAAACATTTTTCTCTAAAAATCTCTGAAATCTTGTCTTCAGAGATACTGCTTACTCTGTTTCTTGCCTCTTTTTTAGGGATTTGTTTTACAAAATTCACATATACTGGTGGTCTCCAACATCATTGCTGATTTTAAAGCATTAACGTAACACATGCAAAGAAACTATCTAAAATGTATGCAGCTTGAGGTCAATTAAAAATTTAGTGGAAGCACATTTGGCCACTTAGTAAGGAATTATCAACTGCTACAACTCATTTCGATAGAGAGAAAACCACTTCTGATATTAAAGAGGTTTTTGATCCTCAGTCTTACCCTCAGAGAGTAAAATGAAGAGAAATGTAGAAAAAAAATCTGCCTTTAATTCCAACTTGCATATAATTTCAGTGGTCTGAATATTTTACCTTGATCTTAGTGGTCTGAAAACACATTAGGATATAGACCATCTTAATACCATCAGATGTAAGGAAGAAAGGAAATTGAGAAAGAAAAATGACAAAGATGACAGGAAAGGCAGCATGGCAATGGATCAAAAAATCAGGAGCAGAGGAAAGAACAGCAAATACAGAGGGGAACAAAAGAGACGGTCATCAGAGAGGGTATTAGAGGATGGAAAAAGAAATAAGCTGAGAAAGGAAGGGAAATCTAAATCAGAAGTGCAGTGGAGGCAGAAAATATCTAAACAGAGCAGAGATGTCACAGGAAGAAAACAAAGTTGTAGAAAGAAAACTGATAAATTATGGAAATGAGATACAGAGGAGCTGAAGAAAAGGGAAAGCGAAGTTGTTGAGGCAGAGAAACAGAATAATAAAAGGGACCACTTCACCTCCAGGAATACATTCAACTCCAATCAGTAGGTGGCTTGGGACCTACATTTAGTGGACCAAATTCCTGGGAAATTAAACAAAATCTGTAGACTAGCACAGATTCTGGGCAACACAATTACAAGCTGACTTTCAGTGTGTTTAGGCTTTCACTGGACTAGCTCAGTTTCTCTTTTCTGTCTGTTTCAACGTTTATGCCAACCTTACTTTATCTCTCCAGCTGTCTCCTGCATCTTTCTCCCTTTATGCTTTTTCCCTTTCTATTCTTCACCTTGACTTAAAAGGGCAACTGTAACTACTGCTCTTTTCAGCCACAAGAAAAAGACTGAAAGATGACAGCGTATCCACAAAAACAATAGAACAATTGTAAAGAAGGAAGATCTGTCAAGAAGAAACAAGAAGGCGGTGCTGTTCACTGTTTTGTCTTTCACACTGCCAAGTATGGATACTTCAAAGGCAACTTTAAACATCCTTGTCTACATGTTAAAGTACTACAAGTTGCTAAGAGGAAAATAATGTTAAAAATCTTACACGGTGAAGTATGTAAATGAATAGCCCTCGTAACCTCAACCGAAGTTGATTTTGATGGATTATTATATTTTTTCTGTTTTTAAACAACTATTTTTCAATAGTTCTGCTCTGGCTCATATATGCTCTTTTAGCCCCTCCAAAGTCCATTATCTTTCTTCATCACCAGTTCTGCCAAACTGAGTTTCATTTCAGTGTTGAAATACTTGGCCAGAAAATAAAAGCCTCACAGCCCATAACACCAGTGCTTTTGAAAGTGGATTTGATTCTACTGTTCCAACACATCACAAAATTTGAACTGCAGCTTTTTGTGATACTTCAATTTATTCTTCCAAATTTTCAGCAGTAAGTTCTTACAAAGGAGGCTTGTTAGTGAGCCCTTCCCACTCCATTCTTTGCTGTGAAGAGAGGAAAGCAAAGCAGACTTGGAGCACTAATGAAACACTTCAGGAATTAATGGTATGCATGCGAATGTGATGCTGTCAGATGTTATTCATTAGATCTCCTGATTAGCAGCCTTCTTGCTGAAAAGAGCAACAAGACCATGACACTTGCAGTTTGGGACTTTGAACTATAAGCAGTGCTATACCAATTGGTGTGCTGTAATAATGTAGTTTTATCTATCACCCTCTATTTAATATACAATAAGGCAAATATAAAGGGCTGGAGAGTAACTAATTAAGACTTATTTTCCTCCTTGTATAAAACACTGATTGTGGTGGCTCATGCTGGGATACCACACAATTTCGGTGAAGCTCCCTGTTTCAGTGACATCTGTTACACATTCATGCAAATAAAATCAATATGAAAACAGCTTATAAATAAGATAAATGCTGCATCACTCACCAGGCCAAGCTCTGTAAGTGCAGAAAGGCTAGGAAAGATTTGGAATGTACGTGAACTTGCACGGTTCTCATGGTGAATGTCCCTCACTGGAGATAATCACAGATTTTTAAAATCAATATTTGTTAATTTCAAGTGCTTAATCTTTCAAAATCAAAACCTTTTGTGAGAATATAAAATATGCTTTAATACTTTTCCACTAGGAAAGTTTCTAAACTCTATGGCAAGTTTTCTGATCAAAACTAGAGAAAGAACTCCCGATGGTGATCACTGAGCCAGAGTGGGAACCAACACTGTAGTTTTATTCTAGAGGACGTCAGAAAGCAAACATGAAAAACAAAGAGTAATAAAAGAAACCAAAATAGTAACACAACACAAAATGGAAACAAAACAAACTAACAAAAAGGCAGCCAAAACCAAAGCCCTACAAACATATTTCAACTTAAAAATTTTTTCGAACATTTTCACATGAAGCAAGCATTTTCTGCTTGGGTTCACTACTAACCAGAAAAGGATTGCAGCCCTCATCACTGAGCTGAGGGTTAAACAGGAGAAAACTCAGACAAGTGAAAAATTACAAGCATGATCCGTAAAATATTCTGACAGCTGGACACAAAGTAAGTCTCACAACTGAAAGTCCAAGAAAAGAGCTGCTCAAATTGTCTGATAAGGATGATTCAGTGACCAGTTTTTCCCACAAAGAAAATGGGTGTGCAGCACCACTTGTACTGATTTCTGCTTATGCTGCTGAAGCTGTCTAGCTGACCCACACATAGCCTCTGAGCTAATGCTTCTTAAAATGTAAGCTTCAAAAATATTACAGTTTTTTACTTATCACATACCAGTGAACCATCAAAGGAATGGACAAAGGAAACTGCCAAGCATGAAAACCAATCACTGCTTAATAAAAAAAAGAAAGAAAAGAAAAAAGAAATCATCTAACTTTAAGCTGAGAAGAGTCTCAAACACTAGGACTAGCAAACTTTAAGTATAAATGAACAAGACGGTTTGTAGCCTTTATCTATTATGTCTCTATAGTCTGATTTCTACATAAAATGAATAGGAGTAACTTCTCAGTATAGATTACATAGATATAACCTATTTTAAATGTATTTTTGTCATTATCAGCAGAAAAAAAATGCCATCTAGGTGGATCAATACCAACCAGAGCAGTCTCCTCACTGATGTATTTTTTTTTTCAGTCTTAAAGAATTTTCTGTTCACATATCTGCATACGTGTAATTTCAAAATTCTTACTTTGCAAGCCTTGATAAGCACACCAAGATGTGCTCCATAAGTGAAAAAACAAAGTGAAAGTGCTAGTGCAATTATGTTTTGTACATAAGTCTTTCTGATCTGCAATGATAAGTGTGCTTACACATTTAAACTACTTATAGATTAGATTTAGAATAGATTTTCTAAGTCCTGGTTAAAAAAAAAAAAAAAAAAAAAAAAAAAAAAAAAGCATCTGGAAAGTGAGGATTCTTCCTAGCAGCATTTTAAGCCCTTGGAAAAGAATTCTGCTGAGTTGTAAGAAGAAATGGCTACAAATCATTTCCATAGAAGGAAACCATTCCCAGAAATAGACTTGCAAAGGTAGAAATATTCATCAATATTTAATAAACAAACAGGGCACAAAGTTAAAGAAGGCAAATCAGAACACACTCATTCCTGAAATGAATACTAAGGTCAACAGTTTGGACACTTTCCTAACAGGATGCACATTTCTCAGCACTTTGCTGAATAGAGATGAGCTGGTCCCCAGTCCAGCAATCCATTACAGAGACAAAATAGCTCTTAGTATGCCCAGTAACATGCATGACAGGACCAAGTGTTGAGCTGCAGCCAAATTCTGTCTCTAAGTGAGATAAAATCAGATCCAGGAGGCTAATAAGATAAGGATCAGTGCTCTGTGTACATCTATTCATTCATCAGAGAACCAATTTAAGCAGAGGAAAAATAAATGGTATATGGAAAAAATATGGGGAAGAAAAGACTTACTTAAGTATTATTTGTTTCACAGTTTTTGTAAAATTTGAGTAGTCGTTGCCATTGTCAACAATATTTTTCTGAAGGCGTTGACTAGCATGAATGATAAGGAAGAAACTGTGATAAAGCCAAGCTATTAACTGCCTTCCACTCAAGTCCCGTTCTACAACAAAGTGCTTTCACAATAACTGCAAGAGGCAAGTAAACAAAATATTCTTAGTCACATATTGTATGCATCCCCATTTTTATTGTAAACTCCTTAAGGCAGAAACTCTTATTAATGCTAAATATATTAAAATTCAAATCAAATAGCAGAAAGGAAAATAAATGTCAAATTAATTTAAGTTGCAACCAACACTGTATTGGAAAACATTGCAAATATCTCCAAGGAAAATTTGCAGTACGCAGAAGAACATAAAGAAATTGATCAAATGGGCAAAGAATAAGTTTTCAACTTGTAAATAAGGCTGTATCTTCAATTTAAAAGCACGAAATCATGCACTTAATAGGGGGAAAATAATGGCAAGGAATTCAGCCTTAGTTTTTACTTCTGGAAGAGAACAAACTTTCTGGGAGGCTCTTAGAGATTCTCAGTCCTTCACCTAATGTGACTGAAATCACAGCTGGATGTAAGACAGCATAGGGATTTTGACATTTACTTCTCTGTTACCTCTTACCCTCCTATTTGTTACTCACTGATTCACAAGTCTAATGTGTCTTCCATCTGGAACGTTGCATATGGACACACACTAGGAAAATGGATGCTACCATATGAATGAAAGCAAGGACTTCTATGCATATAGTGTGAGAGTTAAAGTCCTTTGCACATACAAGAATGATCCAGAAAATCAGATTCATGAGAGAAAAACATGATGAGAGATAATTAAAAGCAGCTACTAATTTTACACTAAAACATAGAGATTCTTCTTAGAACATTACCTTGTTGAATCCTTATTAGGAAGCCACAGCCTTGATAAACTAAAAAGTCTTTGCTGTGATTCTCCTTTGTAATACACCTTTAGAACTAGTTTTCATGACGATATTTTTAAAATAAAATTAAATTTGACCATACCTGTGTTACAGTTAAGTTCTGTATATGCTTCAGGCAGGTTTTGAATACCTATTGCTATCATCAGGATCTCAACACCTCCAGCTTCTATTAAGGAGATCAGCGCATATCTTATGTTACTGCTGACACTATTAAAATCAATAGACAAGCACAGTGATGATTGTAGCGTGCACACTCTTCTGCAAATAGCCAGCATGAAAACTTTGAAGTTCAGTCAACAGAAATGTTCTTTGTTATGATGCCTCACTAATTAGTTCTCTAATATAGAGAAAGCAACTTACTAAAAACTAACAAATATTAACTGTATTGTCAGCAGTACAATAACATCTTCAGTATAGCTAGAAAGAGATTTTAGGTTTTCACAGGTAGCAAGAGAAAAATTGGCCTTGGTCTCAAAAAAAAAAAAACAAACATAACATTTTAGGAAGAGAGTAGATTATTTCAAGCAAATTCTTTTTCATGCTAAATAATAAAAAGCTACTATAAAGTTGTTCATAATGCTTTTTATTTATCTGAATTTCAGAGATTACAAAAAGGAGCCAGGCTGACAAGACAAGAGCTGAAGTGTTTTCAACTCATAAAAGAAGCTAAGTATAGATAATATATCCATACTACTGACTACATATCAGTGTAACATCAATATTGACAATACAATTCATCCCAGTGCTAGAGAGACTCTCTTTTTGGAAAGACAGTAGTTGGTAGTTGTCTTTACTATCCTTACAGTCTTTGCCATCTCTTTACTTGAAATACCATACCACACTTTGTCATCAGACAGTATGAAAAGATCCAAGACTACTGACTACTGAACTATAACACTCAGCCCAAAGAAATACCTCCTGGCATTGAAGTACTATATTATTTCCAGTATATAAGAATCAAAGAGTGAAAACCTAAACTTCATCTAAGAACTGTCATCTAAGTCGGACATATAGAGACTGGACAAAGCTTCAAGAGATGGAAGCTCGACCATTGGAAATGCTCTGAGTGCAAATCTCTGTGCTTCAATTCATCCATTTGCTTATTCCTGGAGACTGCTGATATTGTAAACATTTAAAATTAGAACAATACACATACACAGGGCAGAGGGTGAAAGCAAAGGGAGAAAAACCAGAGAGGGAGGGACACTTTAGGGTGTAGAACATTCAGGCCAAGCTCCTTAGTAATATGTGACAGAGGAGAAATGAAATTGTTTTGATGCAATACCACTTTCTCCTGGTGAAGAAACACTGAAGATATTTCACTAGACAGGAGTGAAGATTTTTAAGAGATGAGCCCAAATACTGGATCATGTATTCAATATTGGTCATTGTTTATTTATAATATCGAAGAACTGAAATGCAGACATTGTTTTGTACTTATTTAAATACTATTATCTTATATGTACTTGCCAATTTGCCACTAGACATACCCCAGAAGAACATCTGGAGGTAGATCTCCTATCACTTGTGTTCTTTGTTATTTATCATTTACAATTATTTTGGTTCCTATTCACCTTCTTCAGATAAATTTGGCAGTGGTGCTTTTAGGTTTTTCTTTTTCTCTCCTCACTTACTGGACAAATCTGCACACCCAGACAAGTGAAATAGGTGATATAAAGAAATAATGATGAAGTTTAGGTTAAAACATTCACGGTCTTAAAGAAAACATTGCATAAATAGTGCATTAGCATCCATGATCACCTATACTCTGATTCCTAGATGAAAAAAAAGATGTATCAGGACATGTTTGCATAGAATATGTATTAGTGGAACTCCAGAATTACACACATCCAAAAATTACAATTATGTTTCTGCTTAGGTTTCAGGCATAGCCATGTGTATAATTAACAGAAAAATATATTGTGTTAATCAACGAAATTACAATAAGCTTCTATTTATCCTAAACAATAAAAAGACTGTTTGGTAAAGTGTACCTTTAGTGAGTAGTGCTAATAAGGAATCATTAGCCTGATACTTTAATGAATATTAGATAAACACATTTGGGGAAAACAAATAAACAGCAAAACAGATCTGCACTGTCTCTGGCAAGATATAATACAGAAGACTACCCTGACAAAGGGTCTGGTTTGGGAAGAGGATCTAACAACAGTAAACAACTAAAACACCAAGAACTCTGGACTAGTGAAAAATTCTTCTACTCTTGAGATGCTGATATTACTTTTTACTTGTATTAGTAATTCTTATAAAGAAATAACACAGGAGTTGCAAAAAATTGAAATCAAACCAAAATCATTGTCAAATATGTGCCTGTTAGTAGTATAAGAAATTTTGAGG
This sequence comes from Tympanuchus pallidicinctus, assembly GCF_026119805.1. Lineage (NCBI taxonomy): Eukaryota > Metazoa > Chordata > Aves > Galliformes > Phasianidae > Tympanuchus > Tympanuchus pallidicinctus. Next base: position 686,963 of record NW_026294802.1, read on the forward strand.
AAAACAGTAAAGCCTTATGCCTCATTAATAGCAGATGAAACACAAAGTTCAAGTAACTCTTACATCACACCCCTAGTTTCAATTATACTCTGCCTTTCATTTTCATGCCAAACAACCTCACGTTCTACATTTTAATTTGATTCACTGTCACTTCCATTTTCTTGTGAAGACTCAGGGTCTCCATTACCAAAGCTACAGATAAATGCCCAGCCCTCCCAGCCTTCTCATTTAGACTATTGTAATTCTCATTCTGAGCTCGCAATTCCTTTCCAAAGGTTGATATTTGATCCTCCAACTTTGGCACAAGATGTTCCTGTGCCTGATATTTCACGCTAATCCTTCCTCCTAATTCTCTAATCATCTCAAATGCCATCTGAGGCAGACCCTCAGAGGATAAATTCACTGCTAACATTCCTGCCTGCTTGTGAGTCATCACAAGTTAGGGACTAAGAAACTGTAATTGAAAAATGTTTCTCTGCAACTTCTTCCTCTGAAATTTTTTCCTGGCCAACAAATGATACTCAGGGGATTTATCTTCTCAATATCATCTTACACATCCAAAATAAAGGACTACTGAATAAGAAAGTTGAGGTAAAGCCTACTTAAATACAAAAAGCAAAAAAAACCCACAACAAAACAACAACATAAACCAACAAAAAAACCCCAAACAACTAAACAACTAGGAAGCAAAGAAAAAAGCTTAGAAATTCCTAAGTAAGCTCACATCTCAAGCTACCAGAGTCTAATTCTTACTATAGCATTCTACAGTGGAGTGTAGATGTCTCATCTGATATATGGAAATCGCTATGCCATATGCTGCATGAAAACATGGTGAAAAAACAGCCCCTTAAGCCTTCAAAGTGTATATAAAACTGTACAATAAAAAGTAGACATGGTAAATGTATTTATATAGAGTTTTCCTGCTATTAATTTAGGCAATATAGTGGAGGTCATTTCTAATGCATGTCAAGCCTTTTTTTCCATTCTGTCTCTTTTGCCAGTTTGCAACGAGGCAAACCAACTCTAAAGAAAGTGCAGAGATTGCATCAGAAATGATAGTCAATAAGGAGCAAAAAAGACTCGGGTTAAAACAGAGATCTCACAGTCCCATAAACAATACTCCATCATCAAACCTCCTCGTGGATTCTGCCACTTTTGCTCACAATGAACAAAGCTGTACTATCCAATTCAAAGCTGATTTGTATGGGACTGAACATAATAGAGTGATAAGCAGTGGTGTAAATGCAGAAGAATCCGTCCAGCCTATGCTGTCACACAACTGCTGTTGTTCTGAGCCTCATCTTTCTCTGTTGTCCTCAGCCTCAATATTCATTCCAACTTTTGATGAAATACCAGCATTGAGACATGAGTGATTTGTCATCTTTATACCCTGTAAACGCAGCATAAAAATAAGTTAGACTGATTGAGATTACACTGTTGAGGCAAAACAAAATAGGGATCAAATCCAAACTGACAGCTACATGAATTTTATTAGTTTGAAAAGAAAAATTTATGAAAAAACTCTAATCCAAAAACCAATAAAGCACTTTGCCAAATATGATGTTATCTGAGTCTTGTCATATTAAAAAAAGTTCTATTAAATCCCCCACTTTCAAGTTCAGCATCAAAAACACTCAGTTTAAATGATATTTCTGTCAGTTTTTTTCTTAACCTTCATGAAAAATTTACCATCCCGTGCTTAGAATTACTTGAATAATACATATCTTGTTTTAAATTCAAGTTATTACGTGCACTTGTAAAATGCTATTTGATTTGATTCTTCCTCCCACACCTTAAGCAAAATATGTGACAATTTTGTTTTCTCTTGAGTAGCATGTACATGAACTAACCCATTCCTCTGGGATTTTCAATTGCTAGCTAATCCAAAGCTATTTCTTTTAGAATTGCATGCAATGAAGTTAATGGACTCAAGAGGCTTTTTCCTTTTTTTTTTTTTTTTTTAAAGATAAAAAAAAATAAATTTAGTGGTTTTCTTTTTCGTTAATAAAAAGGTCCACAATATATTTTGTATTTTCTAAGACACAACAAATAAAATTACAGAACTCCAGCATCTTGACTAACAAACTCCAACAATTGTAATGTTTCTGCATTTGCAAAGTGACCCATATGTACAGATCTTTGTCCTTTGTTAGTCTTTTTTCTTCTATCAGGGTTTCACACAAGTTCAATAAGATTTACCATATATTTTATAAAGGTATAAAATGTAGTCAAGTCAAAAGAAACACTGCCAGCTACATATGCATCACTGCTACTTTTCTCCTCCCACCACCTCACTCCTCCCCTTTTTCTCTAATAGAATTGTCCTCAGAATAGAATTAATCTAATTTATGCATTTTTTTTTGACTTTTTAGGAAGTGATGGAGTTTTCTTCCTTATATTATAGAGATGACCATCAATTGTGACTCTAGTTCTAAACAGCAAAGTAGGTTTCATCCGTCTGATGCCCAAAATATCAGAAGGTCAAGATGACCTGGGAGGGAGAAGAGGGGAAGTCACAGAATCACAAAATCACAGAATTGTAGGGGTTGGAAGGGACCTCCAGAGATCATCGAGTCCAACCCCCTGCCAAAGCAGGTTCCCTACAGCAGGTCGCACAGGTAGGCATCCAGAGTCTCTCACCTCTGCTAAAATTTCAATAGAATCCCTTTAGTCTTAATGAATCTCATCAAGTAATAAATAAATAAATAAATAAACATGAGCATACAAACGCGTTTTGATTGATTCAAAAGATGATATCCCAAGAGCAGCTAATTTAATACTAGATCAAATGAACGGGAGTTGAGATTACCATGTTTTCATTGACTGTTTTAACATATTCAGGGAACTTTACATATTTCTGTGTCTCTTTGTAGTATTATTTTTCATATGTTATAACAGTCAGTATGGAATATATGAGTTTGAAGGGATGAAGAGGTGCGAGAAGTTGTGGAGTGGATTACTGATGTGTCCTAGAGAAGCTTATTAAAACAATAAAAAAAGAAAAACAAACATAATTTTCAATTCTTTTTTTTTTTCCTAACCTGTTAAACTCTGCCTATTTTATTTTTACAGATCAGTAGCAAGTCTTCCTCATATTAGTTAGGTCTACAGACTTCAAAGTCACACTAGAGAGGTCAGGACATATTTTATTAGAAATCTGGCAGTCGAACGTGCTTGGAGTATCCTTCAATTGTTCAGAACTTGTTCATGCAGTGAGCTACATCAGGTCACTTCTACAACTCTATTTCCAGTCCAGATCTAGAGCAACACCAAGTGCGTATGGCTTTTGATGTTCGGAGAAATAGGTGGCTTCAATTGAATTCTGAGTGGAAACCAACCTTTTTGAAGCAGACCATTCTTATTTCTCCTAAGTATTTTTCTAAATAGATAAAGAGAATTCTCCCACTTTACACTGGAGAAATCAAAATAAAAAAATCCCAGTGCTGTGGCTGAGAGTTCTAGAAGTAGAAGCAATGAGAAACAAACAGCACAATTATTGTTTTGAGTATCTTCATGAGATTTAAGTAAGAATTAGTCACAATAATTTGCTAAAACACCAAGCTAGAGCTTTGAATGACTGTGATGCTTACCATGACCCAAGATAATAGCAATATATATATATATATATTTTTCAATTTCATTCATGTTTTAAGCAATTTAAAAGAGCAGGGATACATTTACTTCTAGCCTTTTTTTTGCCAGGTGAAAAAACATGAACCAGAATTTTATCGCTAAACAGTGGTTCAAGGAAAAGAACAACATTACATAATAATTAAAGAGATAGTTCATTTTATCAGATAACAACAATAATAAAAATGTCAGTAAAAAAGAGAAATGTTTATTGACTAGTTCTCGTGTTCATCATTCCAACAAAGACTGAGTTCAGTAAACCTATGCAGATTTATCCATTATTGCAATACTGGAAGAAAAGAAGAAGGTGGGAAGCCCAACGGATCAAAGATGATTTTTTTGCTCAGAAATATGTAATCAGTAAACTGAAAGTAGTTGACAAGATCTAGTAGAGAAGGAGTTCCTTTGTGAGCCCCACTTCAGCAGTCGTGAATAAAACCAAAACTGCTCAGAAGAGGCAGTGAATTGAAGAAGCTGGCAGTTATGTTTCAGCCTCAGCACTATTAGAGGAGATAACAACTATCCGTGAATAGCAAGTGTGCTAATATACTCCTATAGCCTAAAAATAACTAACAGAATATAAAAAATAAAAACAAAAAAGATACACAGTGATAAAAATCTACAATTTTGCAAATACAACTTAAACTGAAAGACAGAAGGATAGGAAATGTTGTCAGGTCTGGACCAAATACAGCTGGATTTTGAAAACATTGTAGAGAATTATGGAAGTTACTTGACAGTCTTGCAGTGCCAATGATTGGAGTTATAAAATGATTTAAAAAATAATTTTAGAAAAAAGTACATAATAACAAATAATATAAGGATCAACTGTACTAAAAAAGTCTGACTTTATGTCTTTAGAATTATGAAGCCTTACAGAGCAAATAGTGCTAGGTATGTATAAGTTGGAAAGGTGTTGACAGTCTGTTGATGGACAGCCATATGCTGTATGGACAATGAAGAATTTGGGGTGATAGATACTGCAGTCTTAAAAAGATTTCTTCTTTCTAGAGTTATTCCAGTTTCACCACACTTTAGTGTGTTTAATAAACCTGTAAACATACACCTGCATTATTGTACAGATGAGGGAAGAACTATGATGGTGGTATGAGAGTAGAGGTTGAACCTTCCCATCAATATTTTGCTACATATTGTTGCCATGTGACCCATGGCTGCAGAGGGGCAGTCTGACAAAACGGTGTCTGACACTGAAGTGTGTTTGCTCTTTGTATCTTTTGTAGTTTCAAAGTAAATATGAGACATTACTTTTGGAGCAACCTAGATATCTAAGTAAATAAATAAGAAAATAAAGAAAGAATATTCTTGTTCTTTTGTTGTGAAATCATGTCACTTAGCACCAGCTCTTATTTCCACTCCTAAACAATTTTTCCTGGATGATTTTTTCAAATTATGAAGAAAATACTTAGTTTCATTGTTTTTTCAATGTTAGATTTTTCAGTTGCCATTGTAATACGCTCATTTATTCTCCCATTCAAATATCACCTGGATTATGAAGGAATGCTATTCTCACATTCAGATTTTTAGAAAGGCAATCTTAGGGACAACTTTATTTTTTATGGCTTTACAGAAAATGCAGTTTAAAATAAGAGACCCATCCAATAGCAATTATGTTCAGACCATTTTCTAGTTCTCTGTACATAATGACACATAAGAAAAAAGGTTTGTTTGTTTTGCGTATTTTTTTAATTAAACATCTTTTTCTAAAACAATGAGATAGAATTAGAAATCATAAATGGAGACTGTTCTGAAAGAACTTTCACATATGGCTTCTTCCATCCCAAGAGAGGAAAGAGACAAGAAAGGACTATGGATTGATTATTAGTTAACAGGGGAAGACGATGGAGGAAGAGGGTAGAAAGAATTCATTGAATTAAGCATTTAGAGGGAGAACTGAGAGATAAGGCAAACATTTCATCAAGGACAAAGACATTAAGAAACAGCAGCACAAAGCACTCAAATTTTGGAAAGTTCTAGGGACTGTGGGTCACTTACTGGGTCAACACTGAACTGATTTGTAGATGAACCATCTCAGATGAGTTAATGTAAGAACTCAGTAAGACACTTGAGTATGGAGTATGCAGAGTTATTATAAATTCCTGCCATCTTCCTGCTTGCATCAAGGAGGCAGATGGAAACTATCAGGCACAATAAGCCTGCCAGGTTTAGTAGACTATATAGACTACAATCATCAATGAAGGAGGTACAGCTGTAGAGTCGTAGAACATCTGCATTTAACATACAAACATAATTAAACAGCAAAAGACGTAAGAAATCTTGAAAGATTAGAAAACAAAAACATCACTGCTATCAAGGGAGCAGCACACAGCTAGAGAATATAACTGAAAGTTGTCCAGGACATTTTCATGGGAACTACAGAAGTGAGAAATGAGTTGCATTCAACTACTATTTCAACTATATTTTAGCAAATGTCTTGCAAGTAAATTGTTATTTTGAAACAGCTAAATTAATATAAAAGCATATTTAAACAAGAAACAATGGTGCCATATAGGCAACAGAGATAACTGTGGTTAAAAGTTCCAAATCAGGAAGGTCACTGGCTTACGTAAAGATTTCCAGAGAATAAATGTGATCTCATCTCCCAAGAGGTACAAGTATAAATATGATGAATTATTAGAGCAACTGTGGTAATCTGAGTTTATAATGGCATTTGAACCAAATGGTATTGGCAAATATCTCCAAGGAAAATCTTACTTACTGTGAAGGCTCTAAATTCAGAACAAATGTCATTCACTTACACAGGGAAAATAACAGCATTGATCGGCTGAAGTGCTCATCAACCCAGACAGAATATACCGCTGAAGACATACATGATATGATCTGGTAATGAATGATGGAGAGATCACAAAAATTCTTCAAGCAACAGAAGCAATAACCCTATAAAACCAAATCAAACTGGTATGACTGTAAACCCAGACACAAATGTCACCAGGATTTTAATGGACTAAGATGAGGCTATGTCTGGATAAAACTTTTGATAGATAATGTTTATAGAAAATCAGTAACAGAGACAGAAAGAAAACAAAAGAGGAGAATGACAATATTCTTACATTTAGCCAGTTAATACAGTCTTCTGGTGCCACTGTTTAGAACTGGTAATGTTACTGATAAAGCACATCAGGAGCAGACTAGAAGGAAAAAGAGATTGCTGGAGATCTAACAGACTTCACACATGATCAAGGAAGCACTATAACCACAAACAATAATAAGAAAATGGGACATAACTATTTGATTATTAACAGTTTTCTATAGGGAAAAAAACATATGAATACAGGAGAACCATGAGTTTCCCATAGTACACTCTGACAATATATCTGAGTAAGTTGAGAGAAGTCATTAAGAAGTAACGCTTCTCAACACAGAAAAAGTACAAGAGAAAAGTCAAGGAACCTTGTACTGTTGTGCACTTTCAATCAGTGAGGCACTGCGCCTCACTGTTCGAGTTAAATCAAAATTAAGATTAATGATGACAGACTACTGAGGTGGTGCCTCAGCTTCTAGCCACTTTCTTTTTCAGTGGATAATCATTAAAAGTCAGTAACTATTGACAATTTTCAAAATACAAACTCATTGTATTGAAGTTGAACCTTTTGTCTTTTTCCTCCCTTTGTGATGGAGCATAATAAATTTTAAACCCTACAGGAGAAGCCAGAACATTGTCCTCTATATTACAAGACAGATTATAACAAGTAAGTGATCTTATCCACTCTTACCAAGAACAATCACCAACCCTAAGCTCCATAGGAAAAACTGCTTACAATGAAAGTCATTAAGTGGCATTCAGATTACTTTGGCAGGCCTTTCACAATCAAAATCACAAGGAGAGTCTGTGTTGTCTCTACAAACCCTATCCCTATGACAAGCATGAACAAAAACCCTGGTCAAGCAGTCACCCCATAAGGGAATCATATGAAAAGGAAAACTTTAAGTGGACTTTAATTTCCTTCAGCAAGCCTTTCACAACCCCACCAACAAGGGGAATCTTTGCTTTTTCTCTCCAGTCCCTACATCTACCACAAACTAAAATCTTCATCATTGCCCAGATTCAAAAGCACTTCATCCCAGAGCACAGACAGAAAGGGATCACAATGAAGGTCTTCTAGTGATCTTCAACTTCTTTTGGAAAGCCTTTCACAACCAGGATTACAATGGGCATCTACTTCCTCTCACTCTGAACTCTATGTCTACATCTACTCTGAACTCATACCAAAATAATGGTGAAACACTCACATCATGTGGATGTACACTTATGAATTTATTCTCTAATGCAACTCTGCTAAGGCAAAATAGTTACATGAGGGATTAATTTGGTATTTACTCTTCAGATGGTTCTACGCTTGTAGCTATTACTGTTCTTTTGGCTCATGCCCAGATTAGCCATTAGTGTGTGGATTGTCACTACTATGCCAAGCTTTTTAGAACAAAAAAAAACTAAAAGGCACTTTGCTAAGATGACAATAAACATTTAAATCCCAATATCTCCTTACAATTTTAGTAATAGTAAAAATACGGAGCGGAGCCAGCTTTCATGTACAAACATAGAAAATGGGCTAAAATCATTAAGGCATTAGCGATTTTACGTAATTAAAATTGGCATTTTATATTTGCTACAATAAAAATTGTAATTTCATGGAGTAATTACCATCAGTGATTGGTGTTATTGTATATGATTATTAAAACACTTATTTCTGCAGGGGAGAAATTAATTGAAAAATGGCACAAGAAAGCTAAGGAGATAGACTAGGATATTGCTAAATACTAAGGCAATATTCTACATCATGTGATACCAGAAAGAGGCCTTACCCTGTTTTTAATTTGATTTTGTGAGAAGTATCTGCCTTGCTATTGCTTTGATTAATTAGTAGGAAGAATATTACATATTTCTATATTATCTTTCATTTTGCTGTGATGCATCTCAAATCTGATGTTGTAAAGTTGTAAGTAGTTAATTTCATCCTTTATGTTTCAAAAGCCAGAAGAATTTCGAGTATGTGTGAAGAAGGAAAGGGGTAATGGGCAAATGATTTTGCAAATGAATACTTGGTGTTTTTTTTTTTTAATAAAAACAGGCTTCACAGCATAAAAGACTTGCTTGATCAGTGATGCTCTGGTAGTCTTAGCCCTAGGGATGTGAGTATCTGCATGGGGAAAATTCCTATGACTTTACATGAGGAAGTAAGTTTATTTTCTAATGAGAGATTATGATTAACCCTCTCCACACTTTTTTCCCTTCTAAACCAAACATTATCTATACAGTGCCATAGTTTCACCCTGCATATTAAAGATAATTTTTGCCCCAGAAGTTATTTTAATACCCTAATATCAAAACAATCACCCTCCAATTTCGATTTGCTAGACTGAAATGACAGAGCTCTTCCATTTTTCCCTTCTGGTGCAGGTTCTCCAAAGCAATCTCCCTTTATTATCTTTGTACCACACAGAGGTGACCAGAAACATTTGCAGTGTAAGAGACAAGTGTCCTCTGCAACACAGCTTGCGTAATGGTAACAACTATTTTGACTCTAGAAATCATTGTGTTCATGTGAGCCTGTTTTCGTCTCACACAAGCACAACACAGTTGTGGCTCGGAAGTGTTCTATGGTGGCTCACTCCACATGTGATTTTCATCTGTCTTCAGTGGGAGAAATCTGAACTTTCTAGCAGAAATGCATACTTTTGAACCTTCTGTCCCTCCATCCCCCCAAAAATTAAAAAGATTGACAGTTTATTACTTAAAATACATTAAATTCATATTGTAAAATATTCTACATCTCAGCTTTCATTCCCTCTGTTCTTTTTTTCCTTCCTGTCTTTGAGCCCATGCTCACTTACAGATGCTAAAGAACATCGCTCAGTTTCCAATTTTTTCTTTACCTTGTCCCATCATACAATCCTGAAAGCTTTTCTTCTTTCTGTACTGTCTTTTTATGCATATAGCTGAAGCTTCTTTTCCTATTTGTTTTCACTTCTTTCACACTTTCTAAGTCAGCCTGACTTTTATCAAGTCTTACATCATCTGTACGTAGCCTAAGCTCCAGTACATAGCCTCCTGCTCAGCACCTCTTTCAATTTGCAAAGGTATTTTCCTCTTGCTGCTTATTTTTGTCACACTGAGTTTACAGCACTTCTATATCAGCATTTTCCAATGATTATTAATCCGGTCTATGATGCCTTATGTGTCTCTGATGGCTAGAAATGTGAAACAACTATGAACTAAATCTTGGAGTTTTTCAGGTGACCTCACTAAACAGTTTTCATATTTGGCTGAGCTTTCCCTTTTGAAGAAACAGAGCAATAGAAAGAGAAGTGATGAAAAGTCCAGAGATGTCTTTCTTCTAACATTATGGTCACTATAGCCAATTTATTTTTCAACAAACTATGAACTGGAGAGACTCCTCATCAAACTGAAAGTATTTCTTAATACTTGCGTTTATTTCTTGGCACTTATGCAAATACAGTAGCCATATTTTACAATATAAGGTTCTGGAAAAAGAAAATGCACTTCCTCCAGTGTCACTTGCAACATCTTTCTCAAAAAAAAAGGTAAACTCTTGGATTCCTGTGCCAGAACTACTGAATGAAACCTATCCTCCCCTCTGCATTCTGTCAAAAACCCCTTAGAGACTCCATCTACAAGCAGTCACTTGTTTCAGCACTTATTTTTTCAGCTCACTTCTACTTAATTCCACTAATTAGGAAGCAAGCTGAGAAATACAGGAAGGAGAAATCATGAGCACTGCAGAATGCAGAGGTATTTACACATACCGGTTGTCATCTGGTAAAGCTTCAATCTTACCTGGTTAAGATATGTCAACAGTCAAAACTGCAAAGTCAGAGAGAAAATTTTCCTGTGACAATAGTACTTAGTGTCCTAACTAACCTTAAAACAGCTAGTTTCATTACCACTACTTATGAGACTGCAGAAGTATCAAACACCAAACAGATTAGATCTGTCTCAAAAATATTCCAGCTCTTCAAAATGTAGTACCTAGACTTGATTACATAAAATACTGCCATTCTAGCATGGTTGTACCTCAAGCATTTCATGCAAGTGGGCCAAAGACCTCTGAGGAAATAAATGTGGTGTAGCACTTCTGAGATATGTCTGGATGGCTGCAGAAGCAGAAATATATTTCAGCCCTACTATCAATATTATTTACAGCTTAATAACTTTGTTTCCAGAAATAAAGCAAAGTTGTTATTTAATGCCTGAAATACTGCCATTTTCTCCAAATGCCAGTAATAATTCAAATTCATGACTTCTGTATTATTCATGTGGTCCAATTTAATATGAAGACTTTTTCTGGTGTTCAGTGTTTATGAAAAGTGTCTCTTTAGGGTATACCTTTTTTATGACAAACAGATGCTACAAATAGGTACCTGGTGCTCTGCTGGGGCTTAAAAATAAGGACCATAATTTTTGAACCTGAATAGGTGAAAACATAAGGATTTTTTTCTTGACAAGATGCTAGACCAATGGAGCATAATCTCATCTTTTTTTCCTCCCTACTTCTCTTGTTCCTGTAGTGTACTTTCCCTCTTCACTCAACAGAAAAAAAAAAAAAAAAGCTTTGTAAATTACCTAACTTAATACCAAGCTCAGAGAAAACTCCAATTTATTTCATTATTTGCTACCATCCTTCAGGCTTCAAAGCTCAAAGATAAAAGTAAACATTTTAGTTACAGTAAGAAAGATCAGATACCAGTAAAAAACCTGAAAAATTGCGATTCGTTCACATTTTTAGTACTTCTTGCTTGCACAAAGGATCATTATTATACCCACATTTTTCTGTATAGAAGTAGGAAGGAGAAGGAGTAGTTGCTTGGTTTTTTTGTTAGCACTGAACTCGAGAATTCACAAATTCATTGGAATAAATATTTTATACAAAACACAGGATAGGAAGTGATGGTGCCATAAGCATCTTTCCAAAGTTCTCTGTTTTGCACTGTCATCATGGAAGAAGCATAATTGCATTCATAGATACCACTTCATTGTACAAGCAGTACCTACTGTCATGTGACATTCACTTTACGACTTCAGTTTTTCTCTCCTTGATTTAATCAGCATCAACTAATCAGAGGTATGGGTAAGGACACAGAAAGCAATGCTTCAATTTTATGTGAAATGGCTTGGTTATAAATGAATATAGTTAGGACAAAGATTCTTCATCCATCCTTCAATGAATATCTTCATTTCATCAGGTAAATTATCTTCTCAAAATTTTCACTAATCTTAACTACAACGTTTATTACCCACACTAGAAATCTGGAATAGTTCTGCTGTCAAATTAAGTACAATATATGTATTTCAGTTTTGCAGATGATAGCTACTAGTCTTTGACATGAATTCTTCCTGTGATGTATTTAGACATTAAGCCCAAAACCCCACGTGCACTTATATTTCATGTGTGGAAGGTTAACAATAGTAATGTTTCTTTACATATACTATCATCCACTAATGTGAAGCAGTCATTAACTAGTTTTTATACAGTACAGTGTTAGAAATTCATAAGGAAGGACTTTTTTTCAATTATAACATTAATAATTTTTAAATTATTTGTAACATGAGTGACTGAAGAACTGCATGTTAAGTGCAGTTGTTCTGTAAAGTAAAACTTATTGCTATGCAGAATTTAAAAACAGGAGATTAACTAAAGACATAAATTTCCTCTCATTGACTAGACTGCCAGAACAAAATCATAGACTACTGAATAATGCTTTTTCCTCAAAATAGCTTGATTACATTTCTACAGAATATTGAATGAGAAACTATTGAAAACACAGAGAAACAGATTCTAAATTTGCATCTAGGATCAAAACCAGGATACTACTCTAACAGCCACCATTGACAGAGCTACGCAGAATTCATATTGCATGTTTGGACTGAGCATTATTAAAAATATTCTCCACGTGACCTTCAGTAAACATTAATTTGACAGTCAAGTTTACATGTCACTGCTACTCATACCCCATTCACTCTCAAGTCAGGGATCAAGGCTGATCTTTAAGTAACTAGGATGGAGCTTTAAAAATAAATACAAATAATAATAATAATAATAATATTTAAAATTTGCATCAAAATACCTTTTTTTTTTCATGTAATTAAAGGCAAATGTTAGTTGCCATAATTTTAAAACTGTGGTGTTGATTAAAATTTCTTTCCTCTATTCAGCATACAGATCCTTACATAAAAACATGCCCACACACAGACAGGCATCCCAATAATTCTGTATCATAATATGAAAAAAATAGTACTGCATAATGCCAAAGGTGAAAATATTGTATCTATGCATTAACATGGAAGCCTTCAGAAAATAAATTAAGAAGGTGCACTCAGTTGCAGGGACAAGATTTGTATTGACACTTTTGCCAATACAGTATAAGATATTTTTGACATTTTCCTGAATATTTTGGATAAACCTTTATTATCAACCTCTCTACTTCTGATTTAGTCAGAAAACCTTTCTGCCCCCTCCCTCACCCTCAAATTATCAGTTAAAAACTACTGTTTAACTATTAACTACTAGATTGTTCTATTGTTAGATACCACACAAACCATCTGCATTCAGAAACAGACGTCAGTTGATTGAGGTTGCAGTGGGGCTGACTAAATAAAAATGACCTCATTAGATAAAAGAAAAAAGAAAAAAAAAGGACAAAATATTTCTTATAACCACTTTTCATAAATAATAGTGGTAAGAGAAACATAGTACTGTGTTTATAAAACTATTTATTGCAGACATTATATAACCTTCATATGCATTTACTATAGAATTCTTTTTAATTCTTTTTTTTTTTTAATTCCAAATTCTTAAGAAAAAGAACAAAAAACTAAACATAATCTACTGCAAAAAATCTTGCATCTACATCAAAACTTTGTTTAGTTGCTGTAAATATTTTCTTCATGAAAACTGAACAAAACTGCCAGAAAACTGAACAATTAAACTGTATTGTAACTGCTAATGTAAAAATTTCCTGTTCAATACTTAAGATTTTATTTTGCAGAAGAACAGATATATAACTAAATGCTTTGGATATGCATGCAATTTACTGTGGTTGAAACAAAACCTTCATTCATTCACCACACAACTGCAACAAGATAAATAGCAGTCTTCCCACAGGAAGTTATTCAGGTAATGTAACACAGAATGCTTTTCTTGATCAAAATGAAGTTAACATGGGAAGGGACAATGGTCATTCAGGTACCATAATGATCGATTGTCCAGGTAAGGAAAACTCTCTTGCAAGAACATCATGCTAAATGTAGCTTGCACATAAAGTTTCTCGCAGAGTAATGGAGTGAAGTGACAGGAGGGCAGTATCTGTTGCTGTCTGAAGGTGAGGAAGGAGCTCACTCCACATAGACAGTCTGGCTCCAAAGAGCAGGATTGCATCTGGACTACACCCTCACACACAGGATCTGATTTTTAGGTGGTCCTGTGCGGCGTCAGGAGCTGGACTCAATAACCATTGGGATAAGTTATGATTCTATGACTGCAAGAGACTCGTGTTGCTGCTGAACCAGCAAGTTGCATGTGATGCTCAGGCTCCCAGAATGGGAGGCACATAATGTTACTGCACAGATGACAAGTTTGTACTAGTGTCCCGCTTTCTACAGACCCAAGAAAGAGATTGCTCCTTCATTGCAGCTTTGTCCTCCCCAGCATGCATTAGCTGAAGTCAGCACAATGCACAGGGTAAAATATGGAAATGCTGCATTAATGTTTCATGGTGTTTCATTCATCTATGGGGACTTTTGTTTCCTCTTTTTTTTTTTTCTCTTAAGCCACAGCAGATATAAACTTAGATATTGAAAATATCAAAAGCCAAGGGAAGGAGGAAAAAACACATTTAATGGTCTCAAGACACCAGCCGTTGACTAAATAGCACTTAAAGCTCACTGAAGGCCCAAATTAAAGCAGTGCCTTGTAAAGCTTCAATTTAAGTAAAAACTCAAAATAAGAAAGCTTAACCATGTCCTGTTCCATACAGCAAATTGCTGATAAACCAAACCAAGCTTTCAGAGAAAGGTCAGTCTCAGTCCTCTATATAAAAAGATTGCAAATCAGAATTAACAGGGCTCTGTTCAGTCCTTGACAATAAGCCTCACTAAAACCAGCCTAATATTGAACAGGAAAGCATAAGTATTTAAGTGAACTACAGGTGTAAGCTCTAATGACACACAGAGAGGAAGATGAGACTCAGCACTGTACTTGGAATGCCTTCTTATCTGTTAAAAATGGAAATGAAATGAAAAGTAAAATAAAAACAAACCAACCAAACAAACAAAAACCAAACCAACCAATCAAACAAACAAAAAAAAGCCACCACCACCAAAACACTGTGCTGCTTCTTGCTCAGGAGGTATTTCTGGCTACACAGTGGTGAGCCTTCCTTAAATTCTCTCTAAGGAACAGCACTAGAAAGAATCCAAGAAAATTACAGTAAGAAAAGACCTACTTATTTCCTGAGTATCTCAGAAAGATAAACAAGAAGAATGGAAATCAGCCATATCAAACTGAACCTTAGGCAGAGTATTTGTTTTTCTTGTCAACTACATGCACCAGCTGAATATTCAGCTGAGATTATAAATCCTTTTGGTGAAACCAATGGAAAGAACTTCTAGTATAGCCAACATTCTCCCAGTTCACAAATCGTAGATTTCAGCTTCTCTTAAGTTGACTATAAAAAGAAAAAGCTACAACCAAAATAAATCACTCTATAAACCAAAGTCAGAGTGCCCCCAGCACTTTGTTCTGTGTAACAGCATGAATTTAGTTAAATACTATCAGTGGTGTGCAAGCCTGGGGGCAAAGCACTAAGCACTCCCTTCTTCACTGAATATTTTTTCCTTTCTATATGCTTCTGTTACTCAGGATAAAGCACATAAGGAAACACCTTGTTCTGTCTGGTTTATTGTAATGATAACAAATACTGCTCAATTGTTTTTCTTGTAAAAATTAATGATCTACACATCACTAATCATTTACTATGATGTTAGGTATTTTACAGAAACTGTGAAAGATGGGAATGCAACACTTTATAATAGTTTCTCCAAACAATTTGGACACCTGAGATACAATCACTGTATAATTCACTTGCTTGCTGTGGAAAACAATTTCTATCACTGCCTCTACAAAACCTGTTTTCAGAGTGTCATTTTCAGTCAAAAATTGTGAATTGTTATATTAAAACAAAATTAAGTCTAGTTGTTATGGAACTACTAAGTCAAAGGATGTCAGCATCATCAAGAATGCCCTTCATTTAAACATGAACTAAGTGTTTTCAAAATGGAATATCCAATTTTCTAAAACTGATGCTTACATTTGAGATAACTCTGCATTTCAAAATGCTCAAGAAGTTGAATTAAAATCAAACAATTTTCAAAGTTGTTGAGGAGGGGAAAAATTTAACTCACAGATGTTTTAAACATCCTACTAGGGAAAGGTATTGGTTAGAACAGGAGATAACAGCGATTGGATAGGCATGACTGACTTACATTAGTACAATTATAAGTACACTCTGTCTGAACATCAAGGGCCCTGGACGTAAGCCTGGAATCTAAGAATAACTGTGAACACTGCTCTCTTTTTCATGGAATTTGTACACAACATTAAGTAACTTATTTTTAATATTTACTATCCTGCTTTCATAGAGTTCTAAAGAGGTGAATTAATTATGCCTTCAACTGAAGAAAAAAAGTCATCTGCTGATACTTACTGGAACTACATCACGGTGATAAAAAAATACTGCATCATTCACAACCTCATCTCAAAGAGAGCATTTCTTGAAGAGTCTCATAACTTTCAAGAATTATTTCATATTTGTTTTATGCAACAATTTTTTCCCCTACTTTGACAGATATAATTTTGCCATAAGAATACATTCTGGAAAAAACCTAGGCAAAGAATGGCACTATTGCTAACACAGGTTAAAAGAGTTTAAACTCTTCAGCTAAGTTCCAACACAATAATCAGAGTCTGATCAAGCTTTCAATTTTAATCAATTTTCAATTTCCAACAGGAAAGAAAGAAAGAAGGAGGTAATTTAAACTGCCACTTTTAGGAATAAAACATAGGTTAAGGAAAGTACAATTCATTCTATTTAATTCATATAGAATGTAACATTTCCTTCACTATGATTCATCCTTCTTATGAACTTTATTTTGTTTTTCATATTCAAACACACAGCTTGTTGACAATGTATGAAAGTATCACCTCACTTCCAGATGAATACCCCAGCTGTGATGGGAACCACCCCAAATTTCAGAGTAGCATTCCAAACACTGCTAAAGCAGCCACTCTTTTACTGAGTTAAAATTTCGTTGTGAGTAAGTAATGAGTTTAAGTTCAACAAGCTTCTTGTTTACTATCTGTTATCCCTGTTCAGTGACCAAATAGTTTTTATCCAACAACCATGTATGCATGAATGTCATTCAGTGATACTAATATGAGTTAGTACTCCGACTTCCAGTATTTTTCTCCATTTTGACCCACCAGGGCAAAATACAAGAAGCATTTTCTGAATACGTAGCCCATACAATGAAATAATTTCAATTCTATGCACTTATATGGCCTTATATGCTCTCAGTCTATTTCTTTTGACTATCACAGACAAAGTCAAAATGTGTAAATTTAATATAACTTTTTTATGAATACTTAAAACATAATCGCATCTTCTTTATGGGTCTTCTGCTAGCTTAGTCTCATTAAAATTCATTTTTATGAATGTGAAGTGCAGAGAAAATGCTGCTAACATGTCACAATAAACCAACTGCCTGAAACCCTGCAGAGGAAAAAAAAAAAAAAAAAAAAAAGAGGTAACATTTGCCTTGTACCTTGTAGTTTACGATATCTAGAAGCAGCTGTAAAATGGTCATAAAATAAAATTGGAATTTATATCAAAATCACTCTTAATACCTTGGGGCTTTTCTATCTCTGCATAGTTTACCCTGAGAGATTTAGTGGTGGAGTTTTATGTTAACAGGCTGAAAGTTATAGTGGATTTGTCAGTAATAGTACCTCTTTTTGGTGCGTCTGCCTATTTATCAGTCTATTTATTTTTAAATAGCAAGATAGTAACCCCCAGAAGGTGCAATATGAAAATGCTATTGGCAACAGCTGAACAGTTATAGGGCTGTTAACAATCCTTAATGAAAATACTGTTGACTGCAAACGTTTTTATTTTTTAACAGTATGTGTTTTCTAAATGGGGGGACAGGAGAGAGAAGGGTGCTGCGCACCACCCTTCCTGATCACATGCCCTAAAATTTCTCTTGGTGGATTAAAAAGAAAACAAAAAAATACCATGAGAAAAAAATCACAAGAAAATCTACATATAAACCGAACAAATAATGACATCTCCTAAATGGTGGTGTCTGAAGCAGTGCAGAATTCAGTTACCACAAATTCATTTGAAAAGTTTTGGACAGGTCCTCTAAGATAAGGAAAAAGGTTCATATGTGTGTACACAAATATGCATGATAAGATATAAATACTATCTGAAAAGCGCAAGTAGTTTTACCAAAAAATAGAGGGCTTGCATGAAAAACAGTAAACACTCTGCAAATGCTAGCACATTACTATAGGCCTTATTTCATGAGTCATAAATGACCCTAATAATTTCCAGCTAGGGAATAAAAATAACCTTATCTGCTTCCACATATAAGTCTTGTTTGGCATGAAAATCATGAGCAGATTTTCACTTCCACACTCACATTTCATGGTTCTCAGTGAGGTCTTACAAGAAAAACTCCCACAGTTTTACTGCCTTGTAGCAGAATTTCAGGTCTAATTTCAATATTTATTAAGCTCACCTTTTTACTTTCTGTATTGCATATGTTTGTAAAATGGCGTCATTACCAAGACCAAAAATAAAGGTCCCTGTTTCCAAATATTCAGTATCCCTATCCCGTATCTCTACTAGTAACTTTCAGCTCTGGGAATTCTCAGAAATAGGTGATCGCACAACCAGGACATTCTGAAATAGATTTGTTTTCCAAATAAGACATAAATTGCAAAACTGGAATATATTTCAATTACTTTGATTACTTCTTTGTATAGTGCTGCATAACATTATTTCAGACTTCTCCTCTAAAGGAAGACCCTTGGTTGTTTACAGTATGATTACAAAGGGAATTGTCAAGTGTTTTTTTTTTCTTCTGACTAGCACAGAATCTTATTTCAAAATCAGAAATGTAGAATTCTACAGGGCATAAAAACAGATGAGTTACCAAGTGTCAGCATGTTGCCTGCTGCTGCTCAGTCAACTGTTCTTTGACTCAAAGAGCACAGGCCACTCCAGTTTGAACTATAATGGTACTAGGACCATTGCTGGCCATGCATTTATACGACAGGAACACTCTGCTGCTAAGTCACTGATTAGAGGACTATCTGCTGCTGAGTACATGATACTTCTCTCTCATCTCTTTAAATCTATATCTATGGCCACATTAAGATACAGAAAACCATGATAGGTTGTGAAAATTCACTGGGTGAAGCATTTCTACTTTGAAAATTGCATGTTATTAAAGAACTATAGATATTTTTTTTAAAAAAATATTTCTTTCTGAAAGAGAGAGAGAGAGAGAAAGTAACTGAAGAGGAAACCACACCAATGTCTGGGCTAGATGAACCTTCATCACTCAGAAGAAATAGTTCTTAAAGTGGCCAAATACAAGTACTTGGAAAGGAAGTATTTCCTTTTCCATGCACAGCGATGAAAAATGTTAGAATCTTCAGATTTGATAAAGCTGGAACAATATCTAGAGCAAAAAAAATTTCTACTACAGAAAAGCTTCAGGAAGCCCAAAGATACAATAATTGGGCTAATGTAATTACTGCATCCAGGAGAAACATAATCAAGTATTTTAATATGCCTTGCCTGGGGTCCTGAAACATTCCATAAAGTAATGACAGAGCTACAGGCAGTTTAAGAAATAAACCTGCACAGCTTTCTTTTCAAGAGCTTAATTTCCACTGGGAGTGAATTACCGGGTTTGAGTTATCCTAATCCTTTTGAGCCACGTCTTTGATGAAGCACAAAGCCAGACAGTACTTAAGGAACAACAGAAAAAATTGCAAACCTTTCCAAACCATAGTTTCACCTAGAGAATGACACTTTAATAAATAGGTTTTGAAAGAGTTTAGAAAAATATAATTAAATTTTAATAGGAATTACATACCCCACCACAAAAAAAGCCTAATGATTTTATTTTGGCCACAGGGTGACCAAGGCCAACTTAAACCATAATTTGATGATTGCTAATAGCCTAGAATTTTAAACTATTTGATCAGTTTGGGACCAGCTTGTCATGCAATATATTTCTAGGAAAGTGTGAATGAAAGTATATATGATACCAGTTGACTGTTACCACCCATGTATGCTGTCAGCTGAAAGCAGGTTGGCAGCCTTAAAAACAAACAAACAAAACCTTCCATAAGAAGTAGAAATACTGATATATATTTCTACTCAGTATCTGCGCTAAACAACATGAGAGGTTTAAAAATCTCCAGTTTGCCTTATTGTAAACATGGACTATATAAAATTTTATTTAAGAACTTTATTTTGGAAGCAAGGAAATGACGTGCAATGAAATCAGAATCACACTAGAGAGAAATGTAATGCCCCAAGTCTCATTTTTTAAAGCTAGGTCAGTGAAGAAAAATGGTACTCCAATACCTAATGGTGAGGTGTTTCATTATCCACTAAAATCCTAACTGGTCTGATGCAGATAGTCTCTCAAAGACAAGCAGTACATCAGGAACTTGAGAAGATTCAAAGAAAGATGTGGAGAGGGCTTTCTAACAGCAAACATGGAGGCTAAACATCAACTGAGATTTTGTAAGTAATTAGGTGTCTAAGTCTACTTCTACTACTAACAGGAAGGCATAATTCTGCTTAGGATTTACAGTTGTGATTCCCCTCCAGAAGTAAAAGGCCTTCCTTATTTCTTCCCTCCACTAGAAGAGGAGAATCAAGGAACTGATTACATAGAGTCACACCTAATTCCTCAAGAAATCAATGGGATCGTTCAAAGATCATGATGCTAGTAAATGTTAAAAAGTGTAGCAGATACTGTCCATAAATCTTGAAATCTTTTTTCAAATATGTTATAAAACAAGATCATCTGCAAGTAATTTAATTCAGTTATTTGAAAAAGCTCAGAAATGTTCTGCACAGCATTAGGTGTCTAAGGCCTATCACAAAAGCAATCAGATCACGCTGGAGACCAGGTGTGCATCAAGTAGATTGCTTTTATCTAAGTGATAAAAACCTTGTAGAGTGTGAACAATACTGGGCATAAAATGTAACATTTTTAATGAACAACATAAAAGATGAAAAGAATGAGCACAAGAAAAGGCAATTTAGACAGAAAATAGGGAAAAGGGGCCTCCCGAACATATTTTATAGCAACTGGATTTTGCAGTAAGCAGAATTTAGAGAGGGGAAAACAGTATTTTTCTCTTCTAATTAATCCAGTTGGGGTACCTTGCAAAACAGTCAGGAATGTTCCAACATCAGCTGGCAAAGCCTGAAAAATAAGCATTAACATATTCTAGACCTGTTTCAGATCTTGGATAAGTGGTTGAAACTCCATTAATTTCAATGAAGATGCAAGATTGGGCTTTTACTGTAATCTTCTACATCAACATGAAAGAAAGAGCATAAACCATTAAGCATATAACTGCCTTTATATTTTATTTCTTTTATGAGGCTCCTAGTAGGACATTAGCAGCAGATTATATCTTTTGTGAGGCATCTAACGGGACATTAACGATGGAAGGGTGGCCAATAAATAAAATGATTGTTATTACTGTTACTTATAGTTGTCCTGGCAGCATCAACCAATAAAGCTTTAATGTTTAGAAAGTTGGAAGTCACTTCAGGACTCCACAGTTCAAACCATCCTCTTCCAGAGTTAGCATTATTTTGTTGGGTTTACTGGAACACACCTAAAATTTCACTTCAGTGCCTAAATTTCTTTTTAACTACAGGTAATGAAGAGAAATAAGGAATATCTGCGTACTGAATCAACAGCCAGTGCAGGCACAGGATGACCCAGAATACTTACGTGCACAGAGAAAGTAAAGAGGGTGGATAAGAAAAGGACAAGGAGGCACGAAGAGGTTTAGGTTGGATATTAAGAGGAAGTTTTTCACACAGAGGGTGGTGATGCACTGGAACAGGATGCTCAAGAAGGTTGTGGATGCTCCATCTTTGGAGGCATTCAAGGCAATGTTGAATGTGGCTCTGGGCAGCCTGTTCTGGTGGTTTCAACCCCGTGGCAGGGGGGTTGAAACTAGATGATTGTTATGATCGTTTTCAACCCATGACATTCTATGATTAGTCTGAATAATCAGAAGCACAACTTTGATCTAGACTTGGAAAACATCTACGTAAGTATTTCATGCCCTTCTTCTCACTGTCTTTTCATCTACATTCTGTTGGACACTCACATCCAGCATAATTCCTGCATGGTTATTCATTACGCCATTTCAGCATGTTACTCACAAGCAACCAGAAGCATTCTTCAGTTTATGATTTAAAAACAAGAAACACATACTAACTAGAACTTGGAATAAAAAGTCTAGTTTTCTTCCAGAACGTCTCATACATCTCATATTCAAATGGTTATGTCCTCTCTTCTAGTTTTCAGTGATACCAATGGAGCTGGTCTTGGTACAAGTGAACTACAATCTTAGCAGCAAATTTTCTCTTGGTTGTGCAATACAGTTTGCTTGAATACGCAACAGAGGAGAGCTGAAGAATAGATACTTTTTTGTGAATTTTGACTCAGACACATCACTCCAAGCCAGCAGTTCAGGAAGAAGTGATTATCTAAATAGATTGTTAGATAATGTGTTTCCATTGGTTAGTTAAGTAAGGGCAGGCAGCATCCGGAGAGCAGCATGTTTTCAAAACTTTTTGATCAGATACCAATCATCGCTTAGAAACAATTACAAGCCTCTGCTAAAATTAGAAAGCTAAACAGGACTAAACAGCTAAACAAGTGTCAAAAAAGATACAGTAAATCTCTGGAAAACATGAAGGAAAATGGGCAATAGTGAAGAACCAAGTTTTGAGACATATGTTAATCACCTTGATGCTTAGTTGTGCCTATAGCTATAGAGGAGCAGGAAGAGGATTCAGGAGACAGGCACTTGAATCCCAGAACACATCAATTATTGATACATCTGGTCTTTCCAGTTCTCTACTGGTGGTAAGGTCCTAATGTTGCGTGCAGTAGTAACCCTGATTCTAAAACACAGTGCTGTCTGGGATGTTATAAAAAGTCCAGAGCAACTAGTGGAGATACAGCTTCACAGACTTCTGTGAGACAGTGACCTTGGCAGACCTTTTCAGCACTGCAGTGCTAGGCCACAAAGCATCACACATGGATAACTTCCAGAGACTGATGTAGGGCAGACACATGTATGCTGCTTGCTGCTTCTCAAGTTGTTTTTTTTTTTTTTTTTTTTTTAAATTCAGATTCCACATTTGAAAAAAACTGGAGATCTATCATTGATGGCCTATGTTCTGGCTCCTTTAATTGCCTCAAATATATTTCAAAGATAAGCTCAAGAAATATCAAAGAACAGTAGTGTAAGGATGCTGGTGGCAGACTTCAGCTAACTAGCTACAATCTCCAAATATTAAAAAGCAGCTAAAATATATTACTGCTTCACATTAATCATGGAACTATAGACTCAGAAAAGCACAGTGCTGCTTTCTCATGCTGTGATGATCTTTTATTCTTGGTACTGTCTGGTATAAAGCTTCCCACTCTTTTTTTATGCTGTTTAGATAGCTACAATCCATTGCTATGTGCTGTTGCTACAGGAAGATTACTATGTATGCTGAAAGGCAATAGATCTCTCTCTTACACTTGACTTCCGTTATAGTGGTAGGAGTGTTGTAAACAAGCCAGGAAAAAACCAGAAGGGAGCTGTTGGTATTTAAAGAACCACATATACATAAGTCTGATCTCTTTGATGGCATGCAGCTGGCAGAAGACAAAGTTATGGTGAAGCTATCCTAAGAGTAGCCAGCAACAGAGACTCCTTTGGAAATGCCTGGAGGGAAGATCTGGCTAAGCATTGGGAGCGTAGAACTTAAGTCCAAACTAGTAAAAGCCACAAGACCAATGGATGGAGTCTAGTAAAAAAGGCTGTCATGGGAGAAAAAAGCATTACCTGCTGGGGCGAAGTAGTAAAAACTTGATTTATACAACAACAAAACAACAGTATTCTCAAGAAACTATATAACTCTACATTTCCACTGTATACTACCTCATTATAATATATGCTAGCTAAACACAGGTAACCACATATATCAAATAGAGTCTTGCTAATACAGTATGTCTAATATAATAATTGTGACAGCAGCTGCAGTTCAGCAAGCATTACATCAAGCTTTCTGCATCAAAGCATGGCTTGAGAGACAGAACCACTTGTTTTCCTCATGGAGAAACAAACCAACACAAATAACTCATCCACAAGGCTGATGAATCAGACTTTTTACTTATATAGTTGATAGCATTGTGTAATTTAACGGCATAGAAGATATCAGCTGCTGGTATCTTAACATAGCAGAAAAATTTTTTACTATTTTCTCAAATCTAAATCCAAATTACAAAGTTTGCAAATAACTCAGAATACAGATGTAAGAATCTCAGCTTGATTTAGAGTCACAGAGCTGCAATCATTTCATTAAAGTGATGCTGTACCAACTTTGAAAGAAAGCAATGATTTTAAGTTACAGCAATATCCAAATGGTAGCAGTGAAGTCGTTGCCAAGGACAGAATTCTCAGAAGCAGTACATAATACTCTGTCCAATTCCTTCTAAGAGACAATGAGTCATATTTGTTTTAAGAAGGTTCCAGACCCATCACTGCAGATATAACTGCTGTGGATGTTAACCATGTGTTGTGGTTTTATGATTTTTGTTATCAGTATTCCACATCATAACATCATGTAGTGCACTGGGATTTAAAAAAGTTAATGCTGCAGTTCCATGGATTGCTGATAGTTCTGGGTACCTAGGCCCAGAAGAGAAGAATGAACTACAGCTCCCAGAAGACTTCATTATTTTGTTTCTGTTTTCCATTTTTCCCTTTTCCATTCAGAGTGAAAGATAAAAGCACCTGGGAATCATAGGATGTCTCTCTTTCCGCTCATCTCGGCTGCGTGTGCTCCCTAGCTGTCTTGCATTAGAGTAAGGCTTTTGGTTTTGGACACTCTCTCTGTCATTTATTTGATTGATTAGCTTTGATTTCAATTATATTGTATTACATTGTGCTACCTTGCATTCTACTATCATATTAAATGAATTAGTTTTCTCCCTAAGCTCACTGCTGCTGTTTTTCTCTTCTGGGCCCATCTCCCAATCTTCCCTCTTTCCCAGGGCATGGGTCCATGGGAACCTCTGCCCCATCAGTCACAAAACTGGGCCAGAACCACGATACTGCGCTAAGAAATAACTATACTACTTTCTTACAGTTCTTGGGAAGACGTGCAAGTCCACAACATGAGTTAACTAAAGATGACCTGAGCACCTTTTATCCTTGCATAGTCATTTTAAAAAGAATAACTAAATTGAATACATACTGATATCTGTCAGTTGTTCTCTTTGGCTGGAGAAAGAAGCTTTATGCAGCCTCATTAGTAAGAAATTTTTTTCAAAAGTAAAACTGCAGACCGTGTTGATATGTTAGACAAGACTTGGACAGTGGAATGAGACCTGCTACTTATGTAAGCATTGTTGAAGAGGTAAGTTTTATACATTCCTTAGTCATGCTTTGCTGTAGTGAAATAATGCATGGACTTCATCCAAAACACTTGGCTTCTTCAGATGTTGATTAATTATTTCCAGTACAAAGAAATCTACTGTTCTGACAGCAAGTTAAAAAAAAAAAAAAAAAAATTAGAAAAGTTGAAAAAAGTGCAGAGATAACCTGAAAATAAAGAAATCTGTTACATCATTGCAATAATTAAAAACCCTCCGGCCATTCCCTACTTACTATTTATAATGACGTACAAGTCAGCCTATGCAGAAAGGAGCTTAATATATTAAACAGCATAAATTGTTTGTAAGAAGGCATGAGAAGTTCACATATTGCAGAGATGTGCAAGTAAGCAAAGTACTAACTTGACATCTATAACTTAAGAGCCGTTTACATGGCAATTTCAGTCTTTACCAGCTGCCATCTTTATGGAACCAGTTCCGCACATCTGTCTTTAGATAGACTGCTAGGGAAAACAGGAGAAAAATCTGGATGCTGCAAATTAATTACTAGTCAAATAGTCAACTCTCATATATTAGCACGAATTCTTGCAGTAAGAAACAGGGCATACCAGGCTTGAGAACACCTATAACTTCTCCCATCAATGTTTTTGACCAGCTTTGCTCTCTTTCCGCTGTTTTTTATATCCTATTTGTAACCACATTTTTTGCTAGTCTTCAATATTTAGTGGAAATTAACTTCCCAAACAAAAATAACTTCTCTTAAATACTAGATTGATACTATATAGCAGAATGAACCATTTTATCTGATTAATCTGGCTTCTTCCTGATTATTAAAAATATTGGCCTTTCAAGACCTTAGTATCTATTCTATTTGTGCACAGAATGTGCATTCAAACTGAAAATTATGTTTCTGAAGACCTCTGCACTAAAATAAATTTTATTTCCTGTGAATACTTTATCCAATTAAAAGTCACTCTTTCACACGTTCATGGAAGTCAAATGTTGAAAACATACAACAAAACAAATTCCTTGTACCACATAGGTGATATTTGATTTTTTTTCCCTCAATGTTAACTCTTCTGTTCCAAACTCTTATGTCACTATTTAAATCTATGTTTTATAAAAAACAAGAATAAAATAAAAACAAAAACAACCAACAACAACAAAAAAAGAGTCTTAAAAGGACCTTAAAGGGAAAATAATCTAGTCTATTCTTTGAAGCTACAGTTAAATCAATTAACCTCATAGAAATGCCAAGGTACAGAAAATCTTCTTTCCCTTTGTAGCAGCTATTTATATAAATGAACACTGTTGCGTCCTTCTCAAAGTTAACTAGTCTTCTTATTTTCTACTTCATGTTTAGCTTGTACACCTTGATGGAGAGCACATACACAACGCTTCTGCTAGAATTTGTATGATACATCACTTGCTTTTCAGGTTACATGTGTATCTACAAATTCCAGAACATTGTTTTTTTCAGAGAAATATGGTACTGCTTAGGCACATTCAGTAAGAGACTCATTAAAAACCCCACCTTACTTTAAGTTGTTGCCTACTCTGGGTACAAAATTATTAAACCATTTTAATAAAGATGTGCTTATGAAGTGTTTAAGTTTTATTTAAAATCTTGGGACAAATATTTAAAAAAATTTAGCAGTGAGATAAAGGCCATAATGGCTTTTACTTATTAATTTTAAATGAAAAACTTATATAGGGGCAGGTTATTCTAATGGGAGATACAGACTAATAGATCATGTCTCAAAACAAACAAACAAACAAACAAACAAACAAACAAGCAGAACAAGAAAATGAAGGCAAAATTGCACCAGAAAACAAACAAACAATCATATCTTAAGGAAAAAAAAAAAAAAAAATCTCTTTGGGATTCTACATCAGGGCTGAGGAGCAGGTAAAAGCAGTTGAGACAAGATAGTTTGCTTTTCCCCACTCTGCACATGCAGAAAAATACTTACAAGAAAATTTAGTTTGGCGTTTGTACTCTTGTACAGAGCTATGACTGTTTCAGAAGTCTGATGTACTCCAGAGATGTGTTTTCTGTTCACCGAAATAGCAACTGAGAAAATGTGCCAAGACCTTGATAAAATGTGTGAGGGCTGCTCTGGAAGTTACGTTTCCTACTACATTTTGTTGGCCTGCAACATCAGAGGCAGATGCTGGTGGTATGGCAGTAGGGTTTGAACCTTTGCACCAGTATTTCATCACGTTTTTTTGCTGTGTGACTAATGGCAGTAGAGAGTCAGTCTGACAGCGTGACATCTAACATGAGCATACATATGAAGTGAAGGTTTGTCATTGAATTCCTTCACGCAGAAAAAATGGTACCCATTGGCATTCATTGACACTTGCTGAATGTTTATGGAGACCAAACAGTGGATGTGAGCACAGTGAGGCAGTAGGTGGTGTGTTTTAGCAGTTGCAGTAGTGGGTCATCCTCATCAGTGCAGATTTTTATGAGAGTGACGTGAAGGCTCTTGGTCATCACTGGCAAACATGCATAGCTAATGGTGGTGCCAGTGATGAAAAAGAGCATTTTATAGCTGAGAATTTGCTCTATCAAGTAGTGCTATTGTACTTTTTGTTCTGACTTCCCTGTGAATAAATAGAAAGTATTAGTTTCGGAGAGATTTATGTAATGTCTTATATTAGCCAAGAACATCATCATAAAGTTGCCAATAAGCACATTATTCTCAGGAAACAAACAAACCAGCTGTTGAAAGAAATAGAAATCCATGAGGAGGAACAATCAGAAATACATTAGAATAGGAGAAACTATTAATAAGATAAACCATTCTGAATGGTGAATTTAATATGCAGATGTTGTGCAATAGCAATATACCAAGGATCCATGTTTTACAAAGCAATTACATCAAAGATCTCTCCAGATCTGGGCTAAAACTGTATAAGGCTATACTAAAAACTAAAACATACTGTTATAAAATGCTTATTTTCCAAAAAAATTAATACACTCCTTCCAGTAGGTCTTTGAAATAAGTCTGTAATAATCTAATTAATATAGATTGCATTTATTCTGTAGGCCAATAGGATCTGGGTACTTTGCACTAGAATGGACAAAGCTTTGCTTTCTGAAGTTCTTTTCTGTAAAAATGCACAGTTTAGTGTCACCAGTTTGTTGCTTCTGATGTAATATCCCCTGGTTTCAAGGCCACCATTTCTTCAGCTGGTGAATACAGTACAGATGTACATGTTAAAGAATTTCCCCTCATTCTTTTCATCAGTGTCTTCTGTGATTTACTGCATTGGAAATAGATTCTTCATGAAAAAAACTTCATTCACAAAAAAATATCAATCAAATCAGGTGAACTAATGAAAGTTTTTCAAGAAAGTTTAAGAACTGCACTTTATCCATTACTCTGGGAAAACAAAGGCATTTCACCCATATACGTATGGAGACAGTATCTTCCTTGTACTTTAATGCATCTGAGGTAGGAATTAATAATTTGTCTCTTGAGAAGAGCAGTCTTACTAATCCACATGGCAATTGTTTCCCAACACATATTCAATACATTCTGAAATAGAGCAGTTCCCAAGCCAAAAGGAGAATTTTATGCTTTCCTTCAGGAATTTGATGGTGACTATGTATACTGAATCATGTCCAGCTTAGTACACAGCTAGAAATATAAGGAAAGCACTTACCATAGCAAGCTCATTCCTTGTTTTCTTTGACAACAAAGGAAAGCTGGATATTGTAAATGTAAAAAAATGTAAAAAGGTAACCACTGGTATTCGTGGCTCATGGAGATCTTATACTAATGAGCAAGTGAGTTCAAAGGCTTGGAATGTGACTTTTTTGATGAAGAGTAAGACTGATCGCCTAGAATCTGCTTACAGATATTACAACGGTAGTCAACTGACAAGTAAACACTGTCCTTTAGTGCCAAATTCCTAGAAGAAAAATAGAAACTTTCCAATAGAGCCTAGAGAAGACATGTAATAGCATACATTATCTCAGTTGGATTCTGGATGATGCTTGGCGTGCTCACATTCACCACACAGTTCAATTGCATCATTTATCCAAGCTTCAAAGAGGAAACTAAGCCTGGTCTCTGTTTTCTGATTGTATCAATACATCCTTTTTTGTTGTTGTTGTTAGTATGGATACAGATCTGTATTTTCAATGAAGAACAACTAAATTTAAATTTCCTTTGGGAAAAAAAAAAAAGTAACTAGCACATTAAAACTGTAGCTTATCTACAGCAAAATTGAATCTCTTGCAATAAAGCAGCAAGACTGAAGCTTGTGAAGTTACACTGTTGTCAGTCTGCTCCACTGGAGAACAACATCAACTCTGTAGTTCAAAATTGCTCTAATGAAAAAAATAATTATTGTTTTCAGTGGGAAGCTCTTCTCTTGTTGAATTTATAATGAATTTCAATTATTTTTTTCATGGATTTATGGAGTTTAATTCTTTATGGGTGAAACATTTCTATTGGAATTAAACTAGAAAATTATGCTGCTGATGAATTTTACTCATGCTCTGAACAACAAGAGAAATCGTAGGACTAAGTAAGCATCTGAGTGCTTGGCAGAAACTCACACCAGTGCAGTTAGAAAAAGCCAGAAAGGTACACTGTAGGGAAGAACAGAACTACCCCTTTGATATGCATTTCAGTGAAGCATTTGAAATGTCCCATCATTGCTGAAGTCTCAACTGCATTAGGACAAACCAAATAATAATTCATTTCCACTGCTATATGTCTTTTTAATCTGTAGATTTCAAAACAGCATTAAGAAAGACATATAGCATAAAGAGTAAAAGATACACGATCTTTGCAATATCCCAGCTGTGTGCTTTCAGACCTGCAATCTCACACTATTTCTTTAGTTAGTGGAAACAACACACTTCAGTTATTTACAATTTGAAAGAATTCTCATATCCCATCCTAGAGAGAAAAAACAATCACTGGGTAAATACCCAGTAGGTTTTCAATAGGGTTGAAACATCCAAAGAGGTTCAGACCAAGAGTCACATTCCACCACGTTTCTTCAAATTTCAGTGGAAAGATGTATGGGCTCATTCATTTTCAACTCTGCTGTATCTAGTCAGATGTTCACTTGTAGGAAGAATGGTCCAGAACTTCTTTTTTTTAAATGATGGCAAGGGGCAAGACAATTGATAACAAAATTATTACTCAGATAAACAGTGTTCAGTGCTTTCTTTTCCATTAAAAAAACAACAACAACAACAACAACAACAAAACAAACAAACAAAAAAACTTGCAAATAATTATACAAAATTGTGGGGAAAAAAAAAATAATCAAGAATGTAGACTTTTGATAATTCCATAATCCCTAAACTTCTCCTCAACAGTGCAAAAAACAGTACTCAAACTCCAGAAACGCATCCCTCCTTTTTATAACTGACTGTCCTCTAAAGTGAACATAATTTTTCATAACTTTTGTCCCTTAGGGATTAGAGGAGAATTGCTTTTTTATTCAAACTTTGTTAGAAAACCTATGCTGCCCTCATTTTAAAAAAATCCCTTGCCTCATTACAGAAATAGGCACTAACTTACTAACTTTTCCTACCATATTTAAAACAGTACCTACAGAATATAAAATGCTAAGACAAAATACTATGTTTTGTAGCAAATTTACTTAATTGTATGGCGTATTATATGGGTATAATGTTCATTTTTGTTCTTAATGTAACTGAATAAGAAGTGTTAAGCTGTGTCACTACCAGCTTCAAAAACGACCTACATTAGTATAAATTGACAGAAGATAAATATTTCCCCTTATCTAATCTTGTTATTCCATCTGTCTTCACAATGCAATAGTGCAGTAATGTATTTATATCATTTCAAAGAAGTCTCACATGCATCAGTACCATCCATCTTTTCCACATAATACAAGCAAGACATCATCTAAGGAGCAGAACGTTTTCTTTCCATGACATTCACCTCAAAAACAGCTTGTTTTCTGAAGGAATTAGCTTTGCGTTAAAAACCATTCTCAGCTCAGATGCATATTGACTTCCCTCCTTTTTGAGAAGAATGAAGAAGAAAAAAAAAACCCAACATTGAGAAAGTCCTGTGAACACTGAGCCCAGGACCTAAGCCTGAGAAAGGTCAAGTCTGTTCTAAAAGCAGAGCCAGTAATATTCCACCAGAGTTCAAAAATTCACATCCTTTCCTCTCCCACTCCCAATATAAATCTAACCAAAATAATTCAAGATTTTCAGAACAAAGGTTAATTACACTTTTGGTCAAAAGTCAAAAGAAGTCAGCATCATCCAATTAAATAGTTATTCTTTTTGTTGTGTTCTCATTTTCCCCTAGTGTTTAAAAAAAAAAAAAAAAAAAAAAAACCAAAAAAAAAAACAAAAAAAAAAAACCAACAACAACAACAACAAAAAACTCAAATCAAATATTTTAAAGACTTTTTTTTCTTTCCCCCTAGCATCAATGTTATCAATATTATGCACAAAGGCCACAGTCCTCTGTATAATGTAACACTAGCAACTGGAAGAGAGGTGGGTGACACAAAAATGCACTGAATGCGATTTGAATACTTACGTCCATATGCCTGAAATTTAGTAAAACACAGAAGCTCATGATTTAGGGCAATAAAGATGCTAATTACTATCAAAGTTAGCAGACATCCTTCTATAATTGCTGATATTCTCTGAGATCATTTGCTAGATGCCTGCATTGCCAACATAACTATTTTGAGTTGCATCATACCATTCCAGTGTGAGAAATTACATCCTGGGGAAAATGGGAAGGACAAGATTTGTTGAAGAGATCAGGAAGTCCTAAGTAACAATACTGATCCCAGTTCTTAGACCACAGTGACAAGGAAACACATTTTTTCCAGGAAAAGCTTTCTATAAAACTTCAAGGATGATAAGCTTAATCCATACCCCATAAAATACGGCTGCTTCTACTAGAACACTATGATTTTATAACAGAATGTATTACAAACTGTACAGATCATGCCAAGTACCCTTCCTCCCCTGAAGGAATGTAAACGAACCCCTGAATCCCTGCTAAGCATTAGAACTAATCACAGTAGTGATGAAACACTGTCACTGAAGTATGACATAGAATATAACAGAAAGCCTGAAAGCTTTGAAACCTTTCACCCAGGCTTCTCTAGAAGTCCGAAGAGGAAGCACTACTTCAACAGCATAGGTCCCAAATTTCCACTTGAATAACCCTGACATAAGTACTCGCAAAACTTACCAAGAAATTACATTTTGGTTCATATTTCCAAGTAGTTGCCAGCCCCCCTGTTTCAAATAAGATGAGCAACAATGAACAAAATAAATGCTATTCATTGATTTTATTGGTGGGGCTGTAAATGTCCACACAACGAAACAGGAATTTGAAGGCTGAAACAGCAAAAGACTTAACATCAGATATGTGGGATTTCTACAGTTCCCATGATACTCCTTACAGATCTGACAAAACTAAACATTTCCCTAAGCCCTTATATCTATTCTCATTTGAAGCACAGGCTGAACCCATGAAGTAATAAACATACCTCAGCCAAAAACAAAACTGAGTTTCTACTGCAGTTGGCTCTCCATCATTTAGTGGGGGAAGAACAATGAACAATGAGTACTCCTGCTATTGATGCAGCGGTATCATGGAAGGAGGTGGACTTTAAGTAGTTGCAGGCATGTTACAACACTAAATAATGGAAGCAAGAAAATTGCAGGGCAAAGATTAAGTGTACATTCCCTAGTCCAGGAATTATGAAGCTGGAGGCCAAGAAACTATATGAAAGTACAACTATGCTTGTACTGGTCCTCCATGGGTCTCTCGGCTACCATTTCCTGGCCTCCAAGCTAGATATAGAAACAGCCATGAAGAGCAGTATGGCTAAAAGAATAAGATAAACTTTTTTCTTGTTTAAACCCACATAAAAAAAGATGGAGAAGATAGTTGTAGTGAGTGCAGGCAAGAAATACGTCCTAAAAAATTATTCTGATGGAATAGGTCGTTTCTACGATACTTACACAGACACTAGTTGAAGACTGAATCTTTGTACATTAAGGTCTTATGATGAAGTAGGTCTCTTTGTTAAACACCCAATTCTGATCTCAGATTAACTAATCTAAATTAAAAGCAATTCCAGACTTGTTACATCACTGCAAATGTAGCATGAAACCAGCAGCTGACCCTGACACCTCTAACTTTTCTAAATGGGAAGGATGAGGAAATATCAACTTGCTAGAAATACACAATAAGTTTTATTATGTATTTTAATATCTAGCTTTGGGATTAGAACAACTGAAATATTAAATATTGAAATGCTGGCTTCGCCTTCTTTGCATCAGGATCAACTCTCAGCCATGAATTGTAAAGTCTCATGTAGGCATCGTAATTAGCATGCTTCCTTCCTTTCTGGAACCATGCTGATTTTTTAAAGGGAAGTATAAGACATTTTTCCACTTACAATCGAATGTAAATTGTATAATTTATTAATTATTTCAGTAGCACTTGATATTTATTTTAATTAATCTTTAAGTGAGAAATGAACACTAGGGAGTAACAGCAGGACATCAGAAGCAGCAAAAGTTTTGTTGCTTTTATGTTTTTTTTTGTTTGTTTGTTTGTTTTTTGCGTAAGAACATTTTTTGGTGAAAGAATGGATAATGCTTTTTTTTAAAAAAAAAAAAATAAAAAAAAAATCATAAGGTTTGAAGGAAATTAAATCATGTACATTGGATGTTTCCAAACAGAAGTGAAAAGTTTCTGTACGCAATATCTGTACGAGTAATTCAAGAAACAATATCCATCATCCCTACAGCCTTGTCTGCAGAGCTGTGCCAGGATCAGCAGTCTCCGCAGGGACAGGATCTAATCAGACTTTTACTTCCTTAGGTTGTAGACAGAGGCAAAACTTATGAGAATTCCTGGGGCACACATTCTGATCCAAGCATCTTCTTTCCCTTTTGTTCCCTGTAACCAAGGTAATCAGTTACATACCTATATCAGAGACTCTTTTTGGAGGTAGGTCTGAACTGACAAAGGTTAGGCTTGTTTGCACATCTGACTAAAATAATCCTCCTACCCTGACCTGAGGATGTTCATGCTGAGGACCATCATCTTTTCCATGCACTGGAGCTGCTAGCTGAATGATGAACAATGGCCATCTTGGTAAGTGGACCTAAAGCCTCCTCTTACCGTTTCATTCCATACCATTACAACAAACCACAGCCCCAAGAACTTCTTGATGTAGACTACCTAGACTACAGAGTCTTTGATACTCTCTTCCACAGTATTCTCTTGAAGAAGCTGGCAGCTCATGGCTTGGACAGATACACTCTTTGCTGGGTAAAGAACTGGCTGGATGGCCAGGCCAGAAAGTTGTGGTAAACAGAGTCACATCCAGGTAGTGACCAGTCATGAGTGGTGTTCCCCAGGGGTTGGTACTGGGGGTCTGTCCTGTTCAATATCTTTACTGATTACCTGGACGCCCTTGTCCAGGGCATTGAGCTCCCCTCTCTTCGCTTCTCTTTCCACTTCTTTATATCATATTTCTTTTTACTTGTTTGCATATGACACCAAGCTGGGAGGAACTGTCAATCTGCTTGAGGAAATGAAGACCCTACAGAGGGATCTGAACAGTCTAGATAGCTGAGCTGGACCAATGGGATGAAGTTCAATAAGATCAAGTGCTGGGTCCTGCACTTTGGCCACAACAGCCCCAGGCAATTGTTGCAGGCTTGCGGCAAAATGTCTGGAAGACTGTGCAGAGAAAATGGACCTGGGGATATTGGTCAACTGAACACAAGCCAGCAGTGTGCCCAGGTGACCAAGAAGGCCAATAGCATCCTGACTTGTATCAGAAATAGTGTTGCCAGCAGGAGAAAGGAAGCGATCATCCCTCTGCACTCAGCTCTGGTAAGGCCAAGCCTTGAGTGCTGTGTTCACTTTTGGGCCTCTCACTACAAGAGCAACACTGAGGCCCTGGAGCATGTCCAGAGAAGGGAACACATCTGTGAGGAGCATGGAGCACAAGCCTTACAAGGAACAGCTAAAGGAGCTGGGATTCTTCAGTCTGGAGAAGAGGAGGCTCAGAAGTGATCTTATTGCCCTGCGCAACTGCCTGAAGGAAGGTTGTGGTGAGGTGGGAATCGGCATCTTCTTCAATGCAACTAGCAATAGGACTAGAGGGAATGGCCTCAAGTTGTACCAGAGGAGATTCAAGTTAGACGTTGGGAAATACTTCTGGAGTGGTCAGGTGATGGAACGGGCTGCTCAGGGAGGGAGTGCAATCACTGTCCCTAGAGGTGTTCAGGAAATATTCAGATGTTGAACAGAGGAATATGGATGATTGGATTAGATGATTTTACAGGTTTTTTTCAACCTTGGTGATTCTATGATTCGGTCTTGAAATCTTTACGGTGAACTACAGACAGTATGCCTACCATTTTATCCACAACACAACTTTAAAAGGCAAAGGAAATGTACATTTCAAAAGAAAACAAAAAATCTGGGTTTTATCTTCCCTCGACCAGATGGACTTCAGCAAGTTGATATTCTACAGACCATTTTTCTGCAACTATAAAATGGGAATTTGGCCCTCGGACCCTCAAAATTGAGTACAGTATTTCAAAATTTTAACTACATTTTCACCAACCTGTATGAATTATTCTGTACTAAAATGATCAGAGATTTTACATAAACAGTGCTTCATTTGTCCATATTTGGCCTCTACAGGTACCAACAGCATATCAAGATTAAGTTCATGTTTCTGGAAAAACACAGGCTCTCTTTTCTTAGACAAACTGGAATGACATAAAAATAGCAAACAGACTTGTCTAAAAATAGTTTTGTTTGCAGTGAAGTTTTAAGATGACAATAAATCTGTTTAAGTATTTTGGCTACCCGTGACCCCAAATAAATCACTTAATGTTATGTTTCACTTCCCCCCCATCAATCAAGTTGCAACTGGGATGCAAAGGAAGTAAGAAGAAAAGTAGCTTTGTCAGGACTTGTACTTAAGGAGTAGTCAAGAGAACACTGGGCCTGTAACACCTACAGGATTACCTCTGCATTTTCTCAGGATACAGTATCTTTGCATTGCACAGTGACTTGCAGGAGGAGCACATTGTTCCCCAGCTCTCACTCCTTACTGCAGCTAAAAATCCTCATCTTATTCCAGCTGACTCACAATTAACATAATTTGTAATGTTCACACCGAATAGAACCCCACACTTCATAGCTTTCACACCATAAGTGAAGTTAAGGTATCCCATGCTACTATATAGCTTAAATAGGTAAGAAAATCACTTTTTCTCTGAACATAGACAAGCTCAAATAGATGAGTCTCTAAAAATCTTTTCAAAAGTCACTGGCAATACCTTGACTCAGAGATCTGAAAATCAGCTCCTGGCTGAGCCCTGTATCTCACTACATATCACATAGCTGACCTTTCAAATACTCCTTATTCAAGGTCTAAGCACTTCCTCCAGGCCTTTCAACTTTGCATCTTAGGGGAGAAAAGCTCAAAAAGTTTAAGTATATTTACACTCCATATAAGATACAACTCACAAACGGGAACTTCACACAGCAATTGGGCAGCTAGTAGATGATTTACTGTTTCCTGATACTGTAATGCTATAATGTGATAGGAGGTACAGCAATAGCAGTGGGGTAGCACAATCCTAGGCAGCAGCAAATGAGAATGAGATCAAATGCAGTATTCAGGAATGCAGAAACAAAGGAAGAAAAACTGCTTACCTTTGGAAGAATTCTAGTACATAGGGGTCTCCAGTAAGATACCCTTACCACCACTGACAACCTCAAATGAGGTCTGGGAAGGGATGGATCCTGGCTCCACCCCTTCTAGTCACACAGGTACATTGCACGCACCTGAGCTCCCTTGGGTTGGCCCTGCCTTCCTACTAGGTGCTCAATCACTGGTTCAGGCCATGATTTATCATTTCTGCTACAGGTCCTCACCCCAATAGTAGCATTTGACTTTTATGCAGGAACTTCTTCAGCATTTTACAGATTCAAATACCAAGTATTCCCAGCACTCACACAGATCCGTTTCTCAAAAAGGAACGTGTTCTCTCCACAAAAGTGATACATCATCCAAAGTTAACACAAAGGTCTTCATATCCCAGTCTCATGTCTAGATTTCTTTGCAAAACCTTTTTTTTTTTTTTTTTTTTTTTTGTGTGTGTGTGTGTGTGTGTGTGTGTGTGTCAGTGAATAGAGAACTGGAAACAGAGAGAAGCTGTTTTTCATATACAAGCACTAGAGGTGCTGTTTTCGAAGTCATTATCCAGATACAAAGTTGTAGAACACAAATACCAATAATATAACTTTCCTTCTCATAATTGTTTCCTGAATCTCTCTGGTCACCCTGAGTTCATGTCATCATTTCTTGTTTTAATGTGCCTTGCTGCTTTGCACATTTCAGTGAATCTTCATGTGCAATGCCAAATGAAGACAATATAATGGGAATTAAAGCTCTTTGAAAGCCTATTCCCCAAATTCAATTAACAGTATTAAGAATCTGGTAGCTAACAATAAACTCAAAACACACCATAGGATTACTTAAGAGTTTACCAACAAATAAAACCTTTCTCAAATGCCTTCTCTTTCACTTTTTCCTCCTTTTGAAGTGATTTTGATAATTTCTTTTTGAAATCCTATTTCATATAAATTAGCATTTAATTTGATGTTGAAGGACATACCATGGATATCTATTATCTCAACCTGGTACAATCTACCTTATTATGTAGCACTCAAACCATACCTAGCTGTGACAGCAGACATTAGCACTGCAGACCTCGCCAAAGGCAGCCACCTGGGAACAATCATGAATATCCTTGTATCTCAGCATCA
Source organism: Tympanuchus pallidicinctus (assembly GCF_026119805.1). Classification (NCBI taxonomy): domain Eukaryota; kingdom Metazoa; phylum Chordata; class Aves; order Galliformes; family Phasianidae; genus Tympanuchus; species Tympanuchus pallidicinctus. The sequence goes on from NW_026294802.1 coordinate 725,234, forward strand.
ACACCTCTTATTTGGGTTGGTCCTGCCAATGCCACACAGAACTTGGCCTGGGTTTTCCACTGGCATTTTCTTGAAGTAATGAGAACAGTGTCACAACCTTCACTGCACAGGGCACAGAACATATCTTCTCCCCATTAGAATGTGAGGCATTTGAGAACCCAGGGCTTTCAAAGTTAGTGTTGCAGAATTATATAAAACAGAGGAGATGTACAACAACCCGATTCATAAAACTGGGAGAGCACTCACAGTAAAATAAATAAAAGATCTTGGTTAGCCAAAGAGGCAGTTTTGGACAGTTTGACTTTGTGCCAAAGGAAGCTTGAGAGCATGGTGACACGTAAATACAATGAAAAGTCAAGATTTTCCAGAGTTCACACTTGAAAACACTGGAGATAATTTATTAAAAACAACAACACAAAATTTATATGAATTACATTTGCTGTCTCAGGATGTAGACAGCCCAGAAACATGGAACAGGACAGGTGTGTCTATTTGTTCAATGTCAGTACTTCAACACTATATAACACTGTGCATAGTGGTGTAATGCTGCAATGCTGTAGTGTGATGGAAAGTACAGCAATAATAGCATGCTGGCAAAGTCCTAGTCTGGAGCAAATGAGAACAAGCTCAAACGCAGCAGCCAGAGACACAGAAACAAAGGAAGAAAAACTACTTATCTTTGGAAAGCCTCCAGTAGGCAGCAATCTCTAGTGAGATAGCCTTGTGTCCACTGCCAACCTTAAATGAGGTCTGAGAAGGGATGGATCCTGGCTCCACCCCTCCCAAGTGGGAGGTATTGCAATATATATTGTATTGCAATATACATTGCATGCACCTGAACTTTCCTGGGTTGCCCCTGCCTTCCCACCAGGTGCTCAATCACTGGTTTAGGGCATGACTTAACATTTCTGCTATAAGTGGCTTGTTCCTAGGCAGTATTACTCTGTCTTCCAAGGCAGAATGTATTACTTCTGAACTTACAGGCAAAAAGTTACAGACACAAAATTCCAGTGGTGAGCCACTTGTCAAACTGGAGTCACTCCCAGAACAAGCAAGTGTCTGCAAGTGTGGAGATTTAGAGAAGCAAGTTTTAATTAACTGATCCAGGTACAAGCTGAACTGTATCTAACACAACTCTGATCTAAGCTACCAGAAAGCTGTGTTCAAACAGCCTGCAGTCATGCATATACATACAGATTATTATTTCTTAGGGTAGGCAAGTCAGTTTTCCCTCTCGTTTGTGGTGATCTGGATTCATAAAAACATTCCTGGGTTTTTTTTATAGGGGTAAAAGGCGAGTTACACAGGTAATACACTGCTAGAGAATGCCTTTACGAGGAACTTCTTGGGATCAGATGCCACCCATATATCCACATTTAGTATATAAGAATGTAGGAATCTCCTCTTAAGTTCAACACAGTAAAGAATTGAGCTTTTTGCTTGGAAAGAATCCATAGAACTCTCTTCAGTGTTAACACACTACAAGAAGCAATAAGCTTTGATGTAATTATTACCAGTAGGTGGTATGCCTTAACTACTATTTTCAAACCAGCAGGTTATTCAGCAGCTTTAGAAACAATAAAAACCTCAAGACTTGAGACCCTCCTCCTCCCCCTTCCCCCCACCCCCCCCCCCAAAAAAAAAAAGCAACAAAAAATCACTATCAAATCTTAAGCATTCATGCTGGGAATAATTAGCATTATTGAATGTCGATGGAGTCAAGAACATTCTTCATGGAAGAACAGTACAGAGGAAGTGGCCAAGTTGCATTTAAAAAGGAGGCATGGGTAATTTTATTAATTGCAGAAAAAAAATGCCAGATGTAAATAGGATAGGCTCACAGTTTGCAGCGTTTCCTCAAAAACATGACCTGCACAGATTAAAAGACAAAAATGAAGTCCTCTAAAGCTTTTAGGAGAGAGTAGGGTGTTTGCCAACATTTAAAAAAATAAACAACGAGGCATTGTCACTCTGAAGTGGAACTTGGTTGAATAATTAATTGAAGTACCATTATCCATAAGCATCTGCTAAGACTGAGGTAGATATCTAGGATAAATATTAGCATAAACACAGAATGCGCACAACAAATATATATAGGCAAATAAACAAGGTAGCCTACTCAGTTTGTGTTCAGCTTACTGTTATCCCATTAGCAACCTGGGCTGCTGATCCCCCTACTTGTAATGCCAACAAACTCAAATTTTGTTAAGTATTCTCTGTTAAACACAATCACTTATCACTAAAGTTGTCATGACAGTGTTTCATTGTTCTCACTCCCCCTTAACAATATACTGCTGGTTTTATTTATTGTAAATGGCAGAATATTTGTATTTTTCAAATGAGACTGAAAAAAAAAAAAGAAGAAAATTCAGTACAAGTATGTAAACCCCCGTCTGTAGCAACTTAAAATCCTTCAAGAGCCTGACTGTCTCAGGCCAGCTAGGAGCTTCTGGAAGAGTCGTGAATTGTAAATTAGGCCTCTTCACATCTATGCTTCTGCAGTTATAATTTATCTGACAAATGTAAACTCCATGAGAAAAAAATAGAATTCCTAACAATACACGAATTCCTATGTGAAGATGGGAATATTTTTAACGAAGTAGAAAAGGCTAAAGGTTCAGTACATTTTTTCTTCTATACTTGGAAAGAAGCAGGATGACATGTTAGTATCACAACAGAATGATTAAGCACTTTCCAGTCCATTAGTAACTAAGGAGGATGCTAAACTTCTACAAGAAATAAACATTCTTAAAATTAGTATACTCGTATAACTCACAGACAATATTTGAAATATACTTAGCAGATGGATTTCTCTGTAGACTACCAACATCCAATCCTAATACAATTTATGCATCCAATTTGAATACAAAGCTAAAAGTCTACATATGTTCCAGAAGAATAGCCTTGATCCAACACTACATAAAGCCTGTCATGCTGTCCTGAATTTTAGTCCTGAAAAAAATGATGGGAGGAAGTCAACAAACAAATAATAGGTAACAGCTATGTTCTTGTCAAACAAGAACACACTGACCTAAAAATATACCAAATCTGATTTAATTGTGGTTTATACAACCAGATTTAAATCGAATGTTATTTACTTTCATATCACATTTGATTCAGTGCCCCATGATACTCCAGTTGAGCAACCATCACTTTAAAAAAAAAACATTATTTCTAAAAAAAGCATAAATATAAAAAACTATATTCAAAATCTGTTTTCTACGAGACATTTAAAGGCTATTGTATTAGAATAATTTCAATAATTTAAATTACTCAGAAGAACCATGAACTACAGGCAGTACCTTTTAGTAAAAGTTAAATATCTTCAGATAATCTAGAAGAGCATCATCCTGCTACAACATACTATATAGACAGTTCACAGGTGGAAGTTACTGTGTATTAAAGCAATTTTTCTCAAAGGCTTTGTTTACATGTGCAGGCAGTGTGGCCGCTAGGAAAGGCTCTGGAGGGTGTAGGGGACCCCATTCCACCCTTCACAGGTTTGTAGAAGGACTGTCTCAGAGCAGCCACAGCCTGCTTTCATGGCCCAAGCACCTCTCCGCAGCTGGAGCATATTAGCCACACTTCTGGAATGCATCTTCTGGTCCTGTCTCATTGGAAAGGAATCCGCTCATAGGCTGCAGGACCTGCTCTGATGCCAGTCACAGCACAAAGCACTGGAGAAAAAGGAAGGGGAGGGGGGATCAAACAAACAAAACAAACTTGCTTCAAAATGCACTCCTGATGTTCATTGACATGCTAACAGAGATGCATTGAAAACCCTTAGAAGAATCATTCACTGGAAGCTGAACTCAGTTTCAAACTGAAGGCCTAACTATTAGTAAACTGTTAAGGAGATTTACTTAATTGAAAGAGCTATTTATATAAGATCATGTCCATTTCTGTCTGTGTCAAAACCAATGCTGAAAGGCTTTATGGAAGAAATAAATAGCTTTGATTGACCAAATCAAAAGTTAGCAGAAGTCGTGGAATATAACAGCACAAACAGTAATGTCAAAATGAGGGGACTGCAGCATGACTTAGAAATTATACGTAGATCAAAGTATACAAACCATAGGACCCTCTCTAGTTTTAAATGACATGAAGTTGTTAAAGCTCTCACATAACTGGTACTAAACAGCTACAAATCCAACTGATTTTGATAGCTGCGGAAACCACTCATAAGAGAATAAGAGCAAAGATGAAAACTACCATGAACTTTGGCCAAGTTGTGCTTCATAGAGCATTGTAGTAAGAAAATATTTCCTACTGAGTTATGAAGTATTAGATACAAAAAGCATCATACTATATGAGCCGTTGGCATTTTTTTAAAAATTTTTTGCTTCTGTAATACTATAGCTAGAAATTAAGCAAACTAACACCTCTTGGACATTTTCTATCACTATACATTTGAAAGCTTAAATAATGCATTTCATTAAATAAAAGCAAAAGAAATAAAATGTTGCATCATAAAGTATCTCTACCAGACATGACTTCGTATATTCACCCACATACCTGTTTTTTTCAAATTCTATTATATGATCAGTATGTGAATTTGGAAGATAATCAAGATTCAAAATAGCAGTGAACTAAAAACTGAGTGAACTCTCTTTAGTGTACAGTGCTGTTACGAAGTATGCATTACAAATAAATGAATACCATTTATCAGCATTCCTGCCCAACAATCACAAATCAAGTAAATAAGTATTATGAGGAAGAAAGAAATGACATTATTAGAAAAGCAAAACAATACCAGCTTCTTAGACTTCTCTCCCTGAAAAAAAAACAAACCAAACCAAAACCTTAAGAGTAATGATCCGTGCTCCTAACTGTGATGCTTCATTTTTATTGGCGAAACGCCTCTGGTCATACACACATAATTTTGGCAGGAAATTCACGAGCCTGTAATGTTCTCACTGTACCCATGTAGAAACAGATCTTGCCAAATGTAATTGGTTTAACAGCAGTTTATAAGAAAAGACATTCCAAACTGATAAAGGAAGGAATTTTTTTCAGGACAACTCAAGGCATGTTTTCTAATCACGTAAAACAACTTTTTGTGATCATGTAAAACAACTTGTCCACTCCTAGAACAGCATGCAAAACATATATAACTTTTGCACAACACACCTCAAGATTAAAGTTGTTACTTACATACAACCATACATTGATTTTCTTTGACAAAGTGAAAGAACACAAATCAACATGCTTAAGCACAAAAACATTCTGTTATGGAACAGAATACAACTGCCTTTGGAAAATTAGCTCTTGTGAAAGATTTGGGGAACTCTTGCCAGAGAAAGTAAACAGTTCTGAAATCCATAGATGAAAAGAATCACTTTCTTGGAGGGGCGGGGAGGAATAACTCTTCCATTGAGAGGTAACTTGAGGAATTAAAAAACTTACTTAGACAAAGTCACAGTAAAATTTGGACAAGTTTTTGTAGCATCCAAGGAATTCAATTAATGTGTGCTCACCTTTCAGAAGAATCTTTAACACTTGCCCACCCTTAAAAATACATATTGTTACAGACAGCAAACCACAGAGTTTTAATCAACCCAGTATGTGTGCTGTAAAGAATGGCAGAAAGTGGCACATGCCTTAAAAATGTGCGTCTGCCATATAGTCTCCATTATAAACAAGCAAACACACACACATTTCAGCCACTAGAATGACTATTTTTCTTTGCAACTTCCAACAAAATAAAGACCCAGAAGAACAACCTCCACACATTGCAAGACACACGAGTGAAAATTATTTCACTTTTTGAATTATAAAACTTATCCCTATGTTAAAAATATGATGTTCTGCTGTGGAATTTAAGCAGTATGAAACTTTAAGCGAAGCTTCTTGTGTTTGTAATGGAAGGAAAGAGCTTAACATTAGCTGTGAGCAAGCATTTTAACAACGGTGTATATTAATCAAGAGAGCAGTTTAAGATCAGATGATGTACGTGTTGCCTGAGAAGCCATATCAGGACACTGTGGTCAGAGAATGGTACAGATAAGATAAACCTGCAGCTGCAGAGTCCCCTTCTGAGATTTTTATAACATTAACAATTTTTCAATAATAATATTAAAGTCAGTTAGTTCTTCCATTCAAACTTCTGCATGACTCAGTTAATCTTTGAGAGTAAGCAAGGATTTTTATGATATAGGAGGAACCACTTCTTCAGGTGTGGTTTCTGAAGTTGTAAACTGATCTGAAATTCATGACTTTTATCAGAATATTTAAACAATTTTGGAAAATATAGTTCACAATGAAGGCATTTTAGAGCCTGTAGTGCCAAATTAAACCAAGCTGGAAACATTAAGTTTCTATCATGGCAGAAATGAAGGATTAAAGTCTAGGTAAAACTACAGAAAGACATAAAGATGGCTCCTGCCACCCCAGTGTATCTTTCTCCTTACCTCTGCAAGTCACATCTGCTTACTACCCTAACAAATAAATTTTAAATCTGTCAGCTTTCTCCCTCAAGAGCTAGGACAGACATAGAAAGGCAGGATGGACTCAGCCATGTCACAGTGACATGTCAGCTGAGTTTTAAATGCAGAAGAATCTTCTACAGATTGAAGCATAAGTAACAGTTTGAATTTGAATTTTTAAGACTGAGGCTGACTTTGCAATTCTGGAAGTCAATAAAAAACTTTGGACTTGTAAACTGATCAGATTCAGTCTGGAAGTCACTGAGAAAAAAATACATGCAATGCTCCCAGCATGTCAAGCTGACAGGTCACTTTGATTTTTTGACCACAATTCTACTTTAAAGCTAACCTTTCAGCAGCTGCTCAGTTTCAGTCATCAATCCTACTACTGTTGAAAAGTAATAGCAAAATAACATGTTGACTTTAACAGAAAGAGGATAAGGCTCTGGATAGCACTTGTCTTGTAAGTTATGGTCTTACGACAAACAAAAATAATCACAAGAAACTTCACACGAATTAGACAGACATAAAATATCTCTGACCTGCAGTTTTGGGGCAATCAAAATCCTTGGTGGGAAGAGGGAGGTGGAAAACACTGCTGAGGCCAGTCTGGATCAGAAGTACATTCCCAGCACAGCTGTGCCCAAGCCTGTTCCAAGACAGAGAGATGAGTTCCCTTTTCATATCCTTCCTCTACAATACTCACAAAACCTGCCCTCCAAAAGGAGAAATAGAAATCTTGTGAATTCTGGATCATTAACACCATAATGCAAGGGCTGTAGGGAGCCAGCTGTTTCCATGTGAAACAAAAATGTGATTTATCATTATTTCCATTAAGAAAAGATTGAGATGTGTAAAACTGGGGACTTAATTGGGATACTTTCTGAGAACTAAGAAATTTAAAGAAGTTAAGTGTAGGGAACACTCAGTGGCTACTCCTGTCTAGCAGGTAATGCTACGTTACCTATTTCTAAATTTAAGCAGTTTCCTAGATGTTCTGTGACCCTTTCAATTTTAAATCTTTTTTTTTTTTTTTTTTTTTTTTCTAGTTGTGATGCATAGTAAGCAAGAAATTACAAGAGTTTGGGGACTGAATCTTGTTTTTCTTTCTGACTTATCATTTCTAGCAACATCTCTGTTGCTTTGTCTGGAATCCTAAAGAAAAACAAATAATCAATTGCAAACATGTTAGATGTGTACTATCTATGCTCTGGAGCTACTCATGATCAGACTCCAAGTCAGATGACAGAGTCACAGAACTCTCTTCGTATCAAACTCAGGTTACTCTACTCTGCTCCCCAGTTACTCTGAGAATGTCTTCTTGACCCCTCTAAATGGAGTAGCAATTTCATAATGTAATTCATCATGAGGCAATGTTGCTAAAAGTATTGCATTGCCCACTGGAAAATGGAAATTCTGATACCAGAAGCCTTAAACATGGAAACAATACAAAAAGGTAATCAATTCTTATGCAATTTCTAAATTCAAAATTCGTAGAATCACACAATGGTTTTGTCTGGGAGGGACTTTTAACGCCCACCCAGTACCATCCCCTGCCATGGGCAGGCGTGTCACTCAGCAGCTCAGTCTGCCCAGGGCCCCATCCAACCTAGCCTTCCAGGGATGGGGCATTCACAGCTACTTTGGGCTGCATCAACACCCTGTTAGTAAATAATTTCTTCCTAACTTAAATATTTCTTCTTTTAGTTTAAAGCCATTCCCCCTTGTTTAAGACTATTGAAGGAGGTGATTGTCCCCTTCTACTCTGCACTTGTGAAGCCCCATCTGTAATACTGTGTTCAGGCCTGGGTCCCCCAGCATAACAAATATATGGATCTGTTACAGTGGGTCCAGAGGAGGGCCATGAATATGCTCAGTGGGCTGGAGCACATCTCCTGTAAAGACAGGCTGAGGGAGCTGGGCTTGTTCAGCCTGGAGAAGACCTCATGAGACCTTCCAGTAGTTAGAGTTTCTAAAAAAGTCGGAGATTGGCTTTCACTGCAACATTTTACCGTAAAACATTTGTTCCCAGCACAGCATGCTAAAATGGATGCCTTTCACCTGTTTGGATTATCTGCTCTAGAAAATCTAGCCAGTAACAGTCTCTGGCTTGTTTGGTTCCTGCCTTGTAGCACAACTTTTTCAAAATGTTTTGCTCTATGAGGAGCAAAGAGAGGCTTCTCACGACATGTACTGAGCTGTCACCACTGTATCAATAGTTTTGAGCAGTCACAGTTTTATGTACCCTAATTAAACCTCCACCATCCAGACTGAGCTAATTAAAAAGACAACAAATGAAGTATGAAACAAACTGGCTGTAACTGTGTGTTTACATGATGCAGATACCTGCTGATGAATGTGTTTCTGTTACTCTTTTTCCCTCCTGCTTCTTTCAGCTACAAAGCCAACAGCTGTGGGCACTTGGAGCATCGACAGCAATTCGAGATTCAGATGTTAAATCCTGATGTATTTTTTCTTCACAGACGTAAGCTCCATTAATGTCTCTGCAATATGCTCTGTGGTGGGGCTGCTTTCTATTCCTGTGTTCTACAGTCCTACTGCTACTTTTGATTATTTCTTTTCTGCTACTATCATTCTTGCTATATGCATAAGAATAAACTCATTTATAAGTTTCTCATGGGAGCCTATGTAAAAGAACTCCTCGTGGAAAAATAAGGTCCAGTGAGTTGTTTGGTAATAAATTACACATTGCCTTCAAGGAAGAAAAGAAAAAAAAACATTTTTTCTGGGAACATGCTGCGGTTTCCACTTTTCACTTCTAAGACAGAAAGATGCAAGACCTTTTCTGTACAAAAACAAACAAACGAGCAAACAGAAAAAAACAACCCACCAAAAAAGCAGCATTTTTGATCACATTACAGCTCAGTGAGTAATTTTAATGAAAATGGCTCCTTTTCAGTTCTTAGCAACAAGATAAACTTTTAATGTTACACAACCAAGTCAATTTTGAGTCAGACAACCTCCTTCTAAATTTCAGACCAAGAAAAATACTCCATGGCTTTTGTTTTAATTCCAATGGAAGCGATCGCTTCTAAGTTAGTAACTCTAGCCTTGAAATACTTGCATTCTACAGCACTAATCAAAACAAACCCATATTGAGAACTCAAAATTAATGCTAGCCATGCTAAACTGTAACAATTTCCATGGCCAAACTGAGAAAAATTCAAAAGGTATATTATGGGTAGTAATAGTAATTTGGATCATAAAAAACTTCAGAATGATTTTATCCATGTTCAGCATATTACAAGAATAATTACATGTAGTCATAGCAGAACTATGTCTGAATCCTTATCACAGACTATAAGCACCTTACTCTAACAAAATCACACTTAGCAAAATTATGCATTTAGTAAGTACACTGCATTTAATCAGAAAAATAGACCATAACAAATTAAACATAATTTTAGGCTTTAGACTCACAAGGTTTACTAAAAAAAATCCTTAAAGGTTTTAATTGCAGGTTTTCCAGTGACGGTTCTGCTGAGAGACACCAGAGTGTTCAATCCAGAATAACATACTACAGAACACTAAGAAATCATTATTCTTTACTTGCAGATTCTCTGGGACTATTTTAAAGGTTCACAAGTCTATTAGAATATGCAAGCAAAATCAAATAGCTATATTATGACTTGCCTATTCTGGCTGATAGATTCTAGTGCTCAACACATTTTCATATAAATTAATCTTGCAATTACAGAACCTTGAAGAACTTTCAAGGCATATTAAAAATGGCTTTCATGGCTCTATCATAACTGCAATGAGAATGAACGTGAAAAGTTGAATGATCTTCAAGTAAGTTTACATCAAATAAAAAAATATTTTATCAAAACTGGATATTTACTAATGCAAATATTAGTTTCTCCCTGGACAGCCTTGCAGCTTTAGAATCTGAGGTACCATCTTATGACATGAAATTAGTTAAATTAGCCATCCTGTTTGCCAGTTCATTATAAATTTCTCTACGGTTTAGATTTAAAAATCAGGGAGATGTTTTATTACATATTGCAGAGATAGCATTACATTGCTAAAGTAGATTTCCGAAAACACATTTAAATTTAATCATTTTAAGTAAACTAGTGTACTGTAATCAACAGAGAACTTTGCATTTGTCACTCTTGTCTGTTAAAACAGTTATTTTTAAAATAAATCCTTTAGAATTATAGACTAGTTGAAGTTGGATGGAGCCTCTGAAGTGTCCAGTCTGAATCTCCTCTCAAAGCAGCAACAGCTACTGTAGTTTGCTCAGGAATGTGTCCATCTGGGTTTTTAGTTTCTCTAAGGGTGGAGCCTCTACAGCATCTCTAGGCAATCTGTGCCTGCATTTAATAAGCCTCACATTAAAAGGACTTTTTCTTACATTTAAATTGAATTTTATCTATTTCAGTATGTGCATCACACTGTGAAAAGTGCAGTGTTGAGTCGATTGAGTAAATTGATCTGAGATAAAAAGAAATGCAATACAATTTTTTAAAATTTATTTTTATGAAAAAAAAATCAGCAAGCTGATCTGTTCAGCCACAGGTTCACAAGATTTAATGCTAGGGAAGTGGCAAGAATCTCCAGGAAGGAACACAGGAAGAGCAGAGCTTATTCTTTTGGTGGAAAATCATCTTTTAGCTTAAGATGGATGTGGAATCTCCTCGAGTGTTTTTCTGAATCCAAACCACAGCAACCTACACAGCTGCAAACAGCTGCGTAATTTCCTGAAAAGGTTAGATTCTGACATCTTTAGAACACTGTATCTGGGAACTGAATATTTCCCACGGCACAAAAATTTATGAACAAATTTTGACTTTTTATTTTCTCATTTATTTTACTAATACCTGGTGGATGCAGCACAACTTCAACCTGAGAATAATAATCATAGCATTAGCCTGGAAGAAACTAGGAGATTAAGAATTGCTCATTTATGTGTAAACCTAAGAAATCCCCCATATAAAAGATACTAGTGAGGTGTCATATAACTAGCAGCTGAACATTACAACAGATAAAACACAAGCAGACATTGAAGACACAAAACCTTAAAAACCTCCTTCTCACCTCCCATGATGTCTCAAATTGTGATTTACAGAGATATAAGACTCATTGGGGGAAAAAAAAACTATCTTCTGCTCCATATTTTCTGTTTGGGCATAAAAACATTGTAGAACACACTTACAAATGATAAAGGAAGGAGATGTGATTTTGAGAGGTAGAATAATTGCAGATGACAAAGAATATGCTCAGCTGGAATCTTCCTTCATCTCTAAAATGATGGAAGAAACATCAAGCCTCTTTTTTTTTTTTTGATAGAGCCGGCATTAAACTTGACATTAAACTTAAAGGGCCCTGGAGTGAGGGTACGACTTTATAGCTCTACACCAACATCTTATGTAGCATCCAGAAAGACCTTACTATCATTTAGTATCAACATCTCTCACATGGTCACTTGAGATAAGAACATATGAATTCGTGCTTTACCGCAGAGCAACTAAAATGACTGTAAACTTGAACACTAATTTATCTCAGTGTGTCTCATTTGGGAAATCCCAGTAGGATAATTCTCACCAAGTGGGCAGAATGAACATCAGAAACTGCTAACAGAAATGATTTAAGGTGTCCCTTCTCCCAAGCTTTAAAAGTGACTGGCTCACCAATCAAGTTCATTTTAAGCCTGTTTTTTCTACTTTAGCGTCAGTGGAAACTTCGCATCTGATATGCTGGTATTGTCTGTTTCCAGGGTTCTGTTCCTTTCACACATTTCAGGGAAAAATATATCAGTTACAGTTTCTGCCATTTTTTGGATATAAGTTTTTTGTTCCTAGACAGTGGGAAAACTAATAGAAAACACAAGTTCAATTGCTTTTTCTAATTTGTTATATCCTCTTTGCCACATCACAAGACAACATTTTTTTTTCCCCCAAGAAATTAAAAAATAAAATTAAAAAGAAAAATGGGAATTAAGTACTGGCTTTTTCTCTACCTTTGTTTGTTTTCTGATTGTGATCAAGCTTTGCCACAAGGATGTGAGTATATGACATCCTTTTCTTGAATGGCAGAAAATGGTATGTATGTGTTCCAAATCCCAAATATTTGTAGAACAACAACAACAAAATGGTGGTGTTGCTACATTTGTTGTTTCTGTTGCTGTTGTTTTAAAGGGAGCATATGAACTGGCAGAAAAACAGAAATCATGAAGGTACATGCAGTTCATCTGGTATGCAATTCTAGGCAGGGCACTGGTTAGATTTTTACTGTTAGAATTGCCCTTTGAAAATTAACAGTGATCACCCTAAGTGTTTTTTAATAACCTTTCTGACAAACTCATTAGGAGGGGCAAGACAGACTTTCTGTAAATTAGACAGTGAATGAGAATTTGAATGAAATATTTGCAAGATTGAATATGTATCCACATGCAAATAACAAATCTTAAATGCTTCCTTTTTTGCTTCAGTCTGCAAGCACAACCAATGGCAACTGTTTTAGGTTCTCATTCCAATCATTAAGAGCTAGAAATGGTTTTGAAAGTGCAGACATTTTTTGATCAAAACACTTCTCAAATCAGAGGTGAAAACTGAAGTGAGAAAAAAAATTAATGCACTCAGTCTTGTGGCAAAGATACATGCGTGGAGGTGTAAGAGTTCCTCAGAATAAGTGCTTTTTTTTGTTTTGTTTCTTTAACAGTCCATCTTGTATACTTATATAAGTAGAATAATGGCAGTGAATAAAAACTGCTTACACCCCCAAAGAGAACTGTAATCACCTGGAATGTAGGAGACAGATTTTAAAATCCTCCTGTCTGATTCTGGATATGAATTTGAGCATATTTTTATGAAACGTTAAACAAATACTCCTCAATTAAAAGGTTATTTAGTTAATCTTGGATTATATTCTGTCTTATTTTTAGAACTCTTGCAAAGGATATTTGGAAGTACAGATTTTTCTTCCAGGACCCAAAGTGGGAGAAAAGTTTAAACTCTGAGTTACTTGACCAAGTACAGTTGTCTGGCCAATTCCATTACCTTCATTGGAAAAATATTTTATTTTTGCTTCAAAGATTGTAATTTCCTCTGTATATAATCTTCAATTTTTAAATGTGAATTAAAGAAATTAAAGTCTAGCAAATACCACAGTTAAATATGTATTTTGTGATTTTTTTTTTTCCTTAACAAATACCTGCAAAACTTGAGATAATATTCCCTTAGGAACTAAAAAATAATACAAAATATATATAATCTTTATATTGGGATTTAGGGTATAAATACCCTCATTCCAGCATTCTTGCAACTCAGATTCTAACATGAAAATAAAGTTAAACATCTAAATACACAGAAAACATTTCTATTTTCTAGAAGAAGTCTTATATAAGCACAGCAGAATTCAGACAAAATTGGAAGTTAAAACACTTATATATAAAGATGATATATGCCATTCAAAATCCCTCGCTTCTTGTCATTAACAGCATAATTACTCAATAATTAAAGATAAAATTTTTAAAGCTCCCACAGGACAGTCCAAGCCATATGAAGAGACTATTTTTGTGCTTTAATATTTGCAGTAGTGAAACATAGAGGTCTTTATCATGTACTAGTCCCTTAACAGTTATACATTCAAAAGATAAGCTGCATCCCAACTTTGCATAAAACAGATGTTAAAGGAATAGATGTTTTATGTGGTTAATTACTTAGAGTAAGAAATGAAAATAAACTCAACAGTTTACCATGCAATAATGTCATCTTGGGACTTCCTCAAGCCAAAGTACACTATTTACCCAAGAATCACTCAACTCGCTTTTTAAGGATACTGAACATACTTTTCATGCTATTAAGAAGATGTTTATTTATAAGGATAATGGACAATTGGTCCTACAAACTTGTAAGTCCAGATGCCTCTGATTTCATTCCCATGCTGACCACAAGTTATACTCACCAGGCTTTGTGTTGTCCCAGCTTTCTCTGGGAGTATCACTCCTAGGGACAGTGTTTAGCCACCTGTTAAGCCACTGCTGTGGCTGAGTATAAGTTAAAGGCCTCTGTAAAGAACTAACCCTGTTCTACCAACCTTATAAGCTAGAGTAGTAACAAAATCCTTCATGACACCATGAGGGATGTGCATTTACAGATCCTGTTGGAAGTCTGAGATGCTGTGGAGTTTTTCACATCCAGTATGACTTGAGTACTAACAGTACTTTATCATGGATCAATTTTGTAATTTCTGCTAAAAACAAACCCACGCTTTTTCACAGTCAGCATCAGAAGAACATAAGAATTTGCCCCCAAAATCAATTCACCATTTTGCATTACACCATGCAAAGAGAACCCTAAGTGGAATAGTACTGTAACTATCTTCTTTTTGTCATAAATATCTTTGAATATCTCACTAAGAATGTATCTATGTTCACAAATGATAAAAACATCACATTTAGCTGAAGAGCATGTTCTACTTTTGTTAGTTTTGTTGTGGCTTTAAGCCTCTAATTGGACAGTTCAGTGTACCATAGCAGCTGTCAGAGTAGCTGATAGAAAATTTACAACACACTTCCTAAAGATTTGGTGAAAAATAGGCTTTAAGAGACAGATCTTGCCTGGAAAATATTACTCCTTAAGCCAAAAAGAGACTAATTCTGCAGGGATGGAAACCTCAGCAAGCATTACAAATCCTGTGCCATATGGTGCAAACAGCTGGCACCTGCTTCACCCAGTGGTTTCCAACTGTGCTTTTTGGATCAAAACATTATGGCTGTCTACAGAGTGCAGATAGTCTTGTACTCCCAATTCCACCTTATTTTCAGCAATTAAACTGCATGGAAAAAAAAGCTAAAAAGTAAAGTAAGCGTTTTTCTGATGCTCATTTTCACCACAAGCATTTTTGACTCACAGAGGTCTGACACCGAGCCATACAAATCCTCCTCTACAGAACTGGGAATGGAATGAGAAGAGACCTCACCAGGCCAGCAATCTGCAGCTTTGTGAAAACTTCCACCATAACTAAAAATCAATCCTCCACTCACTCTCATAGCAGAGTTTGCTTACTTGGTTAATGATTTATTTCTATTACATGTATTCTTCACAGCAGAGCTTTAAGTGTGCAGAGATCACTGACTCATTTGTGACCACCAGATCTGAAAACAACCCGTAAGCTTCTGTTTACTAGGAGGATGAACTAGTTCTGTTTTGTTTCACCTCTACACCTTTACGGCCAGGGTAACAAAAACACAATCAATCCAGTACAGAGGGGACAGCACACACGGTACTGGAAGGAACAAAAACTCAAGAGTTGTACAAGTTGCAGGGAAGGCCAGTCACACATAGACCCCACAAAGCAAGGAAAGAAAGTGACTTATTTTTAAGCTGCACTGGTTTCATCTAAAACAGCTCTAGTGAGGAAGATGAGAGGGCAGCATGCACAGATAGAGAAAGCAAGCAACTTTCTGAGAGGCATTTTAGACAGGTGTCACTACTGCATCTGCCATAATGTTCAGCTACGAAGTCCTAGGCAAATAATTCTGAAAGATGTGTTTACACTGTATCATTTCTTCTAAAAGTGATACCTTCCTTCAAAACATTATTATTCAGTGTATACCTTCCTTCAAAACATTATTATTCAGTGTTTCGAAAAGCTGATCAAGAAATGTGTTAATTTCATTTTGAAATGTCAAAAATGACATTGTTTAGACAGGGATTGGTCTGTTCACTCATGGATGAGTAACCACTGCATTTCAGTTTCATGTGAGTGCTCACATAAAAGGAATTAAAGATGTGCCCTCCATGCGCAGAGCAATTCAGGAATACCTTGTTGTATATACATGTAAGTAACAGGCACAATAGCAATAAAAGAAAGCTAATAGAAAAAGCTCATAAGA
This sequence comes from Tympanuchus pallidicinctus, assembly GCF_026119805.1. NCBI lineage: Eukaryota > Metazoa > Chordata > Aves > Galliformes > Phasianidae > Tympanuchus > Tympanuchus pallidicinctus. Next base: position 741,521 of record NW_026294802.1, read on the forward strand.
AACTCATTTGGAGTGGATATTCAAGAATTCCTTCCACCATGTTTTCTCAATTTCACTTAGTTCTAAGAAGTGACGGAGAAAGTCTCAGAAAATAAATGTCCTTGTTTAATATTCAGTTAAACTTAATTTACCTAATGCTTTAAGAAATATGCAAAACAAATTCTCATTCCTCTCAAGATTTTTTATTTATTTCTAACAGAAATAAAAGTTCTAAGCAGCAAAGTCTCCAACACAGGCAGCACTCTGGCTTCGGTTATCACAGCTGTTACCTACACGTGTGAAAGTGTTAATGTAGTTAAGAACAAGTAATGGGAAAAAAAAAAAAAAGGAAAGCTGAATTCCTTTTTTATATCCTTTGCCCAGGGTATAACTTGAGTTTGTACAATTTGCATCCTGACTGAAACATTCAGTACTGCAGCAATTGAGTTTGAACAAGCTGTAGCTTTCTTAATAGAGGTGGTTGAGCTTACTGCACTTTGAAGCCTCTCATTTTCTCATTTCACTTGCCCGCGCTTGACTGCAGCAGTGTCTAAAATAGGCTTGAGTCTTCCTTCAGCTATTGGGAAATCTCCATTCCACTCCAATTCTGACATTAAATTTACTGAGGTGAAAAATAATGTTATGATTTCCCAAATCACATTCACAGCCCACCTGCACAAAGAGCTGTCCTGACTCGCCATGACACAGAGGCAAGAATGAGCAACAGAATCATAATAAGCCAACATTGCTATGACAAAGAAAGGAGTAAAAACATCAAGAAAATGACAACCAGAAGAAGGTACTGTCAGTCCACTTCTTCAATCTGTTCTCCTGTAGAATGGACCACTTACGGGGGTTAAAAGTGCATTAATCAGCATTTCATTAACATAGGGACTATTTGTACATTCTCCAGCAGAAACTGAAGCCCATTTGCCAATTATGAGAAAGGCACACTCACACATCACACCACGGCCCAAAAGGAACAGCAGAACAGCATTGTGCCCAAGGGCAAGCACTCAGACTTTCCTACTGCAGAACTGTCGATGTGTATGAAGTGATAAAATACTCAGTTGTGTTGTTATACTATTAGTAACTTTAGCCTAATGATGTCAGTATCCATTTCAAACGCTAATGTTACAATAGCCATAGAAGGTCAGACTACAGTTCTTTTTAGACACCTGTCTTGTCAGTGAACAGTAGCAGGAAACTACAAAAACAAACAAACAAACAAACCCCAAACCAAAAACAAACCCACACAAACCAAGAAAAAATCCACCCACAGAAATAGGTAGGGACATCCCCTGCATCCCCTGAACACACTTCCAGCTGTTAACATCTTGTAAGTCAGGGACTTAGGAGCCAAGTTATGTCTGTTATCTGTACATGTCTTATTCTTAAATATATTTACTTCTACTAAGCATTCTCTTGAACTGTAGAAGAAGTATTCTCAAATCCCTTCCCTGACTCATTTTTTAAAGCCACGGATACAATTGGTTCTCATAATAGCCGCTAGCAAGTATGATGAAGAAGGATTTATTGAAGCATTTATACAGAGCCAATGTTGGAACAGAACAGAATAAAAAGACTAAACAAACATATTCAATTTACATAAACAGAATAAAATAAATGGGAACAGAGTAGTTACATAACTTGTGTACTAGAGTAGTCTCCTGTTTACTAGTGGGATAACTAAACTTATTCTCAAGTGCACATTCAAACAGCCTTTAGAGAGCACTTGTGGAGCAGAACAAAGTTTTTGTTTGCAATACTGCAAAAGTGGTTTTGGCCTTTGGTGCTCTCTGTACTTCTGTCACATTTCTCTACAGCAGAGGAGTGCTGTAAGCCTTACCTAAGCTCCATTCAGCAGAAAACTTTAAGTTCTTTACCAGACTGATTTAAGGAGTAAAAGTCCTCATACACACAAAAAGCACATTTGCCTACGAGTAAAGGTTTAGTGAGTGACAAGAGCTTGGAAACCTTTTGAGGCTGAACAGCAGAGAAGTGAAAAACAGTTATTCTCAGCAAGTTGCCTCAGAAGCATTTAAAGGGGCATGGGGAGGAAGGGGGGAATCCCTCCATTTTCTTCACATTCCTGGCACGGAAGGATGGCGACCTGGAAACAAAACAAACACTCCCAGATGCAGAGCTGGAGAACTTCTTTTTCCTCTGTATTTCGTTTGTTTAGTTTTATTTTTCTTCCTCCTCCCTCCCCCCCACACACCACCTCCACCCCCAACAAAGCATTGGGGCCGGGAAGCGGACATCGAGGGCCACACCAGGAGGCAGGAGGAGCTGCCAGGAGAAAAGTTTGCACAGGCTGTGGGGAATACAGGAGACGCCGGGGGCGGACCGCCCGTCGGAGAAGCGGCGTATCTCAGCCCCTCCTCCCGCCCCCAGTCCCCGGGAGCCGTAAGTAGCGGCAGCGCCGAGCGCTGTTACTGGAGGGCTGCGGCCCGGCGGAGCGTCGGGAGCGGCATGAGCGAGGTGAAATTGGCCGTGCTGGGCGGCAGCGGGGCCGGCAAGTCGGGTAAGGGGGAGGAGTGGAGTAGAGGGGCGGGCTCGGTACCCCCAGTCCCGTTTCGCCTCGGGCTGCCGGGCACCGCTCCGCTCACCTGCTGCTTCCTTCCTTCCTTCCTTCTCGCAGCGCTGGCGGTGCGATTCCTGACCCGGCGCTTCATCGGAGAGTACGCGTCCAACGCCGGTGAGCAGCGCCGGGCTTCGGGAAAGGGAAGCGGGCGGCCGTCGGGGCGCGGCGCCAGCGGGGCGGTGGAACGGTTCTTGACGTAGCGAAGGGGGGGGGGGGGGGGGGGGGAAAAGTAGTTGCACACAACTTTTTGGAAACACTGAAGTTTTAGCTTGTTTATCAGTGAGGTCTGGCGGCCAGACGTCGACTCTGCAGGCCAGGGAAGGCGAACCGGGTATCTGCGCAGGGATCGTCTCCAACTTCAGTCTGGTGACAAGCTCGTCGTGAGGCGGCTGTGAAGGGCTTGTGAGGGAGAGATAACCGAGCTGTGTGCGAGCTCGTGTAGATTATAGTAAGCTCCATCAGAGAGGAGATAGGGAGGAAAGAAGTAGATTTAAAAAAAATAAAAAAAAAAAAACACAACACTTCTATTAGTATCTCCTTACCCGTTCTAGAGGTGAAACACTGTTTATCAGGCACTGCTGGTTAATCAAAGTGTGATGCAAAGTCCCCTGCTTCTGCAGGATTGCACTGCTTTGATAGCTTAGTGACAAGTCTTGCCATGCTGAGGATAGAAGTTCTCATTCATATCAGAATAAACACACTTAAGACACTCCTAAGATCTTGGAAGATTGCAAAACAGGATTTGAACTTTCGTGGTTTAGGTGGAAGCAGTAAAAGTATTGAACTGATACACAAGCACCTCTGGAATTGTGCTATTCCGGTTGTATGGCACAAGAAGGCCCAGAGTTTAACAAGTCAAGTGGATTGCAGTCTATCTTGTTTTCTCTGCTAGAGGATTTTTTTCTTTCCAAAAACTTGTTTTAAACAAAAACCAGAATAAACAAAAAAGTTAAAGTAATACTAAGAAGCTGAATTTCAGTTATACATCTAAAATAACTTAGTCTGAAAGTAAGGTTACAGTTGCACAGAAGTGTTCTACTACTGTAGTTACTTACGCCAAGACTTGAAAAGCTGTTGATGTCCCAAATATTCATTTAAGCCTAAGCTTTTACTTGCAGATGTGTAGTGCTGTCCACGCATGTTCTACATCACCTAGAACTCTGAACAAATTCCTGGGTCCTGGGCCAAAGTCCTGGGCCTCTGATAGTACATGCATTTTCTGAGACTTGCAAACACCTAAAACATTTTGTATTCGTGAACAAATGTTGGAAGAAAAGCTTCCCCTCAATTTCTAGAGGGGCAAAAGGGAGCTAAAAACAAAGAAAAGGGATGATAGAATACATAGCACTGCAGAACTGAATTTAACTGAACTGGATTTAAGTAGTGATAATGAAAGTTTAGTTATGGAAATCACCAAGGAGCTTAGTTTTGATTCCTAAGATGTTTGGGGATCATAGTTCATTATCAGTTGAGCTCTTAAGAGTGAAAGAAGAATGCTTGATGTGAATATAATGCTGAACCAAAGATGTTTGGTTCCAGACATCATAGCCCTTAACCATACCCTCCTTATATACATTTTGAAGGGTATTTTCAGTAGTGCCAACACTGATTCTTGTTTCTGTACCTCAGTAGTGTGAAGGATTTACACTGTAGAAAACTTGTTGACGACCAGCTCTATGAACACAAGCTGGTTGTATTCTCTTAGAACAAACTACTGTCTAAAACAGTGATGAATATCTTGCTGCAGTAAGGTTCTCAGAGCTGCTGTGCTGCCAGAGAATCTTTAATCAGAGAGCTGACACTACAGAAATGTTTTAGGATTTAGGCTAAGGACATTATCCTGTAAATATTGATCCGATACTACATATACTACTGAAGTTCCAAATACCAGTAATCTAGTTTACCGCTTTTATAATGCTGAACCTCAAAAATAAGTAATTGTAATGAGATGGCAAGTGTAGCAATGGCAGTATAGTAGTCCTGGGCTGCAGCAGCTGGGGACACAGAAACAAAGTAAGAAAATCTACTCACCTTGAGAAGGCCTCAGGTACACAGGGATTTCCAGCAAGATACCCTTGCCTCCACTGCCAACCCTTAAATGAGGTCTGGGAAGGAATGGATCCTGGCTCTGCCCCTTCCAGTCACTCATGTGGATTGCATCCACCTGAGCATCATGGGTTGGCCTTGCCTTCCTACTGTGTTAAAGCCATGACTTAGCATTTCCACTACAGTAATCATCAAAACTTAGCTGTTTCTGAGGACTGTGTTATGTATTTGTCTTTGAGAAGAAATCTAGGGTCTAAAAGTATTAATCACACCATTGCTTTCCTGGGAATGCCACAGTGAAATGGTGTTGGTTGGTCCATGGGACTGGGCAGATCAGGTGGTGCAAAATGAAGTGGGATTGTTTCCAGCTAAAAAAATGAACAAACAAACAAACAAAAAAACTGTAAACAAAAAAAAAAAAGCCTCTTCGGTATTATCTTCCCTTTATCACATTTTATTCACCACCATTCCCAGTCACTCTAGTGCTGCTTCTTATTGAATGCCACATATTTATTTTTTTTAGAATGCATCTACACTAAACACTTTTGTCTGGATGGGAAGCAGATACACTTGGAAATTTATGACCCTTGTTCACAGGTAAGAATTTTAGGGGACAAAAAAAACCTACTCCTCATTCTACCTGTGTGAGGTTAAAAAGGGTTGTAAACATTCTTTCTGTTCTAGGAATTTATTCTTGCACTTTTTCTTTTGCAAGACACAAACTTTATATTTGTTGTGGTTCAGGAAATGTGCACCTTCCCATTTCATGGAAGAAACACTCAAATCCTTTATTTTTTTCTGTAAATACTTCTGCATTTTAGAATGTTTGATATTAATTAATCTTTCCCACTTCCATATTGTATATTTAAATACAGCAAACTATTATAGGAGTATAAAAAAAAATTCTTAAATTTCCTACACAGGTGGATTTTGTTATTTTTTTTATTTTTTAATAAGGCAAACTGTATATTAAGTGGCTGTGGAAATTATCGAAGTAGGTAAGTCTGCAAATGAGACTTACATTCACAGAACAGACAAGGAGAGCCATAATACAAGCATCTAAATGTTGGCAGATAAACTTTGATCACAGTAAACCACCCTCAAATGAAGACTCTTTTTTGTATTAATTTCTTTCCTTCTGTTTCTGATACGCATAAGCCTTGGTAACATATAATGCAAATGGATCTAGGTAGGTCTGTCTCTGCTAGTTTACAAGGATCCCTCTTGGACAGTGATCCTGCCTCTCACTGACCAGAATAATGAATGCTAAAGCCAAAGCACTGGAAGTTTGGCTCAAACTTGAAATCAGTGACTTAAGAAATGTTAACACGGTGAGCGCATAAAAATAACTTACAAACAGATCTACTTCTTTTCTTCTTAAAGACAAGCAACAGCAAAGCAGATCCTGAAATAGGCACTGTGCCTTGTTAATATATTCAATGGAGCCCTCCCTTGTCATTGCAATCCCTCTTCAAAGCTACTTTTCTGTAGTCATTTCCACATATCTCAGTCGTCTTTCCTAAGCCCATCTCTAACTTCTGTTTACTGTCATATTAAATCCTGTGGCATCTGAGCATACTTGAAACAGTGACAGTAGTAGCTTGCTATGTTAAACTAGACTAGACTACTTGAGGGTGGAGTGTTTGGTTGCTTCCCCTTGGGCTCCCTTTTTGCTTTCAGGCAGACTGGAGATCAACTGTGTTGAGGACAACTCCTCTTGCTGGTCCTCTTCTAGCTGCCAGTTCTTCCTTAGTAACAAGGCCTAACGCTCACTGTTCGCTGTCTTGAGTCTTTCTTTCTTCATTTCCTGTAGAAAGAGACCTGTAGAGGACTAAGTAGGTGATGGGCAGGAGAGGAGGTGGTGGTAATGCCTTTTTATCAGTATGAATTGTTGATGTTAGAAAGAGACGGATGGCATATAGAATTCCTATGGGGAAGAAAAACAGGTCCTGAGAGGAGGCCAAGCTGGGAAAGGAAAATTCACATTTGTTTCCACTTCCTGAAATCTTGCTGTTCTCTGAGGCTTCTGTCTGGTAGCTAAACTCCTGCTCTGCAGCATTCTCTGTCTCTTCATCTGGCAAACAGCCATCATACACAAATCACCTTTCCTGCCCCTTAACCTGATGCTCTGCCAGCATTCACTTACCATCCATCATATAGACTAAGTTGCATTTATGATGCTGCTTTGGTGTTGAACTAATCAAGGCAACCAGGGTAGGACACTGATGAAGGTTATACACTGCAAAGAGCACAGCTTTAATTCAGCTTAAGCAGTCCTCAAGTTACTGTCCAGTGTGTTTTCCATAAAGCACATGGTCAAATCTAGGCTGGCCTATTCTACCCATCTTGGGTCATGTGGTCCTTGTTGATGGGATAGTTTGCAGCTGTTGCTTTCTAGAAATTATGACAGTGACACTTCCTTGGTGTGAAAAGACACAAATACTAACTCTCAGTATCACTTTGTGTGAGTTCTGTCACTTGTGGAATTTAAGTCAATGGCAGCTAGAAAGGAAAATTTTCAAGCCCCGTGGAAATCTATCCTGTGAGTAGGTACTGCTTCAGACTTGAATAATACAAAGAAAAAATGAGAAATGGCTTGGAACAAAGGACTTTTAATAAATTAGTTAAGTTCACTGTGGTCAGGCAACTAGAAGCATACAAAACAATGCCATAATCACAGACACAAATGGCCTGCATTTAATTCCCCTGTAACTTCAGAATATTCAACATATGTCTGCTGGAAATACAGTCTGTACAGATAATGCAATTTCACTGTTTAAACAAAGCAAAGGTATTTCATAATGAATTCTTTAGTGCTCCAAAGTGCAATCTGTAGTGATGGTTATGAATGGGTTTTTGGAGCAAGACTCACCTGTATTCAATGCAAGCATCCATATCATCTATTCATATCTTTTGCAGTGAAAGATACAGTATTCTTGCATTCACAAAGACAAAGAAAATACTCAAGAGTGACAACAGTAATGATATTTTTGCATGTGAATTTGAACTTCTTTCACCCACAGCAGGGGAAGCTTTCCCTCACAGATGAGCTCCACTGGGCTGATGGATTCATCATTGTTTATGACATCAGTGACAGAGCATCATTTGCATTTGCAAAAGCATTGCTATACAGGATCCAAGAGTCTCACATAGGAGCTTGTAAAAAGTAAGTGGCATTGTTTTAGTTTCTTTCAGCAAAGCATCCAAAAATAAACCTGAGAACATTTCATAAGCTCTAGGAATCCAAATAATGATTAAAATCCAGCAGTGTCCTCCCAGCACAATACCAGCAGTATGATACATCAAGGTAAACTGTTAAAAATTACAACCTGTTTCACTCTGTCCACAGCTAAGAGAACAGTGGTCTTCATTCTCTTTTCTTACAGCAGTATGTTTTAAATAATTGCCATAAATTTGTCTCCTGTGACTTAGATGAGTAAAAACCTGACACATACATCATGTAATTTTACTCCCTCACTGCTGTTCCTATCAATGTTGGGGATGCACCTACAAGGAATTCAAAGAATCTAACACCGTGAATTTCCTGTAAGCTGCATTTAGCTGTGACTCCAACATCATTTGTGCATGAGTGATCATATGGTAAGAAAGTACTTAGAAGGAAAGTTGAAAGTCTGAGTAGGTGTGTTGGTGGGTATTTCTGTATTGGTTCTCTGAGGTGCTTACTAAAATGAATAGAATGAAATCCTTTTATTACCAGAAATGAAATAAAAAATAACTCTTTTTCTGTTGTCTTGCTTCTGAGCATCCTTAAACAGAATTTCTATGGAAGAAATAATTTTAACAAAAAAATTGGTATTAGGATTCCCATGTCTTTTTTTGAGTTATGTTATGTGCATCTCTTTGACTTTGTTGTGTTACCTAGAAATTGAGAAAGTATTCACCTTGCTTATTCATGAACTGCAGGAGCTGACAATATCCTCATCAGCGTAGAGTATGAAAACTGCAGTCAATGCAAAGTACATGCAATTATTGAGTAAAGGATCTAAAATAAAAAATTCCTGATAGATATCATAAGAATATGTTGCATGGAAATTCCCTTTCATATTTGACTATGGTCAATAGAAAGCTGTAACTGTACTTGGTAAAGTTAGGAGGCTGGCTTTTTTGGTGTATGTTATTGGTTGTTTTTTTGTTGTTGTTGTTTTACAATGCCTCTTACTCTTATTATACATATATAGCACAGAATACTACTCAGTATTTTAACTTATCTTTTCTCCAATTAAAACTTTTTTGATTTTAGAATGGTTGAGTCAACAGTGTTTTTGGTTGGTAACAAACAGGATTTATGCCATATGAGAGAAGTCGGCTGGGATGAAGGTCAAAAGCTGGCGATGGATAACAAGTGCCAATTCTGTGAATTGTCTGCTGCAGAACATTATCAGGAAGTTGTGGCAATGTTCACAAAAGTTCTGAGGAGTATCACCTCAAATCTCAAGGCAAAGGAAAAGAGAAGACCAAGTGGATCAAAATCAATGGCCAAGTTAATTAACAATGTGTTTGGAAAGAGAAGGAAATCTGTGTAAAAGATGGTTAGTCCTGAAGTAGGAACAAGCTGAAATAGTGGAGCACAAGCAGGTTTGGGATTCAGTCAACTTCCTCTGCGGGTCAATGTCTGGAGGAATAAGATGGTATAAAAACCAAAGGTGGGAGATAATATGGTTGAGGAGCAGGACCTAGGCCTAGGAGATACGACCTCTATCTTCAGTTCTACAGCAGATTTGTTGTGCTAGGGCTATGTCACTTAATCTCTAAGCTTCTTTCAACCATTATCTCCTAAGTTCTTCAAAGAAGGAGAGTTTTGTTACATATTTATTCAGCACCAACATGGTCATGGGTGGAGCTTTTAGGTGCAGCTGAGAATAAACTGTTATTTACAATAAACTCAGTCTTGCTGACCAAACTCTTTCTTGAGAGCTTGAGATATAGTTCTTTTGTGCAAGAACTTCTTCACTAAAGAAAAGTAAAATACTCTTACTGAATGCAAGGAAGAACAGTTCAGAACCTCTAATGGTTTAAAGGTGTTTGACACCTGCTGATATTCATAAGAATTTAATGCTTGGACACCAAATCTATCATCATATCTATCATCAAAGCTGCCTTGTGGAGACATCAGAAGTAGGGAAGCATATAAACAGAGCAGTATTGTCTCCAGTTCCAGTATCTTTTTGGTTTTGAATGATAAAAGAAAGTAGAGAGCACTGAGGAGGTTAGAAACTGAAAAGTGGTAGTGGGTGAGCATTGGATGGCTTCAGTGAGATCTTTGTTCTGTGAAATTGTTTAAAGCTAGGATCAGTGTAACATCTTAGGCTGATGACTTTCCCAGAACAGTTTTCCTGAGTTGTAACACAGTTTCTTTAAAAGACAGATTTGTCAGTTAAAGTATTTGATGTCTGCCTGCTGGTAGGAGCCATGCTCCTAAATTGTGCAGTGCTTTTTCGAAGGACCAGTGTTTTTATAGCTGAGTCATTGTGATGGTATTGAAATCCTGCTTGAGAGAGTACTAAGGAATATGTTAGCTATGCTTTGAAATGTGGATATTAAACATCAGATGGGTCTAAATAAGCTGTCAGTTAACATTCAGAGCTCTTGCTGTAGACTTACCTAAATAAGGGCTTACCCCTGTGTGTTTGAAATTGCTTTGCTCATACAGAAATTAGAAAGGGAAGTGGTTTGAAAGCATACTACTGCCTCCTGCCCATTCCAGAGGACAGCTGGAATTCAGTCTTAGTGACATGCTACCCTGAAGCTTGCCTCTGCTTGGGAACGTTATCTGCATTTTAAACTATTAACATTATAGGTAAGGACAAAATACTGATTTTAAAATGTCCACCTCCATAAGATGGCATATAGAAAGCCATACAATCTTAATATTAATGTAAATAAAACTGAAGCATATTTTAGTAATTATTGAACAGAGAGCCCTTGCTTTTTTTAAGGAAAAAAAAAAAAAGTATTTCCTATTTACTTATTTTATTTTAAAAGTACAGATATTGGAATATAGTTCTCAGCCACAGCACTGCTTTATTTTTATTCAGAGGCCGCTCTATCAGATCAGGAATAGTGTATTTAATATTGCATTGTCATTATCTATGAAATTGAACTTGAAGTCTACTCATGTACACCTCTCAGCTTTTCAGCACACAGAATTCCAGAACAACTGCTAGGCTGTTCATCTGCCAGGGCAGCTGTATCTTGCTAGCTCTAGCATTGTCTGATTCTGAACCTATTACTGTGTTTACTACTGTGGTATTAAATAAACGGAATATAAGATGGATGTATTTATGCTTTTCCTTTACTTTGTTATAAAGCTATAGCATCTTTTCATTTTTCTTTTAATCATTACTTTTTTAGTACTGTGAAGTGAAGTATTATATAGATCTGGAATTTGAATTATAGAGGTAAATTTGGAAATCCGACATTTGCACGGAAGAGCTTCTGGATGCAGTTCCTGCACACAGTGAAGAAGACTTCGTGTACCTTTATAAAGTGAACAGTAGAGAACAGTAGATAGCCTTTTTTTTTTTTTTTTTTTTTTTTTTTTTTAATCTTTATCCTTTTAGAAATACCGAAGACAACCACAGAGAAAATAATTGGTTTTGATTTGCTGGTATTAATTGGAATATGATCTTACAGATAGCAATTTGCAGCATGCCTTGCTGGTTTTCTTCCCTTGTTATCCAGATGGGATAAATACTGGAATGCAGAGTAGCTGTCTCCTGGCCCACAGGCCAGGTTGTACTCAACTGAAAACTACCCGAAATGGCTACAAGGTACGCTTAGGATTAAGAGTACCAAAACCTGCTATAGGCATAATTTGATGTTCTTAAGATTTGGATTTGCGTTGTCTTTAATATCTGGTAAGTGATGGCAGAATTTGGGAACGAAATCGATTTCAAAGCAGTAAAGCACACACATTCTTCTGTAAGTGTATTAAAAGACTGTTTTACATGTTGCTAAGTTTTTTTGTAGTTAATGTGTTAGTGTCTCAATCATAACAACCCTGTTTGCAAAGGAAGTGCACGATATATTTTGATGTTTGGTGCTCACTCTTTTTAGTGGTATCACCTGCAGCATATTGATCTCATTGAAGAGTGGAAATGGAGCTACTGGAGTAGACATGGATTGCTTCTTTCTTGCCGAAAGATTTTCAAAGTACAGGAGTTAAAGTTTATTTTTGCCGTACTTGGAAGTTGTTCTTGTTCAAATGAATTTTCAAAGTTTTAGTAGAACTTTGCCTGAGAAAGGAACTCAGAATTGACGTTCTCTCTCACTGTCTTCAACTTTTTTCTTTCTTTTTTAAACTTCAGAAACAGTGACATAAAGCAAAGATTCTACTCAAATATAAACGTAATAGCCCCTGGCTCCCAAATGCTGTCTCTCAGAAAGCTTTCAGGTGCTTTTTGAAACTCTCTCTCACTACAGTTTTGGAAAAAAAAATCAAGACAAACACAACCTCAGTTTCTTTTCCTGCTGTCATGTCTACATTAAGCACTTTCTTTCTGTAAATCTCGCTATAGTCACATTCACAACAGGGCAGAGGGCAAAACGTCACAAAACCTTCAGGCTTGATGCTGATGGAAGAAAGAGTAAAGTAATTGGATACAAAAGAGCAACCAAACACATACTGTTTCGTTCTGAAAAATACATTTAAATCAGGCCATAAAATAGCCATAAAAGAGGTAGATCAGAAGTTTTGCAACTGTGCTATATTCTGAAAACAGCAGCTACTACAGGCTTCCTAGCCCAGTGCAAGCAGCTGACATCTGAAGCAATTATGAATGGTAAACATTGAAGCATAAAACCCTTGTGAGTCATGTGGGGACAACCTCGTTTCTTTCCTTTCTCTGTCTGGCTGCCCTGTTTGGAGGATGATGCAGCAGAAGATTGCAGTGTTCTGTCAGGTGGCAGAGAGAGGGATGGCTGCTGTGCTGTCAGCCTGAGCAGGTAATCGGCTCTTACTGACGGCTTCCGATCACTCGGTGTTTTCAGAGGATGCATTGCGAAGAATTATGAAGAAGGTATTATGAACACCTCTCAAAGCAAAACTAAAATGCAGTAAGTAGCCAAGAATACCATTATTTTCAATCACTGTGCCTGCTGGAGCAAATGCATTAGGTTAATGAAGTTTTTGTACAGGGCTTCTTTGCTCATGGAGACAGAGGAACAAACTCCACCTCTGATTAATGTGCTTGAAAGGAAACCTTGCCTATCTACTCTGAAGTAAGAAATTGAAAAAGAGACTGCCAGCTTAGGATAGTCTAGAGCAATACTGATTTATTCTCTAGGATTTAGCTTTCTCTCTATGAAAAAAAAATGAAGCTCCTTCCTTCTTAAACCAGTTCACAGGAAAACTAGGCTCTTTTATGAAAAACTGGCCTTAGCCTTTACCTGACCGTGCAAAATAAAAACAAGGAGCTGATAAATTTTGACATGCTCTTCAGACAGTTTGAAAAGCACATTATTTCATTTTGTTTATATGCCTAAACGTGTATCTGGGAATCTATTCAAATTCTATAATTTCTGTTGTTTTAAGATTTGGATTTTATTTCTCTATAAAGACACAGTGTTGTGAATGGCTATATTCTGTATCCACCTGGATATTATAGGACAGGCCAGCTATTCTGGATAGGAAGCAATTTTTAAGTAGGCATTACTCTCTCTCAGACAAAGACTGTAAGTTTCTGTCTTTTAATTGCTTTATAAAGTAAACTGTGTCCCTCTGATTACATAATACCCATGTTTAGCCTTGTATTTTTTGACAAGACTGCTGTACCACTTACAGCTAAAATCGTTTTTTAAGTCTGGCTAGGAGTTCAGTTATGCATTTAATCCCTGCTGGACTCTGTAAAGTGTCCAGAGCTTATCCAGTGAAGGATTCTAATAGTACAGAGAAATATGTACTACAAAGGGGACAAGTGGAGAATGGAATTACTATCATGGGATTTGTATCAAACAATCGAAGTAGGTCTGTCCTTTCCTCCACTCCTATGTTCATATTCAACAGCAAGATGGTATTGTATCTATGTGTTTTCTACTTGATACAAATACATCAGAAGGAGACATTAAAACATTAGATCTTAAAATTAAAAGTACTGTCTCATCTAATGAAGACGACTTTCTTAGTAGACACAGTTTTTACATGGACTTCACACTTTTTTTTTTTTTACAGAATTGTTTGCTAACCTTTCTCCCATAAGAAACTTCTACTATAACGATGCTATGAGCTTCTGAAAGTTTTACAACCTTTAGCTGTGTCTTTCGAAAGGAACACGCTGCTTCGTGAGAAAAACGACAGCTTTACTGCTTCCCAGAGCTCCCTCTCGTGGCGTTTTGCACACACTTCATCCTCCGTGAGCAATAAAACAGTTTATCCCATGGTTGAAAAATCAATGCTATAAACGCAAGATCACAAAATACAGGCAAAAACCCACTTTCCTTCCAATACCATAAAATTTTGCTTTTATGCTGAGCTTAACAATAAGAAGTTTCATATGTTTCTTTTGACTTTATATATACTAATAAAACTGAATGAGTTCATAAGGCATTTCTTAAGATTGACAGATCTGAACTCAGCTGTTTCTCTGAAACAAAGTCTGCAATGCTGGTAGGTTTCCTGTTAGCACACTGCCATGCTTATTAATGTCCTTGAGAAGGCTTGAGAGTTTCCATAATTTCCTCAACTACTTCTATTGGCCTGATAAGTGGCCTGACCTCCACCTTGTCATTCCATTGCTTCTTAAAGGTGTTTATCCCCCGAACAAGATGTGGCAGGGAGCTAAGGCACAGTTAAGCAGCAGTGTTTCTTCTCTTATCTGCAAGCTATAGTACAGATACACAGTGTTTAAATGAGTAAGATCACCTAACCGGAAAGACTTCAGGAGTGGATTCATCTAGCCAAATACTGAAGTCTACTTCTAGACTGAACTGAACTGATACTTCACATCTCACTTATACGCTTTTCTACGCAAGAATTTGCCTTTTCAAGGTGATGCCTAAAACAGCGTACATGAATCACACTCCAAAAAGGCATTAAACTCTGCGGCAACTATAAAAATAATTAAGATTGGAGATCTCTGAAGTTAGATGAGATGAATCATGCTTCAAATACGGCCTCTTGAGGCTCTTTGCTAGCTGTTTTGCTCTTCTTCTTCATCACTACAGAGCCCATCTGTCCTACTTTACAAAGTCAATTGAGTCCCTATGGTTAGACAATTAACATGTAGCTGGAGACAACCAGCGGGTCATTTAATGTCAGATTTATTTCAGATGATTGATCAGGATGCTAGATTAGATTTGATCCCCGCTGAACTTCCCCGTTGAATGAAACACCCTGAAATACAACTATCAGTGTTGAATTGATAGATGGACTGGAAATCAGCAAAGGGTAAGCTGAGTATTTCCACAGATTGCTTCCAAGCTAGCCCAACTAACTAGCATATCTTGATGCTTCACTGCAGTCTGCGGCATAGACATATTTTAAATGTTTGCCTATGTAACTTTAAAAGCCCAAGGTGGAGCAGAAAGTTAAGTGAGATCTCCAGAGTATCGATCTATTAAATCAATTAATAGGTTTCTGAGTTGGAAAATATGTTTCAACAATTAGTGCAAGAGCAAATACAATGGCTCACTTTGTGACTTACTCTGATAGAAATTATAGGCTGTATGTAAAAAGCCAAACTGCTTACTTGCAAATGGACAGCATAAGATCTCTCTATTGTTCATGCTCTGATTTGAAGAGAAATGTCCTCCTGTTTGCAATTGGAGGATTTTGCACCAAATGGCTCTGATCTTAAAATTTTATTTCATTAAGTTAGTGGTCGAACTAAGCAGCAAAAATTTTCAGTAAGCTATTTCCTCTTGATTACTGATGTGTGGTCATGATCACACCAGTTTCCCATCACATCTCCAGCTGCCACAGCTCTACATTGTCCTTCAAATAACAGCATGAGTCCAGAGAAATGCGTGTACTGATGGACCAGCAGATGCTGCTGTAGAGAGTATGCAGCATCTGAGTAGCAAACGTCAGATCTAATTCTGTTTTATATTCTTAGACTGCTTTACCTGAAAGTTAGAGGACCACAAAGCAGATACCAACTTTACTTCCTCTTTCAAATTTCAAACCCCATATTTACTAACAGGTTCAGGAGTTAATATAGAGAGAATTAACCAACAGAGCATTTCAGAGAAAGTTCAGTTGTTATATAGGCTGGAATCTAGGCTGAAATATTGTCTTAAACTTTTTTGTTGCCTTATACAGTTGGTAAAGTCATTTTACAGTTGGTAAAATGTAACAGAAATTGCCTCATGGTTTTATAGTTTATTCCACATAAGCTATTACCAGGAAAGCCACCTTTTACTTTGCAACAAGATGGCTTCATGCAAAAATCCTAATTTAAACACAATCTCCATTTTCAATAATGGATTATAGAAATGTATTTTGCTGGCATATATCTGGGCTTCATTCTTCAAATCCTCTGCATGAAAATGTCCTCTGAGCAAATTTTCCTGGTTTCTAAAGTTGAGTCAAATAGGTAAAGCTACTTGTGTATAAGGGTTCTTGTGATTACTGGGCTAAGCTAAATGGATGCACAATTATATGATTAAATACAGCAACATTTTTTACTAACTACATATAATTTTGGCTGTCACTCACAATCAATTGCATTAGATGATTCAATAAGTGATTGAGGCAGTCTGGGATCTGTCCTGTACAGACCTTAGGGAATACTGTAAATTCTGAACTAAATTGCATATCTCTTCTTACGCACAAATGGAGAATTGCTTACAAAAGAACTAATCTATACTCATCTTTTACAGTGCTTGAAATCTTCTTCTGTTTGCTTGCTTTTTTTTACCACCAATGCAGATTTACCAACAAATACTATTCTTCATGTATTTTTTTTTCTAAATGCAAAGGGTTCATCTAGTTATCAGTTTAGCCTATATTAAAGAAAGGCCAATGAACACAAGATTCTCTGTCCCGAGTGGTCTGGTCTGGCTTCACAGAATTATTTAAACTAGATTTTTTACCATCTAGCCTTTAAAGAGTGCCTCCAACAAGCCTTCTTGGTACTGATGCTGTAATTATCCCAGAAGTCACACCAGTTGTGCTCAGCTTAGTAAGTTACTCTTTGGACTTCCTCATTTCCTTCTCAGTGATCCCCGTTGAACTTATTCTGTGATGAATTTAGTAGTTCGTGTTATATACGCTTTGATTGCTACGACACAAAACAGGTATAATAGAGCATATTATCATGTTCTGATCTCTTTTTAACGCAGTACGCTGGTAAGTATCTGGGTTTGTAAGGGGCATGGGAGAAATCTTTCCCTCTCTCTTCCTTTCTGGTTGCACATACAAATGCACATGTGATAAAACTCCAATTATTATTATTCTTTAAATCAGCACTGACATTCAAATACAGGTATGCTTGAATTGAGGATAAAATATGCTAATATACACAACATTTTATATATGTATATATAACCCTTTTCAGGTACACAGGACAAATAGATAACACAGAGCACGTATCAGAAATGTTGTATTTCCACTTTGACCACAAAGTACATATGCCTACATGCAGAATGGGAGGGAGATGTTGGCGTAAGAGAAGTTCTGAAGACTGTTCAGGACTCCACAGCAAACAACATACTCCCCTACTGTTAACCAGTAGTTTTTACCAAAGCATCACAGACATAATTCATATGAGCTGTACTAAGAATCATGTGAGAACTGATCTAAGTTAAATGTAAATGAGTTGTTTAGAAATCAGAAGCAGTACAGCCTCATCTCATCTTTATTCTTCACAGCAGATATCCAGCCAAAGGGCCAGGAAGGCACAATGACAAATAATGTACCCGTATATGTATATGTATATGTATATGTATATGTATATGTATATGTATATGTATATGTATATGTAATGTACCTGTATAATTGTTTCTGCTCCACTTTTCTGAAGTTGCCATTTCTCCAGATCCACAGAGCTACCTTGTGCCTGTAGCAGCAACATGCATAGAGACAACAGCCCAGATCCTATTTCCCAGATATCTCCCTTCCTTCACCCAGCAGAGCAGAAGAGAGGCAAGCCTTTGTATTTAATTTGATTATACTCAGGGTCAAATCCTACTTGCTGTTTTTCTGGAACAAATCCAGAATGACTCCAGATTTATAATGGTACAAGTGAGAACTAAATTATGCCCTGAAAATTTATTTAAAAATTTTTCAGACACCTAAACAGATGGATAAATCAAGCACAGATTCTCAGGTCAACCTCTACCAGAAGGAATCTCTCATCTGACTTACGGTGAGAATAAGATGCTGTGATAGCAGCTAACAATAGAAAAGAAGATACAGTAAGGGAGGGGAATATTTTTCCTTACCAAAGTCACTTGATTTAATACATGGCATGCACAATTAATGATGGATTTGAGTGATACCTGTATGTTTTATAGGTTTATAAATTGGCTGTAGTAAAATCTTATACATCCTATATCACTAGGTATTGTTTCAGCCTGTTACAGGAGATATCTATCTAGAGTTGACTGAATTGTATTAATCTGATCCTAGTTTAATGATGCCTTAACATTTTTATGGAAGAATTTAATGTTTGCAATATCCATGTTCCTTATTTGAAAGTGTGACTTATAGGTTTTCATCTTCCTTAAATTATGAAATCCTTCAGCTAATAAAGGAAAATGATTATGGTTTGCAAAAAAGGCAGAGTCATTTAACAATCCATATAACTGTCTATTGTAGGTCTTTGCATAATAATTGTAATTTAGCTATTAGGAGTTCTAAAGGCAGTTATCAGTCATATGCTGCAATTCTGAGGAATAAGGAAAAGCTCAAATTATTTAAGGGGTTTGTAGTTTCCCAGGGGAAAAAAAAAAATAAAGCAGAAATCGATAATACTTTTAGCAATGAAAAAAAATGCCCTACTGAAATAACCAGTTGTTGATGGCAATTCTTCTAACTACCCAATACTAAAATGATCTTATTTCCTCCATATTTCACTCTGACAAAATGATCATCATTTTATACACACTTCTGTGAGCATAGAAAGCCAAGTTAGAAGAAGAATTTGTAATCTCGATACTGAACATTTTCCTTTTTTACTTCAGGCATACGAAGAAAGGTGATCAAGGAGAAATCAGATGGACTGTAGTCCTGGAGAACAGATCCCTTTCAATATGAAATTATGTAGGTTGCTTGGAAAGTAATGTTCCCTTTTTATTTCCATTGAAACTACAACAGATACAAAGAACACAGTGATGCTATTTGATAGAGCAAATTCTCAGCTATAAAACAATGTTTTTCAACTTAGTCCCCATCATTAGCTATGCATTTTCACCAGCAATGAAAAAGTTTTGTGCTGTGCTCGTAAAAATCTGCATCGGCAGAAGTGATCCAATGCTGGTGTTACCATCACTGAAATGCACCATCCACTGCCTCATCTCACTGTGCTAACATCCTCTCCTTGGTCTCCACAAACTTGTAACAAATAATTTGAATTGGAACAGACATTTAAAGATCATCTATTCCAACTCCCCTACAATGATCAGGGATACATGCAACTAGATTCACTGCTCAGAGCCTTGTCCAGACTGACCTTGAATGTCTTCAAGGACAAGACATCTATCACTTCTGGGAAACCTGTTCCAGTGCCTCACAACCCTTACTGTAAAAATCTCCTTCCTTATATCCAATCAAAATTTCCATTTTTCTAGTCTGAAACCATTTCTTGTCACAGTAGACCCTGCTGAAGAGTCTGTCCCCTTCTTATATCTCTCCTTTAGATACTAAAAGGCCGTTATCAGGTCTCCCTGGAGCCTTCTCTTCTCCAGGCTGAAGAGCTCCAACTCTCAGCCTGTCTTTGTAGGAGAGGTGTTCCATCCCTTGGATCATTTTTGTGGTCCTCCTCTGGATGCTCTCGAATTCACATCTCTCCTGTACAGAGGACTTCACACCCGTATGTAGTGCTCCAGGGGAGGTCTCACTAGTGAAGAGTAGAAGGGCAGGATCACCTCCCTTGACCTGCTGGCTATGGTTCTTTTGATGCAGCCCAGGATATCGTTGGCTTTCTGGACTGCAAGGGCACATTGCTGGCTTCCCATATCCATATGTCCAGCTTCCCATCTACCAGTACCCTTAGGTACTTTTTGACAGGGCTGTTCTATCTTTTCATTACACGATTTGTACTGACAGGGAGTGTTGCCACTACCCAGGTGCAAAACCTTGCACTTGATTTATTAAACCTCATGAGGTTCTCCTGGGCCCACTGCTTTAGCCTCTTGATGGCATCCCATCCCTTGTGTGTGTTGACCACATCCCACCTCTCAGTGTCATAAATAAATTCTCTGAGAATGCTCTCAATACCATTGTCAGTGTCACTGATGAAGACTGTAAAGAGCATCAGTCTCAGTATTGACCCCTGAGGTATACTGATTTCTGTCTGGATACTGAGCCATTGACCACCATTCTGTGGGTATGATTTCAAAACCAGTTTCTCATCTGTCCAACACTAGTCAAAAATATATTTTCCTAATTTGGAGAGAAGGATGTCTCTCATGATGACATGGGGGAACATGTCAAAGGTCTTACTGAAGTCCATATAGATGACATCAGTGGCTCTTCCTTCGTCCACTTGATGCAGTTACACCATCATAAAAAGCAATAAGGTTAGTCAGGCAGAACCTGAGCTTGGTGAAGCCATGCTGGTTGTCCCATACCACCTTCTTCTCTTCTATGTGCCTTAGCATAGCTTCCAGGAGAATCTGTTCCATGATCTTTCCCAGCACAGAAGTGAGACTGACAGGTCAGTAGTTCTCAGGGTGATCCTTTTTACCTGGCTTATAAACGGATGTGATGTTGCCTTTTTTCCAGTCACCAGGGATT
Source organism: Tympanuchus pallidicinctus (assembly GCF_026119805.1). NCBI lineage: Eukaryota > Metazoa > Chordata > Aves > Galliformes > Phasianidae > Tympanuchus > Tympanuchus pallidicinctus. The sequence continues at coordinate 762,049 of NW_026294802.1, forward strand.
TCACCTGACTGCCAAGAGTTTTCAAATATCATGGAGAGTAGCTTGGCAACTATGCCAGCCAGTTCTATCAAGACTCTGGGATGCATCTCATCCATACACTTATGGGCATTCAAGTGCCTCACACGGTTGTGAACCTGATCTTTGCATACAGCAGGAGGGACATTATTTCCCCCATCCCCTCCTACCAAACCAAATATTTGAGCAGTAATGAGCAGTTATCAGAGAAGACCTAGACAAAAAAGTTAAGGTACCTCAGCCTTCTCCTTATCCATTGTTACCAGCTTGCCTCTGTCACTCACTAGGAGAGGTATGCCCTCCTGGACTTGTCTTTTCTGGTTGAGCCACTTGTAGATGCATTTTTTGTTCTTCTTGGCATCCCTGATCAAGTTTAGTTCAAGTTGGGTCTTGGCTTTCCTGATCCCATCCCTACACAGCCTAGAAGCTTCCTTATATTCTTCCCATGGAACTTGTCCCTGTATTTTCTCGCTCTTCAGTTTGACCATGTAGTTGCTGAGCTGCTCTGCATCATATTTGAAAAATCATGGCTGTCTGGTGAAGTCCCTGGTGGCTGGAAAAAGGGAAACGTTACTCCCATTTTTTAGAAAGGGAGAAAGGAAGACCCGGGTAACTGCAGGCCGGTGAGTCTCACCTCTGTGCCTGGAAAGATCATGGAGCAGATCCTCCTAGAAGATATGTTAAACACATAAGAGATAAAGAAGTGATTTGAGACAGCCAGCATGCCTACACCAAGGGCAGATCGTGCCTGACCTATCTGGTGGCCTTCTATGATGGAGTGACAGTGTCGGTGGACAGGGGAAGGCTGGAGAGATGTGGATTTGAAGGATGGCCCATTCAATGGCTTAGGAATTGGCTGGCTGGACGCAGCCAAAGGGTTGTGATCAATGGTTCTGTGTCAGGGTGGAGGTTGGTCATAAGCGGTGTCCCTCAGGGGTTGGTTTTGGGTCTGGTGCTCTTTAACATCTTCATCAGTGACACAGAAGATGGCAACCTCAGCAAGCTTGTGGATGACACCAAGCTGAGTGATGCAGTCAATACACTGGAAGGAAGGGAAGCCATCCAGAGGGACCTGGATAGGCTGGAGAAGTGGGCCCATGAAAACCTAAAGAAGTTCAGTAAGGCCAAGGCTGCACTTGGATTGGGGCAATCCCAGGTATTTGTCCAAACTGGAGAGCCTGAGGAGAAGGACTTGTGGGTCTTGGTGGATGAGAAGCTGGACATGTGTCAGCAGTGTGTGCTTGCAGCCTTGAAGGCCAAGTGTGTTCTGGGCTGCATTAAAAAAGGAGTGGTCAGCAAGGAGAAGGAGATGATCATCCCCCTCTACTCGGCTCCTATGAGGCCCCATTTGGAGTACTGTATCCAGGCCTGGGGCCCCCAGTACAGGAAGTATGTGGAGCTCTTGAAACGGGTCCAGAGGAGGGTCACTAAGATGATCAGATGGCTGGGGCATCTCTCCTATGAAGAAAGGTTAAGGGAACTGGGCTTGTTTAGCTTGGAGAAGAGAAGACTCTGGGGAGACTTCATTCTGGCTTTCCAGTAGTTGAAGGCAGCATATAAACAGGAGGGGGTACAGCTGTTTACAAGGGTGGGTAGTGATAGGACAAGGGGGAATGGTTTTAAACTAAGAAAGGGGAGGTTCAGGTTAGATATTAGGAGGAAGTTCTTCACACAGAGAGTGGTGACGTACTGGAACTGGTTGCCCAAGGAGGCTGTGGATGCCCCATCCCTGCAGACATTCAAGTCCAGGCTGGATGTGGCTCTGGGCAGCCTGGTCTGGTGGTTGGTGACCCTGCACATGGCAGGGGGGTTGAAACTCGATGATCACTGAGGTCATTTTCAACCCAAGCCATTCTGTGATTCTGTATGATTCTATTATAAAGCAGATCCTGGTTCAGGCATGCTGGTCTCTTGCATTCCTTTCCTGACTTTCTACATCTGCGGACGGAGAGCTCTTGTGCCCTAAGGAATGCTTCCTTAAAGATCTGCCAACTCTGCTCTGCTCCCTTGTTCTTCTCAGGGGATTTTGTTGAAGAGCTGGAATTTGTCTTTCCTAAAATTAAGCTTCCTGATTTCATTCTTTGACTGTCAAGAGTGTGAACTCAACCATAGCATGATCACTGTAGCCTGGTCACCCCTCAATCCTGATGTCAACAGTCAGTTCACTCATGTTGTTGAGCAACAGGTCTACAGCATTGCTCCTCCCCAGGTGCAGCTATCTATTACCTGGGTCAGGAAGTTATCCTTGATACAATCCAGGAGCCTCTAGGATTGCCTACAGCTTGCAGTGCTGCTTTTTCAGCAGATGTCTAGGTGGTTGAAGTCCCACAGCAGAGAGAGCCTGTGATCACGACGTGTTGTGTAGCTGAAGGAAGAAGGCCTCATCAACAGGCTCCACTTGATCAAGTCACCTGTAGCAGACCCCAATCACAAGGCTCCCTTTGTTGCCTCAATCTCTAACTCTCACCCATAGGCTTTCAACTTATTCATGGCCATTCTTTAGGGACAGCTCTCTTCTATTTCTTCCTTAATGTAGAGGACAACGTCTCCTTCCCTCCTTCCTTGCCTGTCCCTTCTGAACAGCTTATTACAACTGTCAATAGCCGCATTCCAGTCTTAGGAATCATCGCACCAGGTTTTGGTGACAGTAACTAAATTGCGGTTTTTCAGTAGCGTGGTGGGTTCTAAGTAATTTAGGGTAAACAGCATTATTTTTAACTTATTTACAGAAAAATAAGTGGTTAGAGCTACTGAATGCACATCCCAACTTAAAATCGTATAGCTCTATGATTTCGGCTAATGTAATACACCATTGGAAGCTGATCTTTTTGTTAGCTAAGCCATAAAAATTCCATTTAAATTCTGAATGCTAAGAAACTGGACTATTAATATAATTATTGCAAATGTCACTGATTACAGATTATAAAGCTTAATAGACTATCATCATTAAAACTTGTGCTCTCCATAACTACATTGTGTATCAACTTGCGCTTGATTCTGCAAATCATTTCAAGACTCTTTTCCAATCTTGTGAAAACATTTTTCTAAAGAAAAAAACAGAAGCTTTATAAGCAATTGAGAAGACAGTCAAGGGAAATGGCCTTTGTTTAAGTTTTGTTTCTAGATAGAAACAAAATAAAGGAAAAATTGGTATTTTTTTTTTTTCTCATTGTAAATACATTTGTTATGCCTTGACTTGTATATTTTCCTTTATCAGCCAATCTTTATAAAGCAAAGCATACTGTATTTTATAAATAACATCTTAATCAGTCTGAGCTTAAGTGATGGGCTTTTAAGTTTGGATATACTTGGATATACTGAGAACTTAGGACAGATCTGGCATTTTTCATAGAATCATAAAATGTCATGGATTAGAATATCATCTAGTTCTAACGCCCTGATGAGGGAGATCAGGCTGCCCAGGTTCTCATCCAACCTGTTATTTTCAGGGACGGGGCATGCACATCTTCTCTCGACAACCTGTGTCACTGCATCAACTCATGCTGGGAAAAGAATTTCTTACTAATATTTAATCTAAATCTTTCCTCTTTTATGTAGAATCATTCCCCCTTGTCCTATCATAATCAGATAATTTAAGAAGTTGGTCTCCATTCTGGTTATAAGCTCCCTTTAAATATCAGAATGCAGCAATGAGGTCTCCCTAGAGCCTCTTTTTCTCCAGACTGAACAAGCCCAACTCTCTCATCCTGTCTGTAGGAGAGGTGCTCCAACACTTTCATGACCTTTGTGGCCCTCCTCTGGTCCCTCCTTAACAGCTGTGCATCTTTCTTGTGCTGGGGTCCACAGATCTGGATACAGTACTTCAAATGAGGTCTCACAAGGGCAGAGTAGAGGAGGACAGTCACCTCCCTCACCCTGCTGGCCACCCCTCTTTGGATACAGCCCAGACTACGGCTGGCCCTCTGGGTTGCAGGTGCAAACTGCTGGCTCACATCAAGCTTTTTATCCAGCAGGACGTCCCAAGTCCTTCTCTGAGGGGCTGCTCTCAATTAGTTCTACTCCCAGTCTGTACACATACCTAGTTTAGCCCAGACCCAAGTGCAGCACCTTGCCCATTATGCTCCCACTGGCCTACTTTCACTTCAAATCAAAGCAAGGGAATGTGTAAATAGTCTGAATGTCACAGCTAGGTAGGCGAAGGTTAATCAAAATACAACATGATGATGTTAAATGATGAACTCAGTGTTTATCCTAACATCAAACAGAGAACTGATATTGAAGAACAAGGCATGGCTATGAGAAGAATTCATTCTTCTTTCTGATAATTCCACTGAAGAAATTGGGAAGAGCTCTACCGATGGGCAGAGAAAGAGATACATGAAATATATATAAAATATATGAGCTGCTAGAGTGCTGTTTAAGGTTCTGGAAATCGGAAACGTAGACTGCATATGGAAATACATGCTTCAGAATTCCCAAGTCAATGAAGCCTAGCACCCCATTTTTAAAGAGACTAAGGTCTAAAGATTTTCAGAACAAAGGAGGATTATCTGCTGTGAAAACATATTACAGGAAATCCCTTTCAGCTAGCTATACGCTTTAGTTTCTTTGTTTGTAAAATTTGTGTGCTTCTTCAAACATCTCTTTAAACCAGGCTTGGAAATGTTCAGTTTGAATCATTTCTTATGTATATGAAAACATGCTGTATTATTTCTCACAAAATTGGCAAGTTATTAATACAAAATAAATGAGGCTTAAAATTATGCTATAAAGCTAGAAACTCCTAAAACCAATGTGACATTTTAACATGAAGCAGAGCATTTACAATGAGCAAAGCATCTTAAAATCAGCCCACAGAGTCTTTAGGTAAATAACTGAGTTTTTCAATTTAGAATATTAGTACACCTCGCAAATCATACCTGCTAATGTTAACATATTATCCTAGCACAGGAGACATACTATAATAAATGAGATGGTAAATATTTTCTAAGGAGAGGTCAGTATTTGCTTTGCTTGGTGCTTTTAATTCTTCAAATGCATTAATGCTTAAATGACCAGAAATCAGAGGTGCTTTGGGTGGAGCCTTGGTACAGAGCACCTTGCAGAAGGAAGGTGCCCAATCTGTCTCATACAACATAAATATGAATTAGGAATTCCAAATACACAAGTTATTTGTAAATTTTAGTATTAGCCTCTTGAAGGAAGATACAAAAAATGTTGTGGAGAATATTTCAGATCTTTTGATAGTTCACTTACAGTTATATTTTTTTCAGCTCTTTTGGTGGATCATGTCCACAACAGTTTACTTCAACATTAATAATGAATTCCATATGCTGATTACATATAATTGTGAGAGCACTTATAGCTTTTGGCAGGTTTATTTGGTTGTGTTTTTCTTCAGAGAGAGGTTATATTTAAAGTTCACACCAGTAGAATATTACATCTAATGGAAAGAGTCATGTAGAATCTGCTTTTTAGTTTGTTTTGTGGGGTTAGGGATGGTATTTTCACCTGTACAGCTTTTAAGATACTATCATCACTTAGCTAATGACAAAAGACAGGTTTTCTCAAGTACATATTTCTATCCACACTGAAAAATAAATTACCTCAAATTCTCAGTATATACGGGTTTGAGCCCATGTCTATTTAATTACTTGCTTCAAATTATTATACTTCCCCTCTGTCCCAAATCCAGCTGCTAGTTATAAAATGACATAAACCATTATTAGCTATAAGTTGTTAGTAACAGGTGATACAGCTTCTAGAAGTTGTTTTTTTGGGTGGGGAGAGATGGGTTGGGGAGAGAGTGGAAGCAGCAAGAGAAAGTTGACATACAGCTTGCTACACCTTTTGGAAAACTTGATCTGCCAAGCTACCAAACATTTATACTCTGAAAATCTGTCTCAGACTGCTTAACCATAACGTTCAGCAACTTCAGCAAAATATAGCTCAATGTCACATACAAAATTTAAATCCAAAACTTTTCATGATTCTTAAAGTTCACTTGCCAACTATCCATGCAGTGTCACTCTCTCCTGAGTTATTCTATTTGCCAGCTAAGTAATGTCATGTAATGTGGCAGGATATTTTTCTGACTGATTAAGTGTAGCGCAGATGAGTCTTACAGGAAGAAACATGAGAAGGTTCCTGTGGGCTGGTAGCTTTGTGCCAGCTTTGTCACTTCTATTTGCCAGCATGTAACAACTTAGACTTCCCAAGAGAACTTGGAAAACGCTAATACTTAATTCAACAGCTCAACACTATAATCTCATCAGAGATGTAAACAAATTAAACTGAAGCACAGACAGTATGACCTTGGATAAGTTTCTTCAGCAACTTGTGCCACTTTTTACTCTCAACCTTAGCTGCCATGTCCATTATTTTTAGGCTGCTCAAGATAAGACCCTTAAGTGCTATGCATTTGGAGCCTTCTGCAGTAAAGGGCAGAGTGAGAAGTAATAACTGGAGTAAGGATCTCATACAAAAAGCTTTAAAAACTCCTTTTATCTACATCTGCAGAATGCCATTAACAATCCAGTAGCAAATATTTAATAGAACTTAAACACACTAATGTAAAGGAACTGAAATTCCAAATGTAAACTGGAAAGAGGAATGAAGCTGTTTGAACTGAATAGAGCTAAGACAAAACAATTGAAATTGGTGCTTTTGTGAAATTCTTCATTGAGACTCAGTGCCTATAGAAATGTCTGCAGAATTATGTACATATGTGCTTTGGCCTGCAACTACGATAACTTTATGTTTTTTACAACAGCTTCAATTCAGTCCAAAAAGATTTTCTCTCTGCTAAGTGATTCAAACTCTTAAAACTAACTTTAAAATATATATATACAACTCATTGATCATCTTCAATAATTTTCAAACATATTAAAGTTATTGTCTGCTGTCAGCACCAATCCCATACACACTACATCTGATCAATATTTTCCTTCTGCCTCCAGTTATAAATAATTTGATACCCACAAACTTTTATTCCCCTTAACTGTTTCTGGGAAAGAGGTCCTACAGTTAGGATATTTCTCTCCCTTTTTTTGACAGGCCTATACATGAAGACAAGAACCTTGTTGGGATGCTGAATAGCCTGTCTCTGTGTGGTGTTGCTCTAAACATATGGCTCTAAAATTCAGAGCAGATATATCACTAGTGAAATCCAGATAATTGATTCATAACTCAGCTACATCAGGCAGGTTTTTTGATGGTATCTTTATAAATAGGCTGGTGCTTTAAAAGTGCCTGATAGTATCTCTCATATTGACATGAAAGGCATTTGGAGGTTGGAATATGCTAGTTACACGACTTGTATTTTCGGTGCCACTCATTAGGTCTGTTAGCCTCTCAGAACATTAGCATAAATATTTTAGTAATTATCTTTTGTAGTTTAATTCTTTCTTGCATATATTCTCTCAGTATTTTTAGTATTTTACTGAATTGTGTAAAATAATTTTAAGTTCTAAATTCTATATTGTAAAGAAAAAACATGGTTATTATTCAAATGAACATAGAATCATAGAATCATAGAATCGCAAGCATTTTGTGACTAAAAAGTGACAAAACATAATTCAACTCAACAACAGCCTTTTAGATATATTCTTATGATCTTGTACCTTCCCTTCAGTTCTTGTTTTTAAGTTTCACCCTAAAAAAGCCAGCACAGTTTGTATTACCCAATAGAAAATATCACAAGGTGCTCTGCAAATGGTATTTTAATGGACCTATAAAATATCTACTTAGCAATATTTGCACCAAATAGTATAGACAAAAGAAACAACACACAAAACTACTTAAGGTGGTTCATTCAAAGAACACAAAAGTGCTGGGAACCCCTACAAAACACCTTGCTTAAAAACTTAAAAAGTAAAAGCAAGATAAATAGGTGACAGAATTGCCTTAATTTACAGGTCTTCTAGAAGTTATGTGCACAATGCCTGTAGGCTGCTTTGAAAAGTCTTATCTATACTTTCACTTTGAAAGAGATGTCAGTGGTAAAACAGATAGCATTTTTTTCCTTTCTTAAAGATAAGCACTTTATATTGACCACATGTATACATACTCACTTTCTCTGTTGTGTGTATATATATATATATATACATATATATATCTGTCTACCTATATTTCAGCTTTCCTTACAGAAATAAAAGCACTGTAACAGAAAAAAGAAACAAATTTAAGAGAAAGGAATCTAATAAAAACGAACTATATCCACATCTCATGGGTTGATTAACTGAAACAATGCAAAAGTTTTTTTTTGTTTTTTGTTTTTTTTAAAAAAAAAAGGTTTTATTTCCTTGATGTCCTGGCTGTCCCCATCATGTACATCATGCTGCTGGCATTTTCAATTATTCTGAGAAATAAGTAAAATGAAACAGTATCTGCTACACTGAGACATCTTACTGAACACTTTTCATGCGTGAAAACACTCACTGATACTTCAACTTGTATGACTGCAGTGGATCCTGAACATACAGCTAAAAGATTTGCCAGTCCAGAGAGCTGCCTCTGCTCTCACACCACACTGTGTGCTAGAAGAGCCTTGCAGACGTCCATGTGCCCCAGCAGAGCAATGCTCTAGACATTTACAGGAGCAAAGTGTGATAAAAATAACAGGTTCAGAGTGCCTTGTAGCGTCTGAAACTCTGCCCAAGTTTAGTGTTTTCTGGTGGTGATGTGAAAACTAGACAGTGCTTCAAGTGGAAGCAGGCTGGACATGTCTCCTTTGTTATAATACACAGCTCTACAGGAAGTACATTCTCATTGCTCTCATGTGATAAACCACTGAGGTATTTCACTGATCAAACTCAGTGTTAGGCTTTCACAATAAATAGCCAGTGACATCACCACGGATTGCTTATAGGCAGTCTCAGCTGCCACATCTGTAGCTGCAAACAAACCTCCTCTCAGCATGGACACACCTTGCACAAACTCACTCTGGGCTGAGCTGCTCCTCGTGGCAGCCATGTTGTCCTGTTCAGCCAACGCTTCCATGCAACATGGTGGCCACCTTTCCCGTAGCCATTACCTAGAGGTCTTGTTTTCCTACAAAACTATGGATACAGTTTTTCCACAGCTTGCTATGGAAGCAACCACAGACCTCCTCCAAGAGAGATTAATCTCTCTCTCTTCCATCAGAGTGTAAGATGGGGGAGGTTCTGCACATGTTCCTATGCTGGGGCAGCTTACAGGGCCCACTTGTGTTCCCTCCAGTGTGCAAGCAGCTGACTAAAACTACTGTGAATATTGTTTTTCAATCCTTGTCCCAGCATGCACTTTTTCAAAACAGACTCTCAAACAAACAGTGACAAAAAAAGGAAAGGACATTTTAACAAGGGGTAAAACAACTTCTTTTTGCTGCTGCTCTTGAGTTCACACGGCAATTTTAAAACTCATAAGGTGGCTTAAAGTGGTCTTTGACCCTTTACCCTCAACAGCATCTTTTAAAAGCATGCAGTGCTGAATTTGAGTGAAATCTCCCATCCTGGGTATTATAATAAGGATAAAGGCTTTCTTTGCTACAGATAGAATGAAAATATTTGTTTTAAAAGAACAAACATGTTTACAGGTAGTGATTCTCAAAACTCCAGTTAATAGTTCACCTCTTTAATCTGTCCCTTTTCCTAATTTAGAGTTGCAAGGAGTATGTTTTAGCAGGATAATAGTTAATTTTTCATTGTAGTCATAAATGGAGCCTATGAAGCCTCTTTAAACACTATTAACACTATAAAATCTACACAGGCTTAAAAAACTGACCTCATATTCCTGTTTTTGGTGCACATACTGATGTCAAATCACAGAAACATGTAAATACACAGACATAAATACCTTCCCAAACAACCTCTTGCTTGCTATCCTAACAAGCATTTATAGTATGCACAGAAAAATATACAACTTAAATTCAAGATTATCAATGTACTTATGGAAGTCTTCCATCAGAAAGTTGTGAAATACATCAATTCTGATGTGCACAGCAAAGAGTTTAAGGACACCAATTTACATATCTACACAAGTTTGGGATGGGTAAGTGAATACTGTGACTGCTAGTGCTGCAGAGGGTCCCAGATGACTCTCACCTCATGCTTGCTCCCAAAAGTGGTGGCTGTGGATCATTTTTTCTTGTATTTATCCAACCTCAACCTTTCCCAGGTCAGAAAATCTTCAGGGCCAAAATCTCCATGTAAAATAAAACCACAACTGTCATGCTGTGTGCTGAAAGGGATGGAGAGAAACAGCAAACCCCTCTGCTGAACCATGAGCTGGGTACCTTTGTTTGCAGTCTGAAATGCTTTCTCACTTCCTTGAAAAACACTTGCAGGGGGGATAGTAAGTCTTCCTATGATAAGGTGTGGGATGGCATACTTAGATTAGAAGTACAGGGTTCCAGCAGGGCTTTGAAGGAAGCTCTGCCTTGAGAAGTGCTGGTGACACTGCAGCACATGCAGAATCCTATGATGATGAGGCAGTGGCTGCTTGAACAGTAGGAGAAGGCAATGGAGAAAACCAAAGGACTTCAACCTCTTCCACAAGGATGGGCTGAAAGAGCTGAGGCTGTTCAGCCTAGAGAAGAGAAGAGTCTGAAGTGACCTGATTGCAGTCTCTCAGTATCTAAAGAGGAGCTACAGGAAAGAAGAGGACAGACTCTAAGGGGGTCTGTAGTGACAGGGCAGGTGGAAAAGTCTTCAAGTTTAAGGAGGTAGATTTAGATTAGATACAAGGAAAAAGTCTTTTACAATGAGGTTGATGAGACACTGCACAGGTTGCCCAGAGATGTGGTTGATTTCCTGTCCCTGGAGGCTTTCATGGCAAGCCTGGATCAGGCTCTGGGCAACTTGATCTAGCTGTGGTGTCCCTGTTCATTGCAGGGGAGTTGGACTAGACGACCTTTAAAGGTCCCTTCCAACGCTAAGAATTCAATGATTCTATGATTATATGTAGAGCATAAAACAGACAGGAGCACCGAGCCCTCGCATTCAGCTTCCTCAGTAGGAAAGGAGTTATAGCATCACTGTGAATTTAAATGAAATTTCCATTTTCATAGAAATAATCAAAAGAAGTATGTCAGAAAAATAAATTTTATTTACACAGATCAGAATAGGATGAGAAGCTATCTAAATAGGAATAGGCAGCTGAAAAAATAAGGCTTGAGGGAAAGACCATAAGATTGTAAACATTTAGGCCTTCTCCATGTAGTGAATTTACTTCTTTTGCTCTACTGAGACCACAAACCATATTTTAGCCATCTAATTTTAAAAAGGTGACAAACCATTTCAGTGCAGGAAGTATACAAATTTGTCACAAAGACTAAAATGAAAATGAAACACTTGTTCACTCGTACACTTTCACTTTTCAAAGTGTAAGCTGCTTTTAAGGTGATACACTCAGTTGATTGTCTTGCAGAGATGACCCTTGTGACACATCCGTTAATGGAAATCATGGAAACCAAATGAAAAACTTAAATCCAAAGTGGGCAGTTCTTACACACAGCACTTACTACAGATCTTACTGGATGAGTATGACAGAGACAGTATGGGAAGGCAGATTAAAACCAGTATAGGGACTGCTGCAAAACAACCCAGCTGTTCTGAAATTATTTATTCTCATGTTTTTAAGTGGACTGCTAGAATACATGTCCTAAGGTGGCAATATAACACCTTTTCACACACAGCACCTTCTCTCAGCAGCAGTGCAACTTACCACTTCCCAAAAATTTGGGTCCTTCAACTAACATCAGCTCAGCTGACCCTCATCCAAATTACCATATTCAGTTCTCTGATAGGGGAGAATAGCAGGGGTGATAGACTTCCATGCCATAGCAGGATCTTTGCATATAGCAATAAGCATTCTTTTTGCTTTAGATAGCTCTGTATTAAAGAGGTTAATCATGATCTCCTCAGTTATTCTGCAGTGCAATTCTTTTCTCCTTCCAACCTTCCATTACTTCTTTGTTTGGCCTTTCAGATCCTGAGATCCTGAGATGTCTCACCTCCATAAAAAAGAAGAAATCTTTTGCTTTCTTTCAATGTTGTCACTATCAGAATGGTGGTATTCACTATCTTTTGGATCTTTTTGTTAGTGGCCTATTCAGTGAGGGCCCCCAGGGATACACACTGTTATCTTTGTGGTCTACAGTATCTTTTCTGAACTTATGAAACTTGAATTACTGGAGATCTTGCATGAAACATCTTATTACAGTATCCAGAAGACTGGAAGCCCTTCAAAACATTAGGAATTATCTTTGTTTTTATGGTATTCCTGTGGTAAGTATTTTAAAGTTCACTTAGCCTACTTTCCTACCCATCTAACGAAATTCTTCTGCTGTCTACCCCACCCTGAAAAATAAAAGCATCAGATACAAATGGAATCCGATTTCAACTTTGTTTCTGTCCCACTCCTTCCTGCCCCTACTTCCCTCTGTCCCCCCCCAAACTCTGGAGAAGGTTTCAAAGCTGGAAAAATGTCTAACGAAAATACCTGGCACAAAACAGATCACTGGTGACTTGATCCAAGCTCAACCGATTGTATCCCCTGAGCTATGGGATGCCATTGCCAGAGCTGTGATTTACCAGGCACATGTTTTTTCTCCTCTGTAACTTACAGTACTTCTAGGACTACATTACAATACCTGAGTGCCTCACAATCTATTATGCATTTAATGCTAATGACATCTCTGTGAGAGATATCGTTGCCATAATTCTCATTTCATAGATGGGTAACTGGGACACATTACAGACTAGAAGCCCATCTAAGAATTACATCGGTAGATAAGAGTCCAGGTGGAGATGGCTACAACAGAATAAGGATATCCACAGAGATGCTTATATCAGCCCATATTTATTAGAAAATTCCCCTGTGCCATCACTACCCTCTGTAACATCCATAGTGTTACAAGGGAAGCAATAGAGAAGAACTCCTATGCTCTGGCTTAGCACTTGTTCAATTCCTGAGACAAATCTCCTCTTGTATATTACAATATCAATGAAAAGAGTCTCACAGGACCTCTTCTGAGAACAAGAGAAGCTATCATGAACAGTTAGCAGCTTCCATGATTCAGTACTGCTGTGGCAACAGGGATGAAGCTCTTACAACTATAGACACTCATGACAAAGATAATCAGGAAGAAACAATCCCATCAGCCCAGAGTGGCTAATGTAAAGAGAAATGCTGTGTGCTTATAATAGGTGACTCCTTGTTAAAAGGCACCGAGGTCCCTCTCCGTTGGCCTGACAGGGAGCCTCAAGAGGTCTATTGCTTCCTGGGAGCCAAGATCTGGGGCACTGAGAAGAGAGTGCTGAAGCTTGTCAAGAGCACAGACTGTTATCCACTATTGCTCCTTGATGTGGACATGAATGACGTTAGAAGCCAGAAGAAGGGCAGAATCAAAGACTATAAAGCCCTAGGAACACGAGTGAAGAAGGCTTGGGGGCAGTGGGTCCAAAATGGCAATGCTTATGCCACTGAAACCAACTGAGGAATAAGTCAGGCCAACCAGAATAGTGATAAATGTTCTAGATGTTGTTCACCTTGGCTTTAGTAAGTCTTTTGACACTATCTTCCCAAAACATCTTCCTAGGTTAGCTTAGAAAGTGCAGGATAGATGAGCAGGATAGTGAGGTAAACTGAGATCTTGCTGACTGGCAGACCTTAGAAGGTTGTGATCAGTGGTGCAGAGTCTAATTGGAGGCCTAGCCATGATTCTCGCGGATAATAGGCCTGTGTAATAGGCCTGGTCTTGTTCTGGATGAAGGAGTAGAATATACTATCAGCAAGTCTGATGATATGAAGCTGAGAGGAGTGGCTCACATACCAGAAGGCTGAGCTGCCGTTCAGTAAGACCTGGATTGGCTGGAGAATATTTGAGAGGAACTTAATGAGGTTCAAGAAGGGCAAGTGCGGTGTCCTACACCTGGATAGGAATAACTGCATGCATCAGTACACATTAGGGGCAGACCTGGAAGGAGCTGGAAAGGAGCTCTACAGAGAAGGATTTGAATATTCTGGGGTACAGCAAGTGATTCTCTCCCTCTTCTCTGCTCTGATGAGGTCACATGTGGAGTAGTGTGTTCAGTTCCAGGCTCCTCAGTTCAAAAAAGAGGGACAAATTCTATAGATAGTCCAGTGGAAGGCCAGAAGGTTGATTAGGACCCTGGAGCATCTTCTGTATGAGGAAACACTGAGATACCTGGGACTGTTCAGCCTGGAGAAAAGAAGACTGAGAGAGGATCTTATCAATGCTTATAAATATCTAATGAACAGAAGCTGGGGTAGGGATGGGGGCAGGCTCTTTTCAGTGGTGCCCAGTGACAGGACAAGGAGCAATGAGCACGAACTGAAATACAGGAAGTTCCATAAATCGTGAGAAAAAACTTCTTTACTTTGTGGGTTACAGAGCACTGGAACAAGCTGACCTGCAGAGTTAATAAAATCCTTCCAGGACACTTGCTTTTGTAACCTATTCTAGGGAAACTGTTTTTGCAGGGATGTTTAGATTAGGTAGTCTCCAGAGGTCCCTTCCAACCCCTACAATTCTGTGATTCCTCCATCCCTGTTCTGCTAAGTACTCATCTCAGGTGGCAGCACATGCGGCTCTCCTGTGAAAATGAGGGCTTGAGCTGCTGCACTCCAAGAATTGTTGTTGTTATTCTGCATGATTGAAAGAATCTGGACTCTTGCAGTCCTTCATCTCAGAAGTCTTAATGCAGTAGAAAAGGAGTGCCTCCAAAGGAGTCATGATTTTAGAGTCTTTCTTTTTTTCCCTATTGGAATAACGCATGTAATAGAGACAATTTTACTTAGTAATAAAAGGCAATTTTCAAAAATGCACAGTTTACAAAGTCTTATCACATCTCATAGAGTGATGGCCCTAGCTTGTTCAGATTCCTACTCCCTGCAGTGGTCCTGTTTCTCATACAACTCCTGCTCTTTTGAAGGATTGTCCCTTTAGTCCCATTAGGGTTTACTGTTCATCTCTGCTGGCAGGATTTCTTCTACTGTGGTCCAAATGAGATTTATAAATTGGCCAGAGATAGGGAAAATCTTCAAAGCTCATAATGCTGGCATTATCTCTTCATAATCCTCCCAGTATGAATATTCCATTTGCTGTTTTCCAGTCAGATGGTACCAGTTTTGGCTCAAATGGTTTATTAAAACATTTTCTGCTGGACCGATTCTATCATGTAACAATTCTAGTACAATTTTTGGATGAAGATTATTTAGTTGTGCTAATGTGGTGCTATCTTATTGATTTTCAAATCAGATTAATACATTTCTATTTCAGGTCCTTGTTCCCAGTAATTATTTTGCTTCCATATTTTGTAACTATGTTCTCCTGGAAAATTGGTAGAAATTCATTAAGATTTTGAAATCTACCCAGAGAAGCTTCTTGGGTTTTCTGAAAGATGCATGTTTCTACATATTCTCTACTTCTGCAGAATTATAGCAGCATAATTTGAAAGTATGTATCTCTGTAAGTACACCATCACAAAGTTCACATAAACTATCACAACTCCAAATTCATCTGATTGTTTTCTTTAGAGAATATATGGAAAAAAAAATAATAAAGCAAACTATTTCCATCTGAAACAGAAATCTCACAATGAACCAAAATTCATCTTGGGGTTCCTGTAAGAAAGCTTACTAAGTCTGTTGATGCAATCCTTTCAAATATTTTGTAGAAAACAGTGATATAACAGATTCCCATTTTCCAAAGACTTCATGTTTTTACTGCAGAAAAAATATATACAGATATATATGAACAAACCTTATTGATATTACCTGAAAAACTCAATTCATCAACTCATTTTATATACTTGATTAATATAGAAACAAAGATTTGTATTCAGAAATATGCACAAGTCTGAGAAAAATAATTTAAATAGTAATATGCTAATAAATATTGCTGATATAGCATAGTTCAAAGAAAATATCTCCAATAATATAGCCAATAATAAAAAGAAAGGAAGAAAATTGAAAGGGGATGGGAAAAGGAAGCATATGCAAACCCTAGATCAAATGCATCCTTTATTCCATGTTGTAACTTATCTATATTTTTAGGTACAGTGATAGGGCTATTAGGCAAATAGCCCTAGAGGGAAATAATAGAAGTCCAGTATTTTCTGCCTTTACGTAAGCATGCCTGTGGTATTTCCAAACCTTGCTGTTAGGTAAAGATGTAGGCTACAATATTTAGTATTTATAAAATTATACATTCAGCCTGTATTCAAGAGCATTCATATTTGCAGGGAACTGAGTTTCTTAAGTAGAATTTCAGATATAGCTCCATGTTATCACAGATTAATCTGGAACAAACTAAAACTTCAGCTAGCTTGGATGCAACACCTAAACCATTTAAGATGCAGAGGTGGGGGTAAAGAACAGCAGTAATTCAAAATTAAGGAAACAGTGCCATGGCAGGGGTAGTTAGTTCCTGTTTTCTTACCACTTATTTTCAGCCTGACAAGGCTATTACTAATACAATTTTATTAGCTCAGTGGTTTTAATAGACATGAAGACCCAAAAGAAAGCAGCATTTCTGTGCTTCATCTTATTTTACATAAATGTCGTGTCAAAACTACTCTTCAGGTGAAAGCTTAAAAACAAATAATATTTTTTGTTAGACTAAAGAAAAGTTTGATAAATTTCTGGGCACTCAGCTCTTCTTCAGGATTGTAGAAAAACTGGCCCATTTTTTCTTTGCCAAAAAAAAAAAAAGGTTCACTTAAACAACTGTCTACAAACTGGCTGTAATGCAACTCACACTTTCTTTATTAGAATTATTTTCTAGAACAATGGTAAACTTGGCCACCCTGTGTGCTCTGACTGTTGAGTCTTCAGAGGCAGCTAACCTTACCTTGCTGAGAAGAAAAAGTGTTTCTGTTGTACTGATCTGTATGCATGCCCCCTTGCAAAGCAGAAATGACAACCCAAGTGCCTTGGTAAATGGTTGCACATGAAAGCAAAGATGCTTTCTTCTATCAAGAAAAACAAATGGCAGTTTCACCTGGTTTGGCATCCCAACCATCAAGTGAGAGAAGGGATTTAGAGTAAAAATAGTGACAGTTCAGCTATTATATTAAAAACCACAAGATCTAGTAAATGGAGTTTCTAATAAAAATTCTTCCTAACTGGTTAATTGCAGTTGCTAAATGATTTCTTTTTATAGTAAAAGCTTTATAATTAACAAGGCAGACATTGATTTCTAGTCATTATCAATTTCTCTATGATTATTATTGCTTCTATAATAATCTTCACTGTATTAACATAGATTAAGAAGCTCTTTAAAATAGAGCAGCTTCATTAGCTCTTACTATCACAGGAGGGTCTGCAGAACTCAGCACTTCAGTTAACCACCATGCAAAGCTGAAAATAAATGCTGCAAGACTCTATTCCTAGAGGCTGATGTGCACAAAGAAGTGTAGAAACCTCAGTGCTCAACTTTGAGCACTTAACTCCCAGTCAATAAATCTAAAATCATTAACTTGGACAGCCACGTTAACAACATTTCTGTGTTCATCTTTATTACCACATTAATGAACCACCTTTTATCCTCTGCACATAATATATTTGAGAAACTTTATAAATCCAAATGCAAAACTGGAATAATTTCAGCTGGATGAAAGAAAGCATGGTATAACAGTTTCTGGAAAAGCAGAAATTGAATGAAGCGCAGTAGCATGGGAGAGGGGATGAACAACACATCCTGCATAAACCTCCTGGCTTTCAGGCCTTAGATACTCTGACTGAAGTAGGAATGAGAATGGCATCTGAGACATGCACTTTTGCTCTTTTGAAATGTGCCAGGGAATCATTACAGACTAAGCAACTATTTCTCATCCAAAAGAATCGGATGAGTTCCACTTGTTCTTTTCCACAGAGATATTCTAAGTCTGATAAGATCTATGGCTGCCCTTTGGACACACACAGACCACTCATTTCTGCTTAGAAATAATAAAATTCAATAAAAGGTTTAGTGCACTTTGAATTTGTTCATTTTTTTTAAAGTTATACTGATTATTTTGCATTGCGGTTTCCATGTATAATTCTTATGGCTGTAAAGAAGTCACATAGAAGGTTGGGAATGGGACAATATTTTTCTGAATTATGGATCTTTCAGATATAGTTCACAGACTGTTTCTTTCTCGTAATAAAATATCATCTAATTATATTTTTGGTGACTGTTCTTCTCAGACTTTCCAATTGTTCTCACTGAACTTTCCTCCATGAATTAAAAAAACAAACAAACAAAAAAAAACCAACAAAAGCCAGGGCTCAAGAAAAAAAGGGTTTTGAAGACGTGATGTTTTATATAACAGTTGTAACAAATAAAAGAAAAAAGCCCATGCAACTCTGTGATGTCTCAGCACAAACTTAAAACACACAGATCCACACTTCCCAACTGCTGCAAATTTGCCAAAGTAGGAAGATTTGTTTTGGCCTACAACAAAGACTGGGAATAGCTAGACAATCTAAAGCATTTAAATACTAAAACAGCATTGAGTGCTCAGCCTTGTTCTTTCCTTCTACTGCATCTAATTTTTCGATTGCAGATGAGAGAATGCAAGAAGAAACTGCGCAAATTCTAAGAATATCATAACAGTGTATCAAAAAAAGTGAAATATTGCAAACAATGCTCATAGTTGCAATATTTCCTTTTACCTTCCCTTCCCTTTTCAACATTTGAAAAAGGCACCTTCTCTAGTTATGTACAATAAAATTTTCTGCTCGTAAGAGAGTCAATCCTTTTGAGATTTTCAATCAAACATCATAGGCTTATTTTGTCAATCCTGGCCTAAGCATTGCTCAGCCTTCTCACAGTTACTAAATGGCAGAATTCTATCTATGTTACTTTAGAAGTGTTAACTTATCAAGTGCTATGTGACAACTTTTTGCAGATTGCTGCTGATTTCCTCAATTTGATTAAGATCTGTTAGACTGATCCAATATCTTTTAAAATTATCAAAACTCTCTATTCATCCCTCAAGAAATAGACAGGAATACCTTATTCCTTTCACGCTTCTGCATCACAGTGGAAAAAAAATATGAAATATACAGAATGTACAAAGTGAAGGAAAATCAGATTTTTGGGATTCTTTTTCAAGAAACTACCAGATGTGTGCTTAACTTTAAAGTAAACCTAAGCTACTCACAAATACAATAATAAACAATGAAAAAAATAATCATTATTCCACAAATATATATATATATATATACATCTTGTATATATATATACATCTTGACTACCATTTTCTGATGCTGTACAGTAGCTTTAGGGGTGAAATCCACTTGAATACATTTAAATTGTACCTACAGCATGCAATGGAAGAGCACAGCAACAAGTTCCTTTGCTTTGCTATGAGTTAAGTTATCTGAACACGCTGTCATGCTGACCTGGGTACATGCAAGACAAGACATGGTATCAACTACATGGAAAATGCTACGGCCATACCCAGACACACATCTGCTACCATGTTACAAGAGAAACAATGAACATCAGACAGTGTTTTGGCTCAAGGAAGGCGCAACAAATTTACCTTCTCTCCTTCCAAACCAACCTATGATAGTACTTTCAGGATTTGAACTAATATATTTGTGCAGTAATGCATTTTTTTGATATGGACAGACCAGCTTGTTCAGAGCTAGGCTGGGATTTCTAATATATGTATTGTGTGACGTAAGCATACCCTGAGATCATTTATCACTCTGCCTACCTAAAAAAAAAAAAAACTTCTAAAATAAGTCTTACATCCATATCACAAGACACAGAGATTAATATATTGTGTCTTCTATTCATGGTACTCAGCTGAAACTTGATTTAGAAAAAGAGAAACTTGCGATGCAACAGTAAAAAAAAAAACAAAAAACAATTAACTGATCTGATTATAATCATCAGTGAAAAACAAAAAAGGTTGTAGCCAAAGAATCATCATATCTTTTGAAAACTCTCTGGATAAACTTAATGGATACATACAGAAATATGATCTAAGGGAATACATGCATTCATTTCCCTTTTCCATTCACCTAAGAGGGTACTGAAACTTTTATCTGATGCCATGTTAAGGTATAATATGCTCTGAAATGCAACAGATAAGGAATTCCCAAAACTTTCTTTGATGTCTCTCAGTCATATTTTCATGAAATAATTCACTACACAAAGAATTAAAAAAAAAAAAAAAAAAAAAAAAAAAGTTAACTTCTTTGTAACTAAGCAATTGTTGCTGACCGAAAACATGCTACTCCTTTCGCATTTTCAATCTATTTATTTTTTTTTAATCCTTGTTTTATATCTAGAGGAGAAAATGGGACATATTCATCTGGAAAACTTCAGTGAGAAATCAGATGTGAGAACAAAGTCCCAGTCTTTCATCCAGAAATACAGAAGACATCAAAGTGCCACACCTTTCAAATTACCAATTCTCTAAACTTTTTGTCCCAAGGCCATCACAAATCTCTCTCCTCTTGTCTAATTTATGTTTCAACAATGTTCTCAATAACACTCTACAGCTCAATGTCTACTGAGCAAATATTCCAAAAGTGTTGCAGAGAATTATTATGTCCTAATGAAGAATATATAGAACAATAAATGTATTGAAACCAATCTACTTTCTCAGACATGAAGGATACATGAATGTAATTGGTACTCTAATTTATGACAGATACTTGGTGGCTACTCTAACTAGGGTCCTGCACTGTAACTAATGTAAAGAAGACCTCTGAATCTTCAGCTTCTCATTAAATAGTGATATGCCCTTCCTTCTCTAATTTCAGCATGTAGTGAGTTTAGAGTCGTACCAGTACTCAGTATGCCTTCCTTTAAATGTTTCAGAACAAATTTGTATTGATTCAACTCTATTAATTTATTGAGAGACAAGTATGTTTCAACAGAGAGTGGATTAAAAGAATTAAAATTCAAAGTAGGTAATGACATGGATGTCCTGTTATGTCCTACCTGATCCCTGTTGGAAAGCAAATATCCAGGCTGTGATGTCCCTGCTGCCAGAAATAAAAAGCAGCTGCAGTAGCAACTGCTTGCATTTCTTGGTCAGAAAGCTAATACAACATTATAAGAACTTTCACTTTTTTTTCTTTCTTTCTTTTTTTTCAGGAAGAAACCATTTGACAGAAATATATTGGTCATTCTCAGGACATGTTCAGAATGCTTTCTGCACCATTACCAAAAACAGTGCTAATGACGATGAAGTACTAGCTGTCTTGAGTGTCTTGAGGTCAGTGATAGTTAATAGCTTCAGGTTTGTAATTATTTAAGCAACAAAAGAAACCCACAACAATAAAAACAAGATATATACTTAGGATTTGATTGAAAACTCATATAACTTCCAATTTGAAGAGGTAGAAACTTGATATGAATGCCCCAATTTAACTATGCTTTAATTCTGTATACTCACTGGTGCTAGCTCTCCTTTCTTCATTTCGTATTGATTTATTCTATACATAATTCTTAATGCAATGCTAGATCCAACAGAATGACAGAGATTGTTTTCAAGGCTGCTTCTGAACTTCACAACTAGGCTTGCTTTGCTAATACGGAATTCAAGACTAAAGCCCACAAGCTCTGAAGAAGCTAACATTGGGTTCAACTCTGTCTTCCAAATTTCCTGTGGTTCATGGAAGTCACTCATGCATACTCCATTTCACACTCCTTAAATTCCAATTAGATTTGAAGTTTAAAAGATGAAAGTGGGAAATAATTTGCAGGATAAGAAAATTTTACTTTAGTCCCATGAAATCTAGACCTCTAGGTATTTATTTATCTAAGCATAGTATGCTGTCAGATTTAAACAGATGTGATAACCAACAATAATTTATTCTGTAGTCTTTTAAGTCTGGAAAGTTGTAATTAATGAAATTAATAAAAATACACTGTCAGTATATAGAATTTTATTTTGAAGAAGAATGTTGAACAAGCATCAGAAGATGGGCTTCATAAGCAAAACTGTAAAGGAATTAGAAATAAGACAGACTGATACAAGGGACATGGATTTAAAAATTCATCCATGAATGGATAATAGATTAAACTTCACAAAGGGAAATCAATGAAAAAGTTGTTCTGCATAGAAATACTTCTGTGTTCTGTGCTTGAAATATGAGCGGCCTTGAGATGGCTAGTCGTGCCAACTTTCTGCCCATCAAGAAGATGCTGCATTAACTTTTGGTGCATACTAGTAGCAAGGAATAAAATAGTATGCAGGCTATTGTGCTTTAGAAGAGAAGAACACTACCAGTTTTTAAAACTCTATGACAAGGTCTTTTGGGCTCTTATTCATTGGCAGATTTATCCTAGTATTTCCTTTCCTTTCTCTTCCTCTGTCTGCCCACCCACACTTAATTATTCACCAATTCTGCTTCAGCTGAAAGAAATCTCGAAGGTACCCTGAAGGGCACTTTGGAATAACCACATAAAGAAGCCCCTTTGCAGAATATATTCATATACTCTGAGAATGGCTACCCTGCAATATCCTCCAGCTACAAAGTCACAAGTTTGTGATGTAGGATCTCCTTGACTTTATTTATAGTGATGGAGATAAATTAATTTATACAGCATGAAGTTAAAGTAACTGAATATTTCATGAGCTGGTGGATGAGCTGGGAAAGTGAAATCCATACTCTAATCACAGACAAGGACTTAAACTTATCCTGAGAGTACACCGCATACTGCAAGAACTGGCTATTTGTAGAATGCAATGATGAAGAGACTTACAAGTGTAAGGTTTTGTGGTCTCTCTCACAACATGCCACACTGACATATAAGTCCATTCACCTAATGCCTCTTTCCCATAGTCCCCACTTTGCCACACACTTACATATTGTTGTTTTTGGCCCTTTATTCCAGGATCAGGGAGGTTCCCTCTCTGGACTCGGATAATGACCTTACCCTTTTCTCCCTTGTACCTCATTAACAGAAGGTAATCTTCTAGCTGATCTTCTGCTCATTTGTTTTAAGGATATAATTAAGCTAAGTGGTATCTAACCCAGAAATCATTTTATTTGATAGTTAGGTACCCAAAATTCTTTAAAAGGCTATGAAAACTACAAAATGCTATGAAACTACATGCAGTTGGTTACATTTTGATGTGTGTATTTAATGATAGAAAGTCACAAACATGAATTATGAAAGGTATAGCCATTTTCATAAAAGATCTGCAAAAAAACATCTCACAAAGAAGATAATTGTAATTTCTCCCATTTTAAAGAGCTAGATTTTAAAATCCTTACAGCACTGATGATACATGGCATCTCAGTGGGTAAGTTTGGAAAAATATATGAAATTATTACTATAAAATTTAGTTGATTCAGTCACATTTCATTTTTCTTAGTACCATGTTTACTATCTCTGTGGCTTTGTTTTTTACAATATTCATAAGAATATTAATTAATTAATCTTCTTAGGCTGGGGAAGTCAGTATTTTCATTTCCAGTATGTAAAGTTTTTGGAGAGAATTTAGAAACAACGAAAGGTCAATCTTTAATTTTAGCATCAAATGAGATGAGACAGAAAATTGAAAAAGAAAAGCCTTGGAAAAGGTATTAAGTACCTGCATTCTGTACAAGGAAATCATGTCCCCCAAATCTTCCCAAATGAACTTATCAGTAGGATGCACTGAAAAAAACAATTTGGCTCTCACATATCCTTAGACAACTCCCTCACAAGAAAGAATCAAGTTATGGGTTAATATATAAAATATATTAATTTAACGTGGACTTTCAAAAAAGTTAACACAATGGAATTTGTGTCATTATTTCACTAATCAGTCCCATTTCTGTTGTGAGCACTGAAAACACTGGCTTTTTTTCCCAGTTTGCTTCCTTCAAAAACATGCCAGATGAATGCAGGCTCTTTTTTGAGACTGTAAGTTAATAGCAATATTTTGATCAAGCTGCATTTAAAATGACTATGATCACTTAAAAAGCTATAATTCCAGGCTGCTGAAATGAACAGCTGGTGCTCTTCAACTTTCTCTTTCCAATGGGCAGTTACAGATACACAAGATTATGAACAAAACCCATGTCCCATTGTCCATGGTAATGTCATGCAACAAACACAATTTCTGTAATATTGTGAGAATCCTTCTTTGTGTTTTTTGGCTCAAAGCTTGCTTCCTGAGGTATTTTGTTGAGGAGGCAAGTGATGGGTGCTGTGTGGCAATCAGCATTGCTGTGTGGACAATTTTACATCTTTGGAGCTGTTTGCCTTCGGAAGATAGTGCTCAGGACTGTTTACTGGCGGAAGACCTAGCCTGTGACCAAATAACTCCTGTTTGCTATGGAAGGCTGGGGGATGATACCATTGTATCCTGCAAAGGCGAGATACAAGTTGGTGCCTCCCTGCTTCCTCTATCTGCTTGCAAGGCCAGAAAGACAAGAACAAAGGAATTTCCTGCTAAGGTCCCAGAGCCAGAAGCTGCCACTCAAGGAGAGCTGACTCAACCACTTTGGATTTGAGCTGTCACTCCAAAGACAGCGGACTCGACCACTTTGAAGCACTGAAAAGGGGCCATCATCGCCATGGTCGTCTCTCGTCGTGCTTCATCGTCATTGTCAACAGGACAACTCTGCTTGACGGCACACCGCTACTGAAGATCAAAGACTGAACTACGAACCTCGCTGGATCCATGGTGGTGACTATGTCCCTCTTGCTGCCTATAAAGACTCCTTGCTTCTTCTTTTCTATCTTTTCTATCGCCCTCCTTCCCTTCCCCATTACCCTAATTCATAATAGTGTCCGTCCTCCCCTTTGCCATTTCCCTGATTAAGATTTGTAATAAACTGGTTGGACCAACATTTGAACCATTGCTTCTTAATCTCACGCCAGGTATATAGATAATAAAAGAACCTCCTCTCCCTCCTAGTAATTGGAGCGAGACAAATATATATTTTCTTTTCCAGAAAAACAAAACAAAACAAAGCATAGAAACTGACTGTTTTGCTTATCATTTCTCTATCAGCTGTAGAAACCACCCGCTGTGCTTGGACATTATACAGGGCATGTGGTATGCAGGAGCACAATGCATCAGTGGAGGTTTAGAATAGATATTAGGAAGAATTTATTCACAGAGAGGGTGGTCAAACACTGGAAGGAACTGCCCAGGGAAGAGGTGGAGTCTCCGTCCCCAGAACTTTCTCCATAAACTTGTCTGAAACCTCAGCTCATAAAGTAAATAAAATGCTAACAGTGAGGACCTGGGGGAATAAACATAGCTGTCAGTTTGCAGAGATCTAGGTAGGAAGGATTTAATATTCTTACTGTAGCACTTTACTACAGACTTTTCTCAGTATCTGAAAATATTGTTTCCGCACTAGTGCTGAATCAGACCTAAGTATATGCAATGACAATGTATGTCCAGTGTTGCCTGAGTGTATGCTTCTCTGTCTAGGTCTCTCTGCAGGAGGAATCACTAAAACACGTCCTAGATGATTGCACAGGGTGATTTTGATGCAATGTCACCAAACACGTAGTGAGTTTGCTTCAAACAGAGGAACTTTATCTCAGGAATTTACTACAGTGAGAACACAGGGCAAAAAAAACCACCAGAATTGTTCAAGTTCCTAATTTTCAAAATTGTCAATGCACATGCCCACACACAACTAGCTGAAGGAAATCTTACACAACAACAGGAGAAATATCCTAAATCTATCTAAAAATCCAAGCTCCTATAAACTTCAGCAGATCTAAGATTTCATCATCATCTTTCTGATAAGCAAAATTTATCTCACATTAGAAGGAAATACAGCTTGGAGAAATAGGAGCAATAACCCAATCTACCATAGCTCAGCCAACAATTCCAATGTAAACACATATAGCTGATATCAGGCATAAATAGTGTTGGCTCAAATGTGGTTTAGCAAGAGTTTTCATCTGGACAGGTCTTGGTTTGCTTCCAGCTCATACTTGAGCCTGTAGCTGTTGCTAAGCTTAGTACTGCACAGACCAAAATGATGTACCAAAAGCATTTGCCTCACCTACCCAATATCTTTAGGAGCTAAACTAGGTACAAATCTCCATGAGTCAGTTAAAAGCCTTATAACGTGCCCTAAATATCTGGATGCTGCCAAGTTTACTTCTCTAGTGTTTGAAACACACTAGCCTAAGAAACTGTGATCACTGTTTCTGCAAGTCAAATATAAAATACATTGTTGTAAGTGGGACAGGGCTACTTTCAGCCTATTGAAGATATTACTGAAAATCTTGAGATCTGCAGCCCAGTGATACTACAAAGAAGAGCAAGGTCTGCAGACAAAAATTAAAAAATTGGAAGACAAGACTGAGTGATTCTAATTCATTTACTTACTTACGGTCTTATTAAAAAAGACCCAAACAACCTGCATGCTAACTGATCAGACTCCATCATAAAACTACCTCAATCAGAGAATTTTTCCTCCTTTCCTGTTGAAATCACTTTTAGAGTTCAATTTCCTATAAAAATAAATCCAGTTTTATTCAGCATTATTTTATTTACTTTTCTTAGCAAAGTAAATTCGACCCAGCAGCCTGAACTGTGCTTTTTCTCCTGAATATTTGTCTCTGGGCCTTAATGTCCCATGCTAAAATCCAATCGAATGTGCAATTTTTTCTTAACATAAATCCACAGCAGATTTTGTGCCACCTAGTTATCCAACTCTGCCCCTCTGGAGCTGATACTCAGCATACAGCTGCAAGACACTTCTCTTCACAGCCTAACAAGCATGTTTCCTTAATAGGAGATTTCTTTCTAAGCTAAACAGAAAGCCTATATGCATTCACAAAATGACTTTTAAAAACTGTGAAACCTTAGCATAAATCAACGAGACTAGAAGCCCCACGATTGCAAGAAATCCAACTCAGCATAAACCAAGTCTTCACAGAAATAATGACAGCACTGAGTTACAGTCATTTTAGTGAAGTGAAGCAACATGGCAGAAGCTGTCTGGAGAGTGACAAGACCAACTAGCCAGTCACAGGCTGGCAACCAGCAGGGCGAAATCTGATCAAAACGAAGGGGCAGTAGAGAGATGCCAATTTTTGTCCCTTGTGGTGATCTCTGCTCCTGAGGTCTGAAGTTCAAAGTATTTTGCCCAGTCCCTCCCCCCACCCTTTGTAATACTCCATAAAAGCCAGCTACCATCAGAGGTCTTTATAAAAGGCCAATGAAATACAAGGTTCAGCTGCTAAAAATGCATATACTCCTCAAAAAAACTGAAATACACCAATCTGCTCTCACCTCACTCAACCATGCAACAGCCAACTGAGCTATTATTACAGTTTGCTATAAAATATATGCTTAGCTTCTATGTCGCTTCCTAAAGAGTTGTCTTTCTCATTTTTAAAATCCTAGGTCTCTTTAAGAAACCTGAAATGTATTGTTTTTCTTTTCCTTTTTCAAAGAGTTCTTAAGCTCAGCAACAGTACCACAATTCTAATTGAATGGACAGATAGGATGCTGATAATAACTGCTTTCTGTAATAAAAACTATTGATATTGTTGACCTGACAGATTATCTGCAATAGACAGAACACAATGGCCAAATTTAAAAAGCAAGGGAAGGAGAGCAGCTTAGCACAAGAATATATTATATTATTATCTGTCCTTTTGCTTCTTGGAATTATTAAGAATTATTATAGAAATTATCAGTCATCTCTACTTCTTTTTCTCCCATCTGAAATGGAAACAATGATTGAATGTCATGGAGAACTTTGATCATTTTTCTTTCTTGATACAATGTCTTTGTAAGGTGAGCTTCTTAATTTTTATGGTAGTATCTCTTACAGGAATCCCCAAGATTTATGTCAGCACATGACATTTTTCAAAATTTTGTCCCACATTTATAGACCAAAACTGAAAATATCAAACGAATATCCCTAATAATAATTGACATTTCTTAAAAAGCTTTTTATTCAAAAATCTTAACACTGCTATCATAGTCCAATACTGATTCCTACTTGAAGTAAATTTTGTGGAGGTTGCAGCAAAGAAAATGATAACTGGTCTCTGTGAATTATGGTCATGCAATGGCTTAGTGAATATCTACTCAACAGATTTACTCTTATCCTGAAAAAGCAAAATTCACAGTGTCATACACTTTGCTTACTCAAAGCACCTATGTAGCAACACTCTACAGCTTGATGTCTCAAAATAAGAAATAAGCTGAAATTTCAACATGACCCTTCATGCAAGGACTCAAGATGGTCTAGGTGATTGTACTTTACTTCTATTACAATTTACTTCTACTGTAAATTGTATTTGCAGGTGAAGTACACTAGCTGGATTCTGTTCATTTTAGTAGAACTCTGTTCATCTACACCATGGAGATGGCTTCAGGTGTAAAGCGTAAGCTACCTCTGCCACTCAATTTTGTGCATTCCAGGTTGTTTAGAGGTCATGGTGAATAATAGCCATCTACTTACCCCTAGCTATTGAATTTCCAGATGTAAACAGCCAAGAAAACAAAATACTACAGTAGTAGTTCCTTTTGTTCCGTGTGCCAAACATTAGCACTTTATTTTCAGAATTTGGACAGCATCACTTGCCAAGCATTATATTACAGCCTGAAAGATATCCAATCTTAAGGCTTAATTGAGGGTTTACTTGCATTTTTCAGTTATCACACAAGTTAAAGAACTTGGGCTTTAAGAAAGAAAAAAATGACCAAGTATCTAAATGGGCAGCTATGTGGGATTCTTATTACAGGAATAGAGATGATTTTTCCTCTGGAATGATTCTATGCATATAAAAATATTACTGCAGACGTAGAACTCAAAACACCAAGTTTTGAGCTCAGAAACACAGAAAGCATGCTTCAAATTTATGTGACTTTAAGAATAATAATGCAGAAATATATTTAATTTTTTACCAATTTTTAATTACCTCTTCCTGAAAGATGTTCTCTTTTCACAGCGTGAAGTTCATTTTAAATCAGATTTTAAAAAGTATTCAGTTTATTTTAGTATGTAGTAATTTTGACTTAATATCCTTCCTGATACATTCTCCTGCCTAGTATTTATTATTTATTTAAATTAAGCAGAACACTGGTAATATACCTTATTTGTTCATAGTACTCAGTAAGCAGGGTTTATTTTCTTTGCCATTTAGTTTATTTTATTTCCCATTACTGCCTCTTAAAGTTAACTTCTGGTCATTTCTAGACTAAAAAAATTGAGTGACTGTTCATAAACTCTCTGTTATCCACTGGATATAACTTAATTTACAATCCAGTACAATGGAAAGATGACCCCTAAATTTCATTTTGCAAAATATTTCTCTTTAATATCGATCCTACTCAAGAGTATGGTGAGGCACTGGCACAGGCTGCCCAGAGAAGCTTATGGGTGTCCCATCCCTAGGGGTGTTCAAGGCCAGGTTAGATGGGGCCCTGGGCAGCCTGAGCTGCTGGGTGGCAGCCCTGCCTACAGCACAGGGTTGGAACTCAATAATCTTTAAGATCCCTTCAAACACAAGCTATTCTATGATCTGTAACTCTGTAAGGTGATTTTACAGATGTGTTTTTCATGACAAATCTATGTAAAACCATGGTTTTGAGATAAAAATAAAAATAAAAATAAAAATAAAAATAAAAAATAAGTTATGTAAAGTTGCATTAACTCAAAGTCCTGAGTCTTTCCACCAGACCTCCAGCAATGAATTCAATACTATTCCTTACTATGCAGAGGATTATTTATCTATTGGGTTCACAAGCACAAAATCCAGAATAACTGCTGGGAAATACTTTTGAAATAAAACACAATAGTTAGCAAGTGATTTTTTAATTTTTATGGATCGCAGTTCAACCACATCAAAACTTCAGGGAATGGTGCACTATTTACTACATAAAAGAAAAGCAGGGAATATGGTCCTGCGGATACTTGAAACTTTGGAATATTTAATCAAGTTATGAATTCTGAAGATATGATCTTAATTTCCTCTTTTTCAATGAAGGACACACTGTAGAAGACACTGGTTAGATTTTGAGGATTGACATTACTTTCCAAATGGATACAGACTATCTAATGTCTATAAATACATACCTGCTTGCAGAAATAATGCAGGCAACTGTCACTTCCTTTCTTTAAGAGATATTTTTCATCCATACTTTCTCAAATTTCATTTTAAATATAGTCTTGTAATTCTGAACATTACCCAACATCTACTAATAATTACAGTATGATTCTCAAAAATAACTGAAATTCTGACAGCTGCGTATTTGACAAGGTGTTTGCTTCAGAAGGATCTCACACACATTAGTACTCTGGGCAAAAATTAGCCTTGGGACCTGTAACATCACTATTAGTTCACCTAATACTAAAACATACACAGTCTGCATCTTGGACCGTATACACAGTAACTGGATGGATATCTCCTCAAATGTTATCAGTTTCTTAACAAATACTTGAAAACAAAACCTAAAAGGTATGGTAAATAATGGGAAAAATTCTGGCATACGTAGGTAGTAGATTTACAGAATTATGCTAACAGTAACTAAGTCTTTATAGGTCAAAATAAACAATACATAGTCTATCAAACCCAGCAAAATACCTGGGAAATGGTCCTTTTTATAGACATATAAACTGGCTCCCAAGGGATGTGCATCAATCCAATTACTCCTATGTAATCATGATAAAGTACTTTCTGTAAAAGAGTTCCAAGGCAGACCTTTTTCCCTTGGCTGCATTCTTCCAGTTTATCATGTAGGAATGCTACTGTAGCAATGCTAGGAATTATAACCTTTACAAATTCTTACATTACTAGTTATTCAGGTTTTTTTGTTTGTTTGTTTGTTTGTTTTGTGTGTGTGTGTTTTCCTGGAAAAATGAAACAAACAAAAATCCTGACATTGCCTTTTCAGTTTATCAGAATACATATTTTATGTGCATTAAACCCATCCTAATGACTTTACTCTGAATGAGGCCTCAGAAAATCCTTTTCATCACCAGACCAGAAAGGAGCAACCTACGGCTCTATCACCAGGGAAGATCTGACAGAACTCTAGTTCTCTTCTTTGCTACAAACAGCTGCACCATAACTGAAGAAGTTTCACAGCTCATCTGGGATATGAACCACCATTTGAGTCATTGTATTGTTCAGTTGTTCAGAAATATTATCACGTTTTGCATACATGCACCACTTTGTTTAAAATATTAAAACCAATTCTTTGAGCTGAAAAATTCTAAGACTGTATAGTTTTACCCAATTTATAGAATTTCCTCCTTGCCAAAATTAAATTTTGAAAACACAGCCTGTCTATAAAGAAGGGGATAGGAATACTGCAACTTCTGTAGGGAGACTTTGAACATCCTAACACTGCCTGAACTTGAACTTTCTTAATTCTAGTGAAAAGCAGAAGTCCTTCAAGCTTCTCCTTATGGCCACAATTTCAGGCAATTTTCCTGAGGATCATTCACAGCTCTTCAAGTCCTATTTTTCTTGATATGCAGAATTTCTATTATCAACACCTTCCTGTTTGACAACTTTTTTATTACAGGTTTGGTTTTCTATTCCAAAGGTCTCAGAATATACCTCAGAATATACCTAACAGCTGAAGTAATTTTATACCTTCCCATCTAAATAGGAAGGACTTTTATTAAGGAATTTTGCCAAGCTTCAAAATCCTTCTAATAGAACTTTTAGCCAACTAGACTTTCTAAAATGTACTTACGTAATCAAAAAGCTTTTCTGGTAACTGCATTTCTCCTTTGCTTTTAAAGTTACTAAACATGTTGGTACCCTGCGTACAGTTCAATGCCCAAATGAATGTAAAACTACTACAATAATAATACTGTAGATTTAGAAACATTTCAAATAAGCCCAGATTTTTTTTACTGAATACACAGACAATCGAGCTTTTTTTCCTATATTCTTAAAGCCAGAACAAACAAACAAAAAGATATTCCAATACCCTTGGTCATCCAGAATCAGAAAGAAAAGGAACAGATCAATGCAAACACATGAAACGGGAATATAAAAGCACAAGTTTATTTCCCTCTTTCAAATCCTATATGCTGTACCTTAGGTCAAGAGGCCTATTACCTTCACAATTTAGAACATGAGGCACTGGTTTTAGCTGACCTATATAAATTATCTGAAAACTAGATCCAGCTTTTGAGGGATCAGTGTAAACAAACAGTTCTGATCTCAGAAAAGTGTTAAAAGCTTCTTGCACATTTTTTAGGAGAGATACTCGTGAAATCTTTATGGTGACAAGGTGCTTTTTATTAAAGGTGTACTAGTTGAAAAACACCACCTGTTTAATCCCCTACATTTTATTTTCCTCTTGATATAAAATATTCTTGATATAAAATAATGTCAGGCTTGACTACTGTTTGTCTGTCACAAGGAAAGGTCCCTAGGAGCTCTATGGGTTTTTTTGTGAATGCTTAGTTTTGCCAGCCCTTAGTCCCTTAGTGCCAATACATTCAGATGCAACAAGCTGGTAGCTCTTCTGTCACAGCTTCAGACGCAACAAGCTGGTAGCTCCTCTGTCACAGCTATCATCTGATCACATTCCTGTCGTTGAATCATAAGAAAACAAACAACCAACCAAACAAAAACAACCCAAAACCACAAAAAGTAATTTCACAAAAAAAAAAAAAAAAAAAAAAAAGCTCCTAAAGTGTAAAAGAGAACTTGAAAAAGTAATATTTTCGTTTTCTTTTTTTAATAACATACTCTTATTTATTTATTTATTTATTTATTTCCCTTCGCATTGCAGTTTGAAGAAAGGCAGGATTAGAAGCTGTGGTAGGTACTTAAAATTTAACTTCATTCTTGGTGTTCTTATTTGGAAGATGCTGTCCTGGCACTAAACAGTCACTGACAAGAACCTCTAATCTCTCTGAAAGAAGAAGAACCTTCTGCTCTGCCTTTCAGCAGTTACTTTCAGTTCATGGGCCATCCTTAATGGCTTCACAGAGTGATATGAAAGCCGTTCTCCTTTGTGCAGAAAAATGTTAAAACATGTCTTCCTCTCTCGCACACACATATGCATGTTCATAGGGAGGGAGGGAGGGAGGGAGGGAGGGAGGGAGGGAGGAGGGAGGGATTTGTAATCACAAATACAAATTGTGATTATACCACCAAAGAATTTGTAAATATGCTGCAATATGTATCAGCATTCCTAAATATTATTATTTTTATATTATTAAATATTTAAATATTATATATTATTATATATTATTATTTTTATATATTTATAGACACAGATAAAGTTTTTGGCTGTGAAGAGAACATTTAAAACAGAAATCATGCAAGTATTAAATCCGCTAGTAAAGTTATGAGGGTCAGTTCTTGGTTTGCCATCCCAGCCAACAGCATGTACAAAGCAGAAACCACTATGAACAGACCAGAATAATTCAGAAAACATAGTTCACAGGTTGTATTAGAATCAACTATCACTCAATCCTTAGTTTAAATTACCAAATCTACTTTCTATTCTATTTCCATTTCTTCCTGTCAGGGGAAATATCACAATGTAGGAACAAAGAGGTAGTGGTAGTATTTAGATAAAATTATTAGGGCCTCTGCGATCTACCCTGTGGTGCTGCCTTGGCATGGAGTACCTAACATGCTTAGAGGGACACTCATCCCATACATCCTTTAACCAGTTTGGAGATTTTAACCACTTTTATTTCCCTCCTAGGAATGCAGTAAAGCTAGCTTCTATATCAGGTACATCTCACACACTGTGCTACAACTAGAAGCAATGTCCAGTTTTCTTCTACTCTGGGTTCTCATTCTGAGGATGAAACTGAAAGCTGTCCCATCTTTAGCACTGAGCACATGGGGCTTGTGGGACTCTAGTAGAAACAACACTGCAAAGATGAATGTGTCAATCTATCTTAATCCACATCTCACATACTAGAGAATTGTTTAGGAGTTCTTTTGGTATCATTAGAAATTTTATAGATGCAACAAGAACAGAACTGGCAAGAGAATGCTAAGGGCATTAGAAAAGTGATTATTTTTGTTTACACCATTAAGATACGGAATTATACAGTAAAGAACTATATTATGTCACTATCAGGAATGCTACAGGCAGCTTGGAATGAGGATTACTCTTTCACTCACAGAACCAATTTTGCTCTGAGTTGTAACAAGAGATAAGTAAGTAAGTAAATAAAGAAAATGTTCATAAAGAGTTTTGTAAAAAAAATACAATTCATCTCAGTAGCAGTATTTCCTTTCATTAGAAGTCATCAATCCACCTACTTTGAGTTTTGATGCAATTAAGATTTTGAAATAAATAAGAAAAAGAGAATAATTGGAAATAATTTCACTGAATATACCTCAATAAATTTCCTCATCACTTAAAATTTTCAACTTCCATCTAATTTTTAACTCTGTATTTTTGAAAAGTTTTATTCTCCTTAATCCGGTTTACTCTCATATCTATGGAATAACATTCAATTCATAATCCTATCATGTATGTAAGTTTTTCAGCTCATGCTTTTTAACAATTGAGGTAAAACAGACAATGCTTAAATGTTGTAATAAAGAGATTTCATATTGAACGACAGCTATTCTCTTTATGAACCAGGCACTAGAGAAAAAGCACTGAACTGATTATATTTCTTGTTTTAAATATTCATATGACAATGTTGAAGAGAGAAATGAATATCAGAATGAAAAAATTACAAGAAAAAAATGACTACAAGAAATCTCTAGACATTTATCACAAGCCTAGAGGATACTAACCAATCAACTTCTAAAATTCGCTCTTTGATTGAGATGCCCAGTTAAAGTCTGCATTATTAATATATGACTCTGTTAAAAAGTCTATTAATCAAGTGGGGATGAATGATTAAGTGGATAAAGCACTAGCCTTTCACCTGACAGGCAACTTTCACTAATCTCCTGAGAATTCAATTCATAAAAAAAATGAATGCTTGGATAACTGTATATATTAATTGTAAGCAATGGCTTCTTATTGTTTTTCTCTGTACCTTCAAATGTTTTTCATTTGCATATGCAACCATCTCCATTATAGATTTTTTTTGATAGCTTGTCATCAGGTTGGGATATGATCAGTAAAGTATGTGCTCATCGTATTTATCTGCAACAGCATCGTCTGTGGACTACTCCACCTTTGTCATCAAAGTCTTCTTCAGGCCTCAGAGAGATTAATGAAAAAG
Organism: Tympanuchus pallidicinctus; assembly: GCF_026119805.1. Classification (NCBI taxonomy): domain Eukaryota; kingdom Metazoa; phylum Chordata; class Aves; order Galliformes; family Phasianidae; genus Tympanuchus; species Tympanuchus pallidicinctus. Next base: position 797,143 of record NW_026294802.1, read on the forward strand.
GTGCCAGCCCTTAAAACAAATCTGCACACAAGAATTCTTTTTAAGAGTATTTTGGTGGGATCTTACATGAGGTAACAGAACAGCTTGAATATAGACATGCTTAAGGTCTGAGGATTCTGAATATGCTACAGTAAACTCAGTCATGCGCTACTAAGTTTCAGTGCAAACTGATAGATTTCAGAGAACTGAATATTAAAATGGGTAATTAATTAAATGCTTTGTTTTCTTTAAATTAGATGACAGATACAAGATTTTTCAAATTCTACTAATGTTGTTTTTTTTTTTTCTTAAACAAACAAACAAACAAAAGAACACGCATCAAAAAAAAGCCTACCATCACTGGATTCTTCTGTTTTCAGTAATGTTTGCAATGAGGATAGAGATAGGAAGGAATTTTTAAATTCGGGGTCAAAAGTAAGTATGTTTTTGTGTGATCTATCATCGCATAGCATATTTTGTTGACATTGCAGGGTGCAAAATTTGCTCTTTTTTCTCATTGTAGAGGGAAGAAGCACTTTAGGGATTTAGACACTTGTTTTCATAGCAAATTACCCATTAACATTAACATTGTCTCTATCTGCCCTCTCACTGAGCACTAAATTTGTCATCATGTAATATCCATCAAGTACCATAAAATTTTTCTTGCATTTTTCTCATCTCACTGCAGAATTCTCTCTGAATGCCGAAATAACTGAGTATATCAACATGCAACAATTATGGGCTTAATGTAGAAATTCTTCTTTTGTACTATACCCATGATGAGATTCCATCGATCAGTGATCCTGCTATTTTGAAAGAGGGGAAATTACAAAGACTCTCTGTAATAAACAGCCATGGCATTTGGGTTTACCAACTACAGTAACAAAGCGGTATAAATTGCCAAATAAATCTCATAACTCAAGCTTACGTAGTATGTTTTGGTGGTTAGCAGGCATGCTTATCCTTTGATGACACTTAGTCTGTAGGACATTCAAAATCCTACTCCAATTATAAATTAAACTCATAAACAGTAGTGATTGTCATTTCCACCTATAAATGATAATGAGTGACAAAATAATGTCTTCCATAATGTTTTGGTAAATATATTACCTCAACTAGTTTTCTAGATGATGATTGGAAATGAATAAATGGCTATATTGTTCATGAGGACTAAAAAGAAAAGACAATGTCTACCTCCTGCTATCTCCCTAGGTGAATGGATTCTGAAGGGAAAACAGCATTAAATATTTATTTATGTTATTAAAATAAGCAATGGTGTTCCCTGGACACTTGCAAAAAGAGCTGTTATATGCTTGTTTTCTCTTTGCAAAACAAACTCTTACTTGTATGCCAAGAGTTTTTTTGTTTGGTATGCTTTGGGTGACATAATGCCTTCTAAAACTAAAGTTTGAAACAAATGCTGTCATTTGGAAGTGGTACAATATTTCTAATGATAGAACTAGTAGTGTTCTTTTTTCACTGCAGCATCAGAGCTTGTCTGTTCATTATAGCATTGGAACATTACATTTACACAATCCATGACAAAGGTTGAGAAAGAAATTGTATTGATTTCTGATCCCAACTCTTTCAAATATCCCAGAAATTCTAGCATAGATTACAAGAAATTCCATTGTTAATTTATAAATTAAAGTATAATTCCTTCTCTTCTCTTTAATTCATTTCAGAGACTCACATTCGAGTGACCCTTCTCCTCATAAATTGTTGTAGCTGGACAATAAACTTTCCCAAGTCTTTCTTTTGAGCAAAAGAAAGGACAAAGTCCACTTTACAGAAGAAACTCAGATCAGATATTGAGCTACTTAAAAATAACGTAGTCATTCCTATTCTTAAATGCAACACAGCCTGAGAAGAGATCTGATGCCTATTTTTATTTAAAACAGTATACTGGAAGTTTTGAAAGTTACAACTGCAAACACTACAAGGATAATAAACTTTTCTTAGTTACTATCCCACAGAACTGACTGGATTGGAATTAGGTGGGCATGAGGAGTATCAAAATATCCAAGCTTCGATATGAAACACCTGCTGGAAGCTATCCAGCTGCATCCTTAAAAATTGTTTAGCATTTTGTGGATTCATTTCTGTGCAGGAAAAAATGAGCCATTGATATGAAATCACTGATTCCCTTAGAGATATTCAGCTGAGATTCAGCACTGATTCCACCGAGTGTTGCTGTGAAACAATTTACTGCTGACACTGGATACATAGTGACAGATTTAGTTACTCATGCTAATGAAGGAGTAGCGCTTAGTTCTCTAAAGCCCTGTATGAAATTCTGCTATAAATAATAGCTGGCACTAGGATACATTACTAAAAGATAGCCTGAATGTCAATGCGGCATCCACAGTTCAGGGGGAAGATTTTAATGGTGTCAAGAGGAAAAATGATGTTATCCACCTCCATATCATTTCCTCTTCTCAGAGATCTCAGCTAAGGGTTACAGACCTCGCACTTATTTGGACTTACAAGAGACTTCGGTTCAGATGAGAAGAAAAAGAACTGGGGTTCCCATAAACCTTCATCTAGTGAGGTTGATCACAGAGAATTGAATTCACAAGAACAAGAATCAGAACATCCATGTTGGCTTTTTAGAGTCTAGATTAGCTGAGGCCAAAACAATTTTCTTAGTGTTCTTCATATCATGAGCTAGAACTGAACTCCTACTTCTATGGATAACATCTCAGGTCAAATCCTTTCTTACTGCAGATAAACAAATTTAGTAATTACACAGACTCACAAACTGCAGAACTTCCTCACTGGATATTTTCTCTTTAAAAGAGAAACAAAACTCTAGCTTACACATTCCAAGCTACTACACAACAGAATTAATTTTGACCTTTACGTCTTACAATTACTGCTGTTATATATCAAGATGTATTTCTGAATTGCATTGTTTGACAATAACAACTCTGTCACAGCAATTAGGAATGTCTGCAATATTAATACAATGTACCTGCCATGAAGAAACCTACAAACAGAGCTGCAAGAATGGTCAGTAGGGTCAGTAGGGTTCACTTCTACTATCAGAGAGAGCTGCCAGTTCAGTTAAAGACTGGATGTAAGTTATGAACTCTACTTCAAGCCTGTTGTTATAGATAGACAAAAAGTACTTTTCTCAGTCTATTAGACACACCGGAGGCACAGATAGATCTTTGAACTAGTTTACCAACTAGAAGATGTGATTCTTCTTCACCTATCAATTCACATCACTATGCAATCAAGAGGGAGCATACCTGCTTTAGATGTTGAAGGAAGTCTGTCAGAAAAAGAAAGACATTTTGAAACAAACAAACGAACAAAAAATACACTTGATACTTTAGAAAAAGAATGAATTACGATAATTTTTTTTGTTTTGTTTTGTTTTGTTTTGTTTTGTTTTTTTTACAGACTCTGGCCTGAAGATACATGAATGGAAATCTATGTTATGGCTACCTAGAAAGTTATTTGCTTATTCTTTTGGTTTATGAGAGACATTTCTTGATAAATGTGTGAGTAGATAAATCTTTTGTAAGAGAGTGCACACAGTATTTAGAATTCACAAATGCCAAGAGAGGCTAAAAGACAAAATCCTGTATTCTTTAACCATCAGAAGTTCTGAGTGTATTTGTAAGCCTCTAAATAATCTTGAAAGGTCAATGGACTTGGATTTTTTCAGTCTGAAAGCAATATAAATCCCAGCCAGTAAGTTTCTTGCCTACTACCACTTGTTTAAAAATGCTAGAACCACAAACAACATGAACAATAGAAATAATGATCATATTTTAATAAGTGAAAGCTAGCTTATTTTTTTTTTAATACCAGAAAAGTGTGCAACTATAAGTATAAACTAATTCCAGAAACTGGAAATTAGAGATTACAGGAAAAGCTCAGGATCCAAACTTTAAGTACCACAACAGAGAAGAAATTTCCAGTTATAATTTGATCTTCTTTTGCAATTAAATCTGAAAATTTTCAAGACTACTATTATGTCATTTGTACTACTCTCACTAAGTATCGTGTCTGAATATGGAGAGTCAGTGAGGTCTGTAATGCTGCAAATAAATTAAGCAAGAAATTAAACTGAATTTAATTAGCTATCCTCAATGCCTAAAGGATAAATCTGAAAATTTTGCACTCAGTGTTATGAAAATTGATCATACTTGTGACAACATGACTTTTAATATATTTACTAACATATTTTATAGTCTTTTCACTAGACTTATAAGAATTATTTCACTGCAAAGCTTAATACTGAAGCTAGCTCACACAGAAAAGGTTTCCAAAAATGTAGAGCAGGATAGGAGTTAGAATGTCAGATCTATCTAACTGAGAGTACAGAAGTGCGCAAGATATTTTGGAAGGGCTCAAATTCCTGTTCCATAAGTACAATGGAAATCTTAAATAACCCAAGTAATGGAATACTTTGGGCAGCACAGCTTTATTTTGCACCATTCAAGATCTGGATTTTATCCTGGTCCCCAGAATTCTAACCTCAAAGTCCCACCTGCTTTTTACACTGGCATCCTGTCCAGACATCAGGCATCTCTGGTATTCTGGAGGAAGATCTTATGCTCTAGAATCTACTTTTCTGCTCAGAAAATACCAGCCTACATTCTTCATTTCTATAGGGACGTTCCTCCTACAACAAGAGGCAGGAAAAGGAAAAGGAAAAGGAAAAGGAAAAGGAAAAGGAAAAGGAAAAGGAAAAGGAAAGGAAAGGAAAGGAAAGGAAAGGAAAGGAAAGGAAAGGAAAGGAAAGGAAAGGAAAGGAAAGGAAAGGAAAGGAAAGGAAAGGAAAGGAAAAGGAAAAGGAAAAGGAAAAGGAAAAGGAAAAGGAAAAGGAAAGGAAAGGAAAGGAAAGGAAAGGAAAGGAAAGGAAAGGAAAGGAAAGGAAAGGAAAGGAAAGGAAAGGAAAGGGAAAAGGAAAAGGAAAAGGAAAAGGAAAAGGAAAAGGAAAGGAAAAGGAAAAGGAAAAGGAAAAGGAAAAGGAAAAGGAAAAGGAAAAGGAAAAGGAAAAGGAAAAGGAAAAGGAAAAGGAAAAGGAAAAGGAAAAGGAAAAGGAAAAGGAAAAGGAAAAGGAAAAGGAAAAGGAAAAGGAAAAGGAAAAGGAAAAGGAAAAGGAAAAGGAAAGGAAAGGAAAGGAAAGGAAAGGAAAGGAAAGGAAAGGAAAGGAAAGGAAAGGAAAGGAAAGGAAAGGAAAGGAAAGGAAAGGAAAGGAAAGAAAAGAAAAGAAAAGAAAAGAAAAGAAAAGAAAAGAAAAGAAAAGAAAAGAAAAGAAAAGAAAAGAAAAGAAAAGAAAAGAAAAGAAAAGAAAAGAAAAGAAAAGAAAAGAAAAGAAAAGAAAAGAAAAGAAAAGAAAAGAAAAGAAAAGAGCCAGGTTATCAAGAACTTCATGAAATATTTCACGGCATTTGAGTTTGCTTATTTTCTTGACTGTGGGAAATCGCCATTCTTTTTCTCTTCTTTTTCTCACCATTTAACCTAGGCATCCCCAGTTTTATTGGACCTATTGATCTGATCAATACTATTTCTGATTAATTTGATCTACTGTCATAGCTGAAAGGAACCTATCCTCTGAGACAATTTGGTAGCCAGCTACATCTTAGACTTCATTTCAAACAATTTTGTTATTTTTTAAGAAACTTCTAAGTTGTTCTAATCTCCTGGTCAGACACTAAAAAGCTATGAGCTCTACCTCTCAATTCCAAATTATCTGAACTGAATTTGAAGAAAAAATTGAGTTAACTTTTACGTGTTTGATAATTCTACACATTCTGCTGAGCTCTTCGCTCCTCTACTATTCAAGCTAGCTTTGACATGCCTCTTATTTTAGGTCTACTTGAACTTCTTGATATGAACAACTATTATTCTTAAATTCTGATTGCTCTGTAAGTCTTTTATTTGTTGAGGTCTGAATATCCTTATTTCCTACACACTATTTATGTACCTCTGGTTGTTTCAGATAGATTCTAACAACAAATTACTCCTATTGCAAAGGAAGTTTTATATGAATAATGCTATAAATATTATTGGATGCTGTATATAGTCACATGCCTGTTTTCTATCCAGTTATATTGGAAAGAATGAATAAATATCATATCTGATGCTTCTCTGTCAGGACAGAAGCCTGAAGACTGTATGGTAAAAAATATCTGTCATTTGCAGTAGAATGTTTGTCCTCACTCTGAGCACTGGTCTGATAAGGCAGGCTTAAATAATCACTTCCCCTTGTCTACCTTTAATTAAAGTGGCAGTAAGTAAACACTGACTAGAAATCGATCAGAATCAATGGCCTCATGGCAAAGTAGCAGAGAAAAATCTAATGCATCAGTAGAGATCCGGGAAAGAATCAGCTTTCAGGCTGTTGGATGGCTTGTCCTGGGACTGTAAGAATTAAAAGCCTGCAATACTAACAGAAGCAGGAAAAAGATCCCGACTCAGCTCATGAAGGAGAAAAAGGGCCTGCCTGCTTTTACCTTAGTAGCTTTTCAAGACAAGAAAGGATAATGGAAAATATTTTGATATTTACAGTCTGACTTGCAGCTTTGCAGCCACAGGAGCAAGGCCATAGACTTGTTCACAGTATATATTTCAACTAAAGAGAGGAAGTGTATACCAGCATAGATTCATCTGTCTTGCTGCCCAGTCATTTAAAAATATTTCCCCCTGGTTTCTGTCTGCACAAATCTGAGCTTGTGGATTCCTTTTATGTACTGAATACTCAACAACCATCAAGCAATTAATAAAGGCACTCTCAACAGCGTTGTGTCTCATGTTCCTACCTTTGCTGCTGAAACAAGCCCGGCCCCAGAAAAGATGAGGTGATTGGGTTTGGTCAGGTTTGATTCTGCCTCCTCAATCTCCTTATTTGCTGCAGTTTCAAGACTCCTCTCCTGCTGGAGTGTTACTCAAACATTTATTCCCATCTTTCTCTGTCAAGAAATGAGGCAGCCTAGAACACCATGTTTGCCTTAAAGATAATTGAAGGTACATTAAAAGTCTTGTGATTGGATTTTACTTCTTATCGAGATACTTTTTTTTCCTCCTAAAAATAGTTGGATTTTAATTTTATTTTTAATGCTTGTAATGCTAAGGAAATTACACTTCCTAGTAACTAGTTTGTAATTTGTGATCATGCATGATTCTGATAGTGAAGGAATTTCATTACAGGTACGGTAAAAAAGAGGAGAATGCATGTACATTTGCATGTCCATGTTCAGGTAAATAAATAGTAAACCTCATTGATAACAGAGGCCATTATAATTTGAATAAGATTATATTCTCTCCAGGAGAGATAAAGGGTAATGAAAGACAATTCAAAGCTAGTTTGTTATTACTTCATCAAATACCTCAGCCTCAAGCTGATAAAATTCCCTTGTATAGCTCCCAAGAGACATTAACTGCAATGATGCTGCCAACCATTTGTAGTGATCTCTAAAAACATTAATATCACTATTTAAATGAGTTTGTGATGTAGTATAACAGAGGGTAAAGCTAGAGGTGAAACTGCTACATAAGCTTTCATAAAATGACTACAAGTGTGTTACTGGGCATGACAAAATGAATTATTTTCACAACCGACAGGTGCTCCAAAGAGACTTTAACAGAAATTAGTAGAAGGCAAGTCAGAAAATGTTTCTCAAAGTAACTTTCACTGTCCTCACCATCCTACTCACAGCCAGAACTTTCGTTTCGTTTCAATCAAGTAAGGGATGTCAGACTCTGACCTCTTATGGAGTTGGACTAGAATTCATTCTTTCATTTTCTTGGTATTTTGTTGTGGCTTCTCTCTCTAGTTATTAAGAATATTTTCTTTGGCGGTCCCAAGCTTATGAAAATTTAAGCAAGCATCCCCATGATTTCCCTAACACCATGCATGATGCAAAATTTTGTACAGTTGATATCTGACCCTTATTTATTGCAGCAGCTCTCCGTTCAAAGACAGAGAACTATGGCAAGGGGCTTGTGATATTCAGGGTATACAAAACAGCAGAAATCTGCTGCAGTTTATCAGGACTTCAGAGAGAGATGTGTTTATATACATATTACAGACCCACAGATTTTTGACTGTGTAAATTCTTTCCCTAGAACCAGGAGGTTCCACATGATTTAGGAAGATGTTAGCACTGTTGGCTTGCAAAATTATTTGTAAATCTGAGAAGTAGTTCACCCATATTTTCCAAACCAAGGAATAGGTGGGGAAAATAAGGCATGTAAGGCTGTGGTTTGTCTTATTTTTAAATGAAAATGTCTGCATACTTTATAAAAAGTATCCACACTTGACAACAGACTTATGTTGAAATCTTTTTTGTTGTAAGCTTGTTAACTGAGGCATTCTCATGGGGCGTTATTCATTACCACTTGGAAAGAAGAGGCACAAAAGCAAAATGTAGTATTGTCAGTGTGTCACTTGACAGGTTGTGAGGGAATTTTACATTCTTTGGTACAAATTGAGTCTCTTCCCTTCCAGGAATACTCTGGAAAACCAAAGTAATTTCCTTAAAATTTAGAATAAGCTGGGCTGAAAGATGGCCTGAGGGACACACACCTTTTCTTTAACTATTTTTATTTTTTTTTTTCTTAGGATAGTTTCTGAAGCTTGTTTTGGGAGATAAGCCTGTTGTACAGCAAACAAGGACTGCTCTGCTCCAATATAGTGAATTAATAAAATAATCACCCTCCATGAAGATTCATACTGTGACTGCTGATCAGGATTTAGCCACTGGCCATAAACTGTAGTTACAGAAGCCATGGATCTCTAAGTTAAAATCTGAATATTTTGACTGAATTTTTGTATAAGACTTCAGGTTTCCTTTTTTTTTTAAAAAAAAAGAAAGAAGCAAGAAAAGAAATCCACAAAAACTATGAGGGAACAAGGAAGTAAAGAAGCTAAATAAAATTTTTGCTATTTTAAAATAAATGAAAGAGCTATTTAAAAAGCTTACTGCAGTATTTTCCAAGGACAATCCAATAAATTCTTATGTAACTCTCAGTATGTTTTTTAAAACCTTACATTGTCCAGTTTACTACCTAGTTTGCTTTTTTTTATTATTATTATTACAATGCCTGAAACATAGTGGACACAAATATAGGAAACATCACCGAGTTTTATTCATAGCCCAGGTAAGGCAGTTTCTCCCTTCTTCCTGTCTATAAGACTCTATCAGTAACATAATTCATACAATGCCTTAAAATTATTAGTTGAATCAAAAGACTTTCACCTAAAAAATCTCAGGGAGAATGTGGATGAATTTTAACATGATCATTCATTTGTTATATTAAAACAACAGGTTATTTTGCTCACATGAAGATACACAACAAATATTTAGGACTATTTTGCTAGTTTGATTTTCAGTATTAATTTTACTGACTTTCTTGGAGTAACAGATAATGCTTTTTTTTTTTTTTTTTAAACCCCCATAACCAGGTTTTTTATTCTCTTAAATGCCAGAAAAGATTCTTATTCTCAAGATACATAGTCTCTTCCTCATATTCAGAATTAACAGTCACTTTACAAGATCTGTTGTAGTGAAATGAAATTTTTTCACTTCCTACCTGTTGTGTGTTTGTCCTTCTGCAGCTACCGAGTGCCTAAGGACGTTTCATGCTACACAGTAAGCGCTGTGTGATTTTGCATTAAACGCGCCTTTAGCTCAGAGCTTACAAAATAGTGAAAATGAGAGTGATGTTACAGGTAATGGCTGCCAGGAATAAACAGATTTCTCCAAAGTTGTGGTTTCTTAGAGATGTCATATACATACACTTAATGTTGTTGTTTATGTACTTTTTTTCTTTCACTTTCTATTCAAAAGAAATTCTAAGAAGTACTGGACTACAAACATTGATGTCCAGCTCTTTAAGGACTAGTCTTTTATTCTACGTTATCCATACAAGCTCACTGAAGTGCATACTCAGCAGGATTGCTTCTTCAGGGACTGGAATATATCCTCCAAGATGTGCCGCATCAGGTCTCTCTCATAATGACCATCCTTTTGCAGCAGGGAAATTATGCTCATCCTGCATTTCCTTTGCTTCCAGACTGCACAGATGAGAAGTGACTGCTCTTCAATTTGGTATATTTCAGAATATCATCCTGACCCATTTAAGGAACCATCACGGTCCATGAACCAAAAGGAGAAACAGAAGGGACAAGACTCCAGATTCTGTGAGACCAAGCTGAATTTCATCCTTTATGAGTACCTCAAAGTGCATCATATGGACAAGACACATCCCTTCTACAGGAAGTTTATCAGTTCTCTAATATTTACACTAAGCAGGCTTAAAATTTATATTATAACCATTAGCAAAAAGCATCATTTTCTGGCAGGACATAAGAGGAAGCTGTAGCCATGCACAGCTCTGTCCTCAGGGGTAATCGGTAAAATATTTCCATTCATCTCAGTGACAGCAGAACTGGACGTATTTAATATCAAAAGACAGAGGGGAGGAATTCACAAAAATATTTGCAGTAGAAATGTCTTTGTAAAGATTAGAACAGCAGACCAAGATTAAAGGGTTTCAATTTCATCTATACAGACACATCTAGAAATTTATCAGCATAACAAATCACAATTTCTAATTTTAATGTCATGAACATTTTTTATATTTTCTTCAGAATACGCAGAAATATTCTCCTTTGGCATCAAAGTCAGCTTGCAGGGTAAATCACCTTCCCATGACAAGATTCTGGTGAGCCTATGATGAAGCATACAATCTACATTTAATTCATTTAGAAGCTGTTGTTTCAGCAATACACTTTAGAAAACTATGGTGGGATACAGATAGAGTGAGAAATGCAAGGGTTTTTTTTGTTTGTTTGTTTGCTTTCTTCCCAGCAGAGGGCTTTATCTTTGCATCTTTGGGCTCAACAAAAACAAAAGCATATGGGTGGCTCAGTAACTGGATAAATAGCAAGGCTCATATCTCACCCAAACCGCTTCTTAGTGCCCCAGGACATTCCTTAGGAGCCCTCCATCCCTCAGCTGAGGACCACTCCCTCTACTTGTTTGTATTCTCTTTGTCCTCCTTCCCAGGGTACAGCTGTGGGAGAGAGGAGGTACTGCAGCTTCCTGCTTCAGGCCATTTGTGGGATGAAGACAGCAGCCTAGCCATCCCTGTAACCTGTTTGGATCCTCTAGGGATGAACCTCCTGTGTAAATAAAGGGCACTTACTCCAGTTAGGCTTTAAAATAAAATAACTGAATGTGGTAACTGCATATGAAAAGGTTATTTTGACACCCAAGAGCAGAAGTAGCTTTGTGAATCCCAGAATGGGTTTTAGAGGGGCATCCAAGCTTCAGAAAAAGGAGCTTGAAATTCAGTGTATTCCTTCATCATCCCTTTTCATGGGTGCAGCCAAGCAACCACAATTCAGGTGCTACCAAAAGCCTACTTCAGTGAGAATAATAATATAATAACCCAGCTGCTACCTCTATGGCCCATTCCTAAAGTTTAACTCCTGCAGACGCTGTCACATCAGTCTGCTGGTTTCAGCAGGATTGGTAATGAAAACTGCAGGAAATGCTGAATTTCATCTCTACTTGCTCATAGGGATTTTACAATCAGAGGATTTGAATGTATAGATGTATACGACATCCCTGAACCGCTTTGTGGGAAGCAAACTCCTCCCCGCTATAAGGTCTGAGCAAGTCAGAGACTGCCTCATTAGACTGAATATGTACAAGTATATTGAGCTGGATGGCATGCAATCCATGGTCCTAAGGGAACTTACTGATATGGTTGCCAAGCTGCTCTCCATCATATTTGAAAAGTCATGGCTGTCAGTTTGTTGTTTCTTGGAAGCAGTGAAATTGCTTCTGGTAAAATCTTTATGATACCATGCAAAACATCATTAAGAGCATCAATAATTATATAAAGGAAAAAAGTTAATTCATCTAACTGGTGATAGGGTCTCTGGCTACAGAACGCTACTTTCTCAGGAAGCAGTCTTCACCCAGGAGATATTCTCCCTTTAGGGGCTAGCCCTTAAATGAGCCCAGAGAGGGATGGGCCCAAGGTCCACCCCTTCTGATCATCAGTTCAGGCAATGACGTAACAGTTCCTTACACAGCTAAAGTCTCCAGTGAATGGAAAAAGGGAAACAAAAAAGGGAAACATTAATCTCATTTATAAGAAAGAGAGGAAGAAGGACCCAGGGAACTACAGGCTGGTGAGCCCAACCTTTGTGCTCGGAACAATCATGGAACAGATCCTCCTGGAAGACATGTTAAGGCATGTGAACTGTGACAGCCAGCACTTCCCTTGCTTCATCAAGGGAAGGTCATACCTGACCAATCTGGTGGCCTTCTGTGAGGGAGTGATGGCATCAGAGGACACAGGAGGGGGCAGATGTCATCTATCTAAACTTCTGCAGTGCCTTTGACATGGTTCCCCACCACATCCTTATCTCTAAATTGGAGTGAGATGGATTTGAAGGGTGAGCTATTTGATGGATAGGGACTTGGTTTGAAAGTCGTGGACAGAGGGTTGTGATCAATGGTTCCACGTCCAGGTGGAGGCGAATAAGAAGAGTTTTCCCCCAGGATTCTGTTTTGAGACCGGTACTCTTTAACATCTTTATCGGTAACATAAATAATGGGATCAAATGAACCGTCCGTCAGCAAGCTTGCTGATAATACCAAACTGAGCAGTGCATTTGATATAACAGACAGGAAAGATGCCATTCAAAGGGACCTCGATAAACTTGAAAAATGGGCCCATGTGAACCTAATGAGTTTCAACAAATTAAAGTGCAAGGTTTTGCACTGGGGTCAGGGCAATCCCAGATATATATATACAGACCAGGAAAACTCCTTGAGAGCAGTCTTGCTGAAAAGGACTTAAGGGTCCTCGCAGATGATAAACTTAACATGAGCTAGCATTGGAAAGCCAATGGTATCCTGGGCTGCATCAGAAGAGGGGTGGCCAGCAAGGAGAGCAAGGTGATTGTCCTTTTCTACTCCCGTGAGTCTCCTTCTGGAGTATTGTATTTGGAATGCCCAACACAGGAACTTTTGAGAGGGTTTAGAGGAAAGCCACAAAGATGATCAGGGGCTGGAATACTTCTTTGAAGGCAGGCAGAGGGAGCTGGGCTTGTTCAGTATGGAAAAGAGAAGACTGTGGAGAGAGCTTATTATGGCCTTCCAATATTTTAAGGGAGATTATAAACAATAAGGAAATCAACTTTTTACATGGGTAGATAATGACAGAACAAGGGATAATAATTTCAAACCAAAGGAGGGAATATTTAGATAGATGTCAAGGGGAAGCTTTCCCCTGAGAGGGTGTTGAGGAGCTGGAACAGGTTGCCCGGAAAGGTTATTGATGCCATTCCTGGAGATGTTCAAGGCCAGGTTGGATGGGGCATTGGGCAATCTGATCTAGCACTGGATCTAGTAAGCTGGTAACCCCATCTGTGGCAGAAGGTTTGGAACCTGATGAATCTTGAGGTGCCTTTCAATCTAAGCCATTCTACATCAGCACAGATTCATATATCCTTCAGAGTTGCAGTGAATTGCATTCATGCTGTTCAGCTTTTTTTCCCCATTGATTGACAAAGCTTGGCTGTAGAACAAAACAAAATTTGACTGAGATTAAGCTCTAGCACCCCACATTCACCTTTGCCGCCTTCATGAGGGATGTTATTATGTGTTATTTATAATGTAGAAAACACATTCTTTTTTCATGCCCCCCCAGAAAAATGCTTTGCATTATTCTTCAGAAGAGTTTGTTCCCTGGGGAATAGGTTAGGCGAAGATTTTCCAGTCATGTCCCAGACCTTCTTAAAATCACAGCAAATATAATCAGTTTTTGAAATGCCCTTTATACCTGTCAAACTAAATAAGATTACAGATTTGTCTGCTCACAAAAGTGTGATGTCATATAGTCCCATTTGCTGCAGTTCAAGTCATTATCTATCTTGTCTGACAGTGCAGCATGCATGATCTGCAAGATCAATGTTGGGTTTGTTAAGAGAAAAACCAAATATGATGGATCCTGAATTCTCAAATGAAAAAGCAGAAGCCAAGATGCCATAAAATATGGCTGCTTCTGTGGAAGTTAACTAGAGAGATCATTTCCTAAACAGTAAGAAGCAGACAGTTCAAGGCAAATACCAGAAAGCACAAGGAGAGGAGAGCACTGACTGAACTGAGCTATGTGCTTCTTCACTTGCAGGCTGTTAAGAAAAATCAAAGCAGTGAATGTGAGAGAACAGAGCATTCCATTTTTGCACAGATAACCGGAGCTGCCCTTAACCAATCTGTCCAAGCATCCCTGGAGTACTGTGCTTTACAGAGAACTGATATTTCCTTCCACGCCACTCTGGCACAACTACACCCAGCTTCAGGAGACAACTGACCAGTAGAGAGCAATCCTGACAGCCATGATCTGCAAGACTACAACCTGGCTTAAGTAAGAGAATTGCATAGACAAGATTCCAAAGATGAGAGACTAAAGTGCTTTTAGCAAGGATCTTTAAGTAGTGAAATAATGTTTCTATGCACAGAATTATACGTGCTTGTAACAATTTCTGTTCACAGGAACAGCTCTCCAAGCCAGGCCTAAACTGAAACCTCAGACTGAAATTCATGAAGCTGTAAGGAAACTCATGCTTGAACCTAGCTTTCAAACTTGTTCGTTGTGCAGGACCACACTCCATCATCTAAAATTAATCATTTTCAACTGCTTACTTTGGAAGCGGAGCAAAGTTACGCTGAGAGTGTAAGAAGGAAAATTCGTGATCCTTAATGGGAAGGAGTACCCACAGAAATACCCCTCATATCCCTCTTTCTTAACGTCCCATATTTACAATCAAAATTACTTCTAAATTACAATCTCAGTATAGGCACAAATTGTCAGAGAATTAAATACAATTCATATTTTCAGTTGTTAAAATAGATTTATTCTCTCTGGATAAATTCCAAAGCAAAAACCCTTTCTTTCAAAGTCTTTCTCTCCTGCATTCTGACTGTATCTGTTTTTGAAATAAGTGTCTTCATGAACTACAATATAGAGCAATCTATTAGCATAGGTTTACAGCAAACAAGAATAGACAGTCTGAATCTGTTGTCCAAAAGCCTAAAAAAGCCCAGGTTTGTAATGTACGTTTGTTATATCAGCTTTGGGGCAGAGTTCTGTTTCTGATGCTGATTAACAGAGCTCTAAATAAATATGTCCTATTTTGAACTAGTATGCCATTCACAGAAAGAAAAGCACTTGTGAACAAGCTTGATTCATCTGTATCTACGAAATAACGCTTTATGAGTGTTCAGATACACTTGACTAGACAGAAGGGAATCTCTTAATTCCGGATATTCAGCACAGAGTTGGCTATTTTACAGTGCATTAACCATACAAAATGTTTTATTTATTTTGCTGTCAAAAAAAAAAAAAAAAAAGAAAAAAAAAGAAAAAAAAGAAAAGTACGGCCTGACAACTTTATTTCAACTTCACTTCAAACTAGCTTCACCCTTGCCATACTTTCTGAAGGCATTAATCTCATAAGCTGCATATACCAGAACATACTTCTGGCTGTTAAACTCTGCAGGTGCAATTCCAATTTTCTTCCTGTACTTGCATGAAGATATACTTGAAAACATACAAACTGCAAGCAAGCCCTCCTTCCATATTCATTAGTGAATCATATACCAGGTAGCACTGTTTACACAAGCTCTATCTTTTGTGCTAATAAAGAATTAGATATAAAGATAGATGCACACTCAGTGTTAAATTATCATTGTCACAGATTTGATAAATCCCACATCTGATAGATGTCTCAGTGTCTTTTACTTCGAAGGCAGAAGGGGAGCAAAGAAAGAACACTTTCAGTGTTAAGATTCAACATTTTCTTTGTGCTTGAATATTTAGTACTTAGCTTCAGGAACTGACTATCTTACATTCCAGTCCTATAAATGGGGCAATATGAGGAATCACAAAAAAGTAGAGCAAGAAAAGTATAAGGAAGCCTCACTTCTGAATGAAATAACACATGCAGAGTTTCTGAACAAAGACGTCCTTCAAACAAACTTGATATTTTTACTTCTAGCATCTCTCTGCCAAAAATGATTATGACTGCAGAAATTTCGGAACTGTCATATAAAGTTTTTGGTTTTTTTTTTGCTGTCCCAGTTGCCATTATTAGTTTAAGGGTAAAAATTTGAAAGGACCCAAAGGGAAAAATCAGAATTATTTTATCATCTAACAACACACACTGTTGCTTTTCAGTCACATTAAAGATGATAAGGGTACACAGCACTGACTTTGGTGAGATTATGATCAGGCTTCACTGAAAACAGTGGTGTACCTGTGCAAAAGCCATAGACACTCAATCGATTTGGTACCTACATTCTTGCTAAGATTAAGATGTTACTTCTCTCTAAATCCAGCACTTATTATTTTCCACTGATTATCCTCATAACAGAGTCAGAAGCAAAAGTCACTTCAGGTGTTCCTCTTAATAAAAGATCAGGTGACTTTGCTCTTACAACATGCTTGAATGACCCCTTTAAATGGCTGTGTCAGGGAGGAGGTCACAGTAACAAACAGTACTAGGAGAGAAGATGAAGGAGGAATAATGTTATTATTAAAGGAGTACCCTCCTTCTACATACATTGTTCTTTTCCATATACTTTGCCACATCTGCAATTTAAAAGCATATAAAAACAAAAAATGTTCAGAGTATTAGGAAAAGGAAAAATGTAACTTCCTTTAGCTGGAGTGACTCTAAAATGTACTCACATTGGGGGTGATGGTGAACTGTTCATTAACAATTTTGTCAGGTGCACATATTTTAGAATAGGTGTTCTACTGATGTAAACACTTAAGTCAATGAAGCGATGATGTTTCATGTTCATGAAATAAATAAAGCTATAATTAATGAAAGTTCAAATTCAAATGTGCAAATGCAAGAGATTACTTTAAAAAAAATTAAAAAGGTCTGGCAAAATGTAAGCCATCCCTAACTCCATGATCAACAGGATTGCGTTAAGTCACTCAGTCATGCTAATTCATCCAGTTTTATTACTAGCTCTTCATTAACACTCATACTCTGTATAATTATGTAAATATCCCTGAAGAAAAAAATATCCATTTTAAACCTGTTTTTCAGTTCTGGAAAAAAAGTAACAACATACGTTTTTTAGATGCCAAAATGTAGCACCTATGAATATGCCACCACTGACAGCATTCATTAACTTAAACCAACAGCTTCCTAGCATCAGAGTGGCCCAGACTTTTTGATATCTGAATTTTTGCCATAATGCTGAAGTTTGCCCAGCCCTGATGAGGGATGTTGCTAACTTGCTAAAATTCCTTACATCCTTAAGCATTCTATAACACCTTATTTCTTAGGAGATGCTCTGCTCTTCGGTATTTGAAGCTACTGTTACCTGAAATGCATTGGCTTTCTGGTTGTAAAAACAGGCATGTTTGGGATGCGAAAACAAATAATGAAAGAAAAGTAGTGGAGTTAGCATCCTCTAGAAAAAAGGGAAGAGGTTGAGTGAATGGGTGCTCCAGTGCAAGGCTGCAGACCTTACCCTATCAAACAGTCAATAATTGACCCCCTCTATGCATAAGGTGTTTCTTTCAGAGGTCAAGAGATAATGCATGATTTAAAGGGAAATACTGTTTATCTTCATACTTGATGTGAGAAATAGTCAAATCAGAGATGCTTCAGTACCAGCTCTGCATCAAAACCTCAAATCTACAGACAATTGCAGTACTTAGGTCAGAAGGCAACACAAAGCCTGAAAGACAGAAGCAGGAAACACCACCAAACATTTGTGAATCCAGGCCATGGTCCATCCAAATGCAGGATGCCAGTCTTCTCAAAGGTCAGCATCTAATTTCTGAATAGACAAAGCAAAGGGAGAAATGAAGCTCATTCACTGCCAACTGGTTGTTTCTGAAGCAACTAGTCATATGCCTTACAAGAAACTCTAGCCTTCTACAATCCTCTTTGAGTTCATGAGAGATCAGAAACCACAAATGGGAAGGGAATAAATTGTGTACATGCAGCTCATCTTCAATACAACATCATCCTTGACACCCAAAGGTGCTCCCTTAGTTGATATGTTAAAGCAATGATCCTACAAATGCAGTCTCTTTTTTGTTTGTCTTTTGGGATTGGTTGTATTCATTACCCAGTGTATTAAAAGCTTCAGTTCAGCAACAGCGGAGCAATAAAAGACAGAGAATCATAAAATCTCAGAGTGACTTGAGCTGGAAGAGACATTAAAGCCCATCTAGTTCCAACTCTGCCGTGGGTAGCATTGTCACCTACTAGATCAGGCTTCCTGGGTCCCATCCAACCTGGCCCTGAGTGCCTACAGGAATGGGGCATCCACAGCTTCAATGGGAAACCCATTCCAGCACCTCAGCACCCACTAAGAATTTCCTCTTAATATCTAATCTAAATCTCCTCTCTTTTAGTTTAAAATCATTCTCCCTTGTCTGATCACTACCAGACAATGTAAAAATTTAGTATCCCTCCTGTTCGTAAGCTTCTTTCAAGTACTGGAAGGCTGCAGTGAGGTCTCACTGTGTCTCAGCAAAGCCTTTTCTTCTCCAGAGTGAACAAACTCAGTTCCCTCAGTCTTTCTTCATAGGAGAGGTGCTTCAGCACTCATAAAGTCTAAATCGTTCTGGTCAGTACGAAGTCCAAGACTAAAGATTGATTTCATGTATTTCCTTTCCTATACAAAAATACAGGAAAGCTTAACATTATAACATTACAACTAACTGTTCTGCTCACTAAACAGCTGTAGAATCAAGTTTGACTTCATTTTTAAGAAAGGTTCAGGTGGGGAATTTTCTTCTATAGTAAGAAATGACTACAGTCTTGGCCACAGCGACCGAAGAAATTGAGTATTTCTGCTGTGTAACAGGAGTGTCAGGTGGGGTAGAATTTCCTTCAAGATTTGTTTTTACATTTCAATTGGAGTAATAGATGTGACAGCATTAAGTAAGCCATGTGACAAGCACTGTCAGTGGCTAGACTAGGGGGCATTAGCTAGATGAAAAAAATTCCATGAATCCCTCTCTAGTCTGCATCCACTTTTGTACAGAGCCACCTGGACACCAAATAGCCAAGTATTATGCGGTAGATATCTGAAGTTATTTGTCTCTTGGAATTGACATATTATAAAATGAAAAATGTATTAGCTTAGTAAATCATTAAGTAAAGGAGCTGGATGTACTTAGGTCATTCAATTTCAGCCTCTTAGGATACCATCATGCATAAAACACACACTCAGACTGTATTTTTTACCCTAAGGAGAAGGGCCAGTGCACAGCAATAAATTCAAAAATAAGTGAACATATTATTATAAAGACAAGCTTAACATGAAATACTATGTCTCTGGGCACGTGCACGCATATAATTCACCATGATCTCACTCCTCACAAAAAACAAACTGTTTAATTCTGATTTTTAAAGAGCAAAATCATTTGCTATATTGAAACAGCCCATTCATCACATAAAGCATTTGATTCTGTCACCTCAAGTACTTGTTAAATCACTTCCAGCTGCTACAATCAAGGGCTAGGTACTTCCAAGGTCTGGCACTTTCTGAGCTCTATTACACCTCTAAGTATGATTCTTCAATCCAATTCTAGCCTTCATAATAATCAAGTGCCCACTCCACTTAACTTCAAGGCAACGGAGGATCTTGGAATTCTCCATATACGTCTCTATCTGATTTTCAATCAGATCTCTTCAACCCAAGACTGAAAGCTGCTGAATATCAGCTAAGTATTAAAACAGCATCGTATGCAACCACAGCAGAGTCGCCAGCAGCACTTCTATTGTTAGACTCCTGTTTTTCCCAGGTCCAGTGCACTATGCTTAGACTGAAGCCAAAACTAAAAATATAAGGCACAATGCAACCACAAGCATACATAGCGTTACACAAGCAAACTGCTTATACAGATTGGTTACATGGGTCCAACCTGCTGCATGTTGCTGCACACCTTTTGTGTACTTACACACACTGTAAGAGCTAGGAAGAAGAATGCGTGAAAAGTGTGACTGGCTGTTAGAATGTTGCTTGTGTTATTAACACCACTGCTGTCACGCTGACATGAGACATCCCAGAAGGAAACCACATTATGTTTAGGATTTTTTCCCATTTTTATAGCAACAGCTGGAAGAGAGTCTATTGGTTTGCCTTCTGTTCTTTCTCTTGAACCACCAGCAACCACAGACAGATCTGCTTCAGAAAACTGGCACTGGCACACCTTACTGCAGAGCCATTCCTCAGAAACTGCAACTGTTAGCATGACTGGAAACATGAAAATGACCATCCACATCCCCTGCATCCTTCACCAGTGTCACCTGCTTGCGTGTGCAATCTTGCAGTTGAATAGTTCAGGTTGCACATTATTCTACTTCTAAAGGAAGTTATGAAAGCCCATAGAAGAAGAAAGCAAGGAAAGAAACAGCAACATTATGCAAAGAACCATACTGTGGAATCCTGTAGCACTCTAATTTTCTCTTCTGACAGAAGGGGGAGAAGAACTCATCTCATCCTGTCTCTCTTTCCCTAACTGCAAGTAGTAAACTACTGAAAAATAGGACTATTCAAACTAAAATAAAATCCTAAAACAAACAAACAAACAAACAAAACAACAAAAAAACAAAAACACAACCTTGGACAGCACAGGAAAGACTGTTAGGTAGGTTTTCATGAACTGTGCTTGTGTCCTTTCATACAGTAAGGTACAAAGGGACCAGAGGGATGGTCCAAGGGCTGGAGTACCTCTGCTATGAAGATAGGCTGAAGAAACTGGGCTTGTTCAGCTTGAAAAAGAGAAGGCTGCAGGGAGATCTCATTATAGCCTTTCAGTATTTAGAGGAAGTTTATAAACATGAGGGAAATAATCTTTTTACATGGGTAGATAGTGATAGGACAAAGGGGAATGGTTTTAAACTAAAGGGAGGGAGATTTAGTTTAGATGTCAGGGGGAAGTTTTTCCACTAAGAGTGATGAGGTGCTGGAACAGACTACCCAGAGAGATTGCGGGTGCCCCACTCCTGGAGGTGTTTAAGGCCAGGTTGGATGAGGTCCTGGGCAATCTGATCTAGCACTTGATCAAGTGATTGTCAGCCCTGCCTGTGGCTAGGCGGTTGGAACTTGATGATCCTTGAGGTCCCTTCCAAATCAAGTCATACTATGATCCTTTGAAGAGGTGTGCACATGCATGTGTTGGCTGATTCCCCCAAATCTTTCCGATAGTAATTTTCCAGTGGCTAATCTGACCTTCCCTCCCCTCTCTTCCTGTTAGAGCAACATTTGTTGGACTGCCTACTTCCCTGAAACTTTCTGAGACAAACGCATCCTAAGCATTCTCTGCAAGATGATTAAACGATTAAATTTAGATAATATACATTCAGTAGTTACCAGTAGCAAGAGACAGGCAGACTCATAAGCTTGTGTTAACCAGGAGACCAACTTAAAAGGATCAAAGAAGCACTGACAATGAGAAGTCTCTTTATTTGGTCAGAGGTAACAAACGCAAAGTGCTTATGTATTTCCTATGCCAGTTACATTACCTAGAAGCCTTCGGAAATATTTCTGCTGTTTTCCCTGTAGGTTGCCTTCAATTCCTTCCACCCTGCAGAACCCACACTTAAAGTATATTTTATTCTTCCTTAAGCCTGGGACAGCCTTAAATCATTCTGATGAACTACTATCTTTACATTAATAGTCTTGAGCATGATTAAAAATGTAAATGTAACATACAGTTAGTTCAGACATCTAAGAAGAATGTTTCATGCTTTTTTCTTTTTTTTTTTTTTTTAAAAAAAAAAAAGCACCCAAAAACAAAAGCAACGGGGAAAAAAAAAAAAAAAACAACCCAACAAACAAGCAAGAAAACCAACACCAAACAACACTGACATGAAACTCAAAACCCACATGTTCCCGTCCTTTGCTTAGATTGTTACATGTCAAAATATACAAACCAAGTGCACAACTGTCAAAATCCAATGCTTTGAGGAACATTATCCACACATATGTTCTTAAATAAAAGCTTCCTATTTTGTGTCAGAAAAACAAGGCTCTCAAGGAAAACATCTGCACTTATATTTAATATTTCTTGTTTTTCTCTCTCCCTCCCAGTGGCAGCTTTGTGGCAGCTTTCCCTTGGCAACCAATCTGGTTTTGCTCCTGCTGGAAGGGGCAGTTCTACTGCCTTCAGGAGGAGCAGGAGCATGCTCTCTGTAAGCTGGTCAGGCTGAGAGCTGAAAATTCCAGATGTGGCACTCCTTTCTATTCCCAGGTACACCAAAGCTGTTTGGTGACAGTGGAGAGAGAAAAGGCAGCAGAAGACATGGGCATCACAAAGCATAGATGAGAAGAGTGAGGTTTTGGCACACATGCATTGACTGATGCCCTGAGAGAAAAAGGAGAAAAACAAAGCATTGTAGCTTTTTCTAGTCTAGTGAATGGATAAATAGAAGATGACAGAAAGTCTTTCAGATGCTTATGAATGTCAAATACTTTTAAGTGACTGCCTTTCCTTGTCAGTTAACATTAAAAACCCACATGAAAAACATTTATACTCAGTCATTTGGGGTATGGACATCAGGCTTAGCTAACACATACCTTTGATATAGGTTGGATATAAGTCACTTTAAAACAGTTTCCTCCTCTCTTGCTGGTTTGTCCACTGTCTTTGTACAGTGTTCCCTCCCTCCCCCCCCCCCCCCCCCCAAATTTTCTTTTAATCTGTGTGTATAATTCAGATTAATGAAATTCAAATTTAGTTGCAAAAGGCAGCCTTCTCAAACTCATGATCTATTGTTTTTACTTTGTTTACTGCTTTTAAAAAAGGTGCCTCTAATGGATATATTCACGTATAATTTTCTCTGGAAGGTTTTGCAAACCAAGCATTACAGTATTTTGCTGGTGCATGAAAACAAAATTTAACCAAACAAGAAGTGAAAGAAACTAATCCTTCTTAACAAGAGATGTAAATTTTGCAGCCTAAGCACAAACAGTAACTGATTGCAAAGAGAAAATCATTACTGTTTCTCATTCACCCCATTAGAAATTTTTATCCTTCTATTTGTGTAAAGACGCAAGTTAACTCTTTGGTGACGGTTAAGACTCATTGAGCATGAACAGGTGGTGCTGATGAAAACAGGAGTAAGCAAAGGCCAGGGAGTCTACAAGGAGAGAGAGCTGCTGGACCAGCTATTGTCTGTGAAAATAGAGTTGGGTATTGCTTGTTGGGTATTTGTAACAGACAATAGATGAAAAAAATAAAAATCCAAGGAAACCAAACTGCCCAGCATGTACCAAGAAAGGAGTTAAAGTTTTCCTGCTTGTAGCAGTGAGCGATGTTACAGCTAATTTGGGAAAGGAATTATTTTTATCTGTTTTCCTTATGCCAAGCAGGCATAGTTCAGCTGCACCATTCAGATCTTCTGTCACTATTTTTCCCCAATCTAGTTCTCTCAGCTGCATGCATGTGCATATTCTTCTGTTTTCACCAAACTCATATTTTCAGTACATCTATACCAATGGCTTTACAGTGAAAGTAAATCTCTCTAGAGATAAAGTTAGAGATGGTGATATAAAGACAGAAAGTGAAGTTAGGTGCTACGATAGCTACAGTTGTTTCTAAGCTCCCTTTCAAAGAAACTATTGAAAATCATGATTAAAATCAAATGATTTTAGTTTAAGGAGAGATGTTGGCTAGGGATTTAGGAAGAGCCAAAAGCCAAGCCCAACTAGGATTTCATGGAGCCATGTTGTTTGAGAACATTGTAGTATTACAAAGCATATGAAATGTTCTGCAGTAGGATGATTGAATGGATTCTTCACAGTCACTTCACTTCCCTCTAATTCCCTATTAAAATGAATTTAATGCACCATTTTGTTTGCTTCAAGTTTCTGCTATTCAGAGTTCGACTGAATAGCATTTTTAAATCTCAACAAGTATATAGCAGAATTAGTAATAATATTGATGTTAGAAAGGCTATGAAGAGTAAAAAAGATTGCAGAGCTTCTGATTCTTTGTGAAGGAAGACATAACAGAAGACAAAAAATCATAAGAGGTGCAGATGAAGGGGCTAGGCAGTGCTTGTTCACTGCTCTTCAATTTAGCTGAAAGAAACTGATGAAGTTATCTTACAAAAGTTTTCCTTCTGTTTACACAAAATAAAGATGTGGAACTCACTGGCTTGTAATTTTTTTTTTTTTTTTCTCTCTTAGACAAGTTTGTCTAACCCTTCACTACATTTTGTTGTGAACATTTAGGGGATATTAAAATAAAGATGCACAACCTCTGGCTCATTACAACATTCATCAGCTGGCAGGGCAAACTCAACAGTATATGCCACAGATATGATCTAAAGGTCAAAAGGAGCTTTTTTGTTGTTGGTGGTTTCTTTCTTTGCTTTTTCATTGTTGTTGTTGTTGAAGTGTGTTAGTTGTAAGGAAAAGTGCACTTGTTTAGCAACACTACACCTGTAGACACTATCACTATGAATTCTTACTGTTCCTTCGGAATCAGAGAAAGGAAGATAGGAAGAACACTGTCTAGAACAAATTTTGTTCAATAATACAGGCACTGTACTAGAGAGATCTTCCCCCCACCCCAGACAAAAGAATATCAAGATTTTTGGACATCTCCCTGCATAAAGCCTTGGGATGTGTGAAAACTGTATAAAAGGCTTATTGCCCCAAGATATGAAGATCAATTCTCATTTGTAATACTGTAGTCCTGCAAATAACAGCACAACTGCACAACTGTATAGAGAATCAGGCACTTGAGTTCAGAAATAATTAAACTGTACTTTGAAGAATGATGTTTCCTATAGAATGAACATTCTGATACTAAGCAAAGAAGATAAGTTGCCAATTTTTGATCAGTGGACAATGGACATCCTGAATTCACTCCAACTGCATTAGTTATTTCCTGCATTCAATAAGCATTAAACATCTAATTCAAAATTATTATAAGAGTATGATCAGCTGAAGAAAAGCTGCCTCATTAAGAGAATGACTTTAGGAATACTCTGCCCTTTTGAATAGAGCAATAGGGGTGTATTCCTATCTGTACCACTGCAGGGCTGGGGGGCCATTCACAAGCCACCTCCCCAGACACAGCTTTGTGCTATGGATTGTATTCAGCAATAATAAGGTTAACTATATAGTTCTTCCTTCCATTTTTATAGAGCCCTTTGAACTACACTGTTGAAAAGCTGCTGAAGTGCAAAGGTATTAGAGATCAAAACCAGACTGGAACTGAAAACGCAGATCCATCAACCCTGAAAGTTTCGATTTGGACCTCAACTTCAAATTTGCTTCTTTCTATCAGTTGTGCTGACTGAGGAAATGAATATCCCCACAAGCTTCAAGAAGGTTCAGATACAAACCTGAACATGAACTTTCCTGCTCCTGCCCTTCTTTTGACTTTAAAGCTCATCTCAACAGCAGCCTCTTGCACATGGTACATTCTTATTGAAGTGCATATTTTCCTGTGTAATATCAAGCACTTCAAAGCATGCTCCCCTGTTTCTGTACCACTCAGTTGCCGTTCACCACTGAAGCCACTAAGTTGCTAGTATTATGTCTGGCTCCTACTTCGATCCAACATCAAAGGGACATATGTATATTTTAAAGAATTACAACTAGACCTGTTCAAAACTTGCCTTACAAGCCCCAAAACTTAGTAGTATGTTTGTATCTTCACCTTCCTTTATATTATCAATTTCATGCTCTGCGTTAGGATCACAGAAAAACTGTTGTTAGAACAACCCCAATTATCCCAAATAAAATTGGAATGCTTCAAAGGTTTGTATAATGAATGGCATGCTTGCTGCTAACGGGTACTGTGGGGACTGACATGTTGCAGTTAAGAAGGAATGCCAAATAATTGTACAAATAATGCATGCTCAAGGTTTGTTACATGCTTGGTCTCCCTCTTACTTCATCTGATATGTATTCCCCCACATTCTCTCATTCCCTCTTGTTTACCTAACTACCTCCATGACACATCAACACAAAGCAACCCTTTCTAGGAATAAAGCAAAAAAGAACATAGACCAATAAAAAAAGATCTAAGATATATTTAAACATAGACACGATACTTTAGACTTTATGGATGCAAATGAATGTTTTTTGCTGAAGTGGTATAAAAGTACTTCAGGTGCCCCCATTACCAGGTCACCATGCATTAGCTACAAACATCTTTATGCATTGTTTCCTGATCTTCATCTATATCCCACGGGAAGTTGAGAAGTGCTGTTACCTCTGGTTTATTATCAGGAAAAGGAGAACAAATACATAAAAAACATGATTTCTCCAAGCACTCACCAAATTAAGAGAATGACTTGAGGAATACTCTGCCCTTTTGAACATAGCAATCACTTAACCCTCATCACAAGCAATATTGTACTGTGTTCCAGTAACTGTATATACTATTCACTGGAACACAACAGAGGGCTCCTCTGGGAAGCTGTTCACATGCTACTCCTGGGAACAGAAACATTGGAGGCGTTTAAACAATGCTATACTGAATAGAGAAAAGCATTTTGGTAAGAGCAGACTGTTTTCAGATCTTAATCAGAAACTTTTGCATTGTCACTCTTTATTACAGTGACCTTCCTAGCTCACAATCTTTGCACTGTTCTGTGATCTAGACAAGTCCTGTTAAAGTGAGGCTTTATTTTTGTAAATTTTAAGTTCCTGAACATTTCATCTTTGCTCAAGGTAGTTGTGATGAAGGTGATCTTTATCTTCAGAAACCTGCAGCCCTGGTTTAACTGAAGAACCATCCTTAGCACATTCATACATATGTGTAAGGTGTGTGCACAGGCTCATGTTTCCATGGGTTATTTTAACCTCTGTTTATTGCTCAACAATACACAAGGAAGATAGTGATTCACAAGCACACTGTTTGGTGAATTTTAAATATTGACCACAAATACCAATTAAAATTAACAAATTAAACTTCCACTGAACTCCTTCCATTTGTATTCAAGAAAGAATGAATTTAAACCAGTGTAAACTAAAGTAATTTTTTTTTTCCTGCTAGTAGACATGAAGATAATCCAATAAAATCTCAAGAAAGGCAAAGAAATATAAAACTTTTCCTTCTTGCTAATATTTTGTAGATGACAAGGCACAAAATGATTGATCATGCACTATAATGATGGATAAGGACAATTGGCTAAAAGGTCAAAACTATTAAGTAAACAGTAAAAAAAGAAAGTGAAGGTACATTTCTCTAAGGCACAGTAAGTTTAAATGGCAGGAAATCTTCATGTCACAGCTGCACTGCTTGTAGTTAAACTTAATGAGTACTGAACTGAAAGATGAGCAATCAGATAAGCATTTTTGGTTGTTCTTTGACATTCAAAATTTGGGCAGATTTAAATGTGTTTGAAGTACATTTAATGTGCATGTATGTCTTCGATTTCTAATTTTTTTTTTTTCCAAAGTTGTCTTTAAAATAATTAAAAGATGGTACAATATTATTACTGTCAGCTTCCCTTCATTGTGAGTGCACTATTACATAGCTAATAATCTATTTTTCAATTGATGTGCCTGAGCGTGAAGTTATCCTTATTTCAGGACTTGCATTTCTCCATATTTCTCCAGTATACATAATCTGGACGTTCTAAAGCTGAATTTAACCATACCTATAGATTTTATAGTTTATATGCTATTGAAACACAGCCTCTCACTGCTAGCAACTCCCTCATAATTCGTAGGAAATGCTTATCTACCTCTGGTGAGGAAAGTTTGGGGAACTCAATGAAGTACCAGTCAACTTGGCACACTGGAGAACCGCGTACTGCAGGAGCACGTGGTAATGATGGCTATGCTCAGTGATCAGGACTCATCTCTCTTGATCTGACACTATAGACCAAAAAGCTCTGTAGACATTTTTGGTGCCCCTTAACAGAGCAGGACCACTGGATAAAGGGTGTTTCTAAACTTCTACCGACTCTCAAATGGATTTATTTCAGTCTTCTAAGGACTGAAATGTTTTCCATTAACATTAATTCAAAAATAATCAGAGAAGGCAAATACCGTTTTTTAAATAGCAGGGTTTTTTCTTTTCTCCTTCTCTCCCTAAAGAAACCTCCTCTAAAAAAGCTCTATTACACTCTGAATCTACTCTGTTTCTCTTCAAGAGTTTTTTTTTTTTTATTAAATGTGACTTTTTTGCTCTAGTGCATTTGTCAACGTTAGAGTAATTAGCTCAAGTTTCATCAGCGAGCTGGTGCAATCTGTTCAGAAAGCAACTTGGAATGTTAAAAATCCTAATAGGCTTCTCCAGCAACACAGTCAAAGCCTGAGGGATTTGATTTCAGTTCCGTCTAAAATCAGGAGAAGCCTTTTAGAAGATAAATCAATACTACTAAAAAACAAGCAAAAAAGAGAATGATATGTGATTAGGTGAATCTATTTTTCTGATACTTTACGCTGTGGCATACTTTCTAAAATGCAACTGTATTTTTACATAAGGAAAATGGAAATAAAAAAAAAACAAGGCTCCAAACCTGCAAAAATCTCTGAGTAACCTCATGTCTGTGAATAGTCCAACTAAATTCAGAAGTATTTGAATCAGTGAAAATAAAGCTACCTAGTATCTACATCTAATGAAATAGTTACAGAGCAAGGCATTTCTGCACTGTTCTTGATGCTTGCTTTTCTGTGTGTGTGTGCGCACATACTTGTGTGTTTTAGTGCTGACAGAATCACTTAGGGCAGAGATGGGGAACAAGACATTTTTCAATAGATAGGAAGCACTTACTGACAGGATTTTGTCTTTACCAGAAGGCAGCACAAAAAAAAAAAAAAAAAAAAAAGTGCCTCCGGAATCATCTTAATTTTTAAAATATTAAAGCAATCTTTCTTCCTCAGTAGTCATTTGCTAACGTTTCAGGATGACAAGAGGCTCAAAAATGTTTGAGTGTAGAAGACACTCAAAAAAAGCTATATCAGCAGCACTAGATCGTGCAGTAAGAATGACATGGGGATATACTCTGAGGTACACAGACATCTTAAATAGACAGCACAGCTTCCGTGAGAGAATTGCAGAGGGTAGATCTAGCATGAGGATTTGAGAGGAGAATGAGCACCATGCTGGTCACCTTGATTCAACAGTCTTACAAACCACAAGGCAAAAGTTCACAGCCCTATACCACCTCAGTAGGGATGGAAGAGGAGAGATGGAAACATCACAATGACTACTGTATGATGAAACTGGAAACAAACATTCCCTAGACGTTGCGTGTGATGACCCTTCTAAACTCCTGTCCTTCCTGGTATAGTATTCCTTGCAAATTCTGACAGGGTAGAATTAATATAGTCTTGTGCATGGGCTGTCTGCTACAGCAGTGGGAACAACAAATGAGGAGCACTGAGAACAACTTCTGACGGGAGAAACTGTCAGGGAGAAAGCCAGTTTCAAAAATCAAGGATGTGAAATAACAGCACTGCTTCAGCAGTAAAAAGTAAAACAAAACACCTATCAATAGCCTCCTGCATGTTTGACCACTTCACAGAAAATTTTTGTAAAAGATACCTTCTATGATAGAAGAAATTAGGCTATAACATATACTAATTAGCAGTACAGTACTAGCAATTACAGCTCACAGGGTTTTAGCTAGTACTGCCATTTCTCTCACAGACAATAAAATTAAACATGCTTTTACAATCTGTTCCTTGACAAGTTTCCTGGCTTTCCTTCTATTTTGTCTCACACCAACCAAAATTGAGGACCATGTTTTAATCTTTAGGCTATACACCTGTGCACCCATCTTCTGAGCACTGCTGGGCTCAGAGCAGGGAGAAGATACTCCTTGATTACAGCAATGGGTAAACTCAGGCATAAATTGTAAGTTACTGTTTGGTCTCTGCCATGCCTGTGTACAGTGCTGATGCCATAAATCTGGTCCCCAGCAGTTAGCTCATTAAGCCAAATCCACAGCATCCACTTCCCCCATGCACGGCAGGGCTGCCAGAAGCATGCTGGGCTGTAGTCCACACAGCAATCACATCTCTGAAGCAACTGAAATGCATCAGAACAGCTTCAAGGCCGCTCCACATTAGACTAAAGGCTCTGCCACCTGCCATGGATTCTCAGGAATTCATAGGAAGAAAAACACAGCTTAAATCCCACAGGGAGCTGTGGTGCAGCTAACGTGTTGGGCCTGCAGTCCACTGTAATTCCCCAGGGGTTTAAAACTGTACACAGGAGAGTTTTCTCATTTCTTGTCACTGTCAAGTTAACCAGCAGCCCCAGTAAGTAGGTGCATACAGCTATAGACAAAATAAAAGTTTCCTGTTGCTAGCTCCAGCATGAGGAGAATCACCAAATCACCTTTTAAGGCAGCCCTTCAGAAATACAAAGCATAAGCCTGGAAGGAATCTTGAAGTCTGGTCAACATCCTGACCTCAGATAGGACCAGCTGGCCATTTACTGTTTGACATATCCTGTTGAGAATTGGTATAGGCTATTCTGTGTGACTGAATCTCCCTGTTGAACACTGACACTTACTTTCAAGTGTTTGTTAGCTACTGCATTTTCCTCATATCGTGTCTATCTTGAAATCATAGAATCACACAATGGTTTGAGTTGGAAGGGGTCTGAAATTCCCCCAGTCCAAGTCTCTTCCATGGGCATGGATGCCACCCACCAGCTCAGACTGCCCAGCACCCCGTTCAGCCTGGCCTGGAACACATCCAGGGATGGGATATTCACAGCTTCTCTGGGCAGTGCCTCACCACTATCTGACTGAAAAATTACTACCTACTGTCACTCAAGTTACTTCATAATAGGCAGAATTCAATCACAATGGACTGAAACCAAAACCAGATTTCAAATCGACTTGCCAGACTCCAATTATACATTCAATCCTGCAGTTCTCTACACTAGAGCGTTTGCTGTAACACTTATGCTTATCACATAGGGAAGAAGATGTACATGTGACCATGATTAAAAAGAAAACTCAGCTTCTCCGATATTTGTTCTTGGTGGTGCAGGACATGGAGCTAGGCAAAACAGTATATGGAAGACTGACCCTCATGCTTAGTGAACCCCGATTCCTGGAACAACATACTGATGGCAATTGGCATAACACAGAGTAAAAACTTTAGATTGTTGATTTATGCTTCTTCCAATAGCCCGACAACTCTCTTGAGAAGACAGATACTGAGATGACTAAAGTCCTTGCAAGTAACTTGGTAGATTCAGAGAATTCAAAAAATAGAGATGCAGATGTACTTACATATACTGAATAGCAAAGCGAAATGTTGGGCGACAAAGACTTAGTGTTCCATCCTTTCACATACAGTCTATCAATGATAACCTTCAAAAATAGTAGAGCATGCAGTATTTTATAGAAAATTAAACTGTTGACAAAACAAGCTGTCCAGTAGTCTGCATATTTTATTGAAATGCTATGGCTTCTAAGTAACCATAGAATGGCCTTTTCTGTCTAAAGAAAGTCTTTTCTTTTTGAATATGACTTGTATACCAGCAGATAGGCAAAAAGACTGAATATTCACCGGAAGTTAACTCAATAACATATAATCATAATAACCAAATACAGTGAAAAGTATTATTCAGTAAGACAGTGATGGTCCTAAAGGCAATATTCTTTCTGCTGTCAATATATCCCAGGGGGTATATCTGTATTGTAAGTATAACAGCATAATCATAAACAATAGCATGTTTCTAACCTGCTGTTGGAGATAGGAAAGAAAACAGAAAGCATAAATAGCCTTATTCAAATTTGATTTTGCAAGCAAGGGTTGAAGTAAATTTTTTTTTTTTTTTTTTTTTTTTTTTTTGGAAGTAAACGTCCTTGAGAGCAGCTCGGCAGAGAAGGACCTCGGGGTCCTGATGGATGAGAGACTTAACATGAGCCAGCAGTGCGCTCTGGCAGCTCGAAAGGCAAATGGGATCCTGGGCTCCATCAGGAGAGGGGTGGTCAGCAGGGACAGGGAGGTGATTGTCCCTCTCTACTCGGCTCTGAAGATTTAGGTTGGATGTTAGGGGGAAGTTCTTCACAAGGAGAGTGGTTAGGCCCTGGAACGGGCTGCCCAGGGAGGTTGTGGATGCCCCGTCCTTGGACGTGTTCAAGGCCAGATTGGACAGGGTCCTGGGCAACCTGATCTAAATGTGGATGTTTGGTGGCCCTGCTAGGCAGGGGGATTGGAACTACATGATCCTTGAGGTCCCTTCCAACCCAGATGATTCTGTGATTCTGTAAATATACATGTGGAGTCTCAGTGAGGTGAAAGTTACTAATTCAACAAACATTAATGCTAGAAGAATGTGGTGCACTATTAGACATATATGTGGATTTTTTTTAGTTTCAGTAACTAGCATAAACAGAGTACATCTGGCTTTTACATATTTTTCACTCGCCTGCCTGGAAACAATATTGAACAGAGAATTTTTCTTGAAGTACTGTTTGGCATCTTTGCTCAAAGAGCCGAACTCTCCAAATTCCTGGAGTATTACCTGTTATTTATATTGCTGTTCTCCTGCTATCATAGGCCTCCCAGATTCAAAGTGCTGCCAGGGTCTACCTTGCTCCCAGTATAAATCAGAGCAACCTCAGAGAGTAGCTGCTTCCCAGGATGCTGTAAGAGGGGAAAGAAATCAATTCTTAGCTGTGCCATGGACTCCATGCCAGCAGAGGACATCCTTCATATATTTTCAAGCAAAATGTTTCAACCTCAGAGAAGTGCATCTAGGGTGACAAGCAAGTTGGGTCTTCCTGTATTTCAAATACAGAGGAACCACATGAGCCCAAACCTGTTTATCAGACCTAAATACACCAGAAAATCTGGAGAAAGTTCGGATCTATAGATGTATTTTATAACATTTCCACTCCTGACATATCTTGCTGTGCCTGTGATTAGGAAAGGTTATGGCTATGAATCATGGCTTGAGGAAATGTGTAGTACACCTGTGTACAAGAGTAAACTAAATTCAGTTTGCTATTTATCTACTGTATTTATCTCAGTTAAGTAAACTTTGAGTTTGTCAAGATTTCCTGCTGGAAATTCTCATGATAATACGAGTATAATTGCCTTTTTATTGCCACAGACATCTGCTACAGTTTTCAAACAAAGAAAATACTTTTTTTTCTTTCCCCTGGCTTTCTCTATAACAAGAGAAAGATCCTCTCTTGTTTTGTGTGTAATAGATTACAAAGACAACATAACTGAAGGGCAACAGAAACCAACCAGCCAAACTTTCTTCCATCCATACCTGCATACCCTCCAGAAGGACAAGAAATAAAAGTGAAAATAAAAAGTAAAGGTGACAGTCCACTAAGAGAAATTCACATAGTACAGTGCAGATAGGATCCAACAGTCTACTCCTATTATCCTAGTTTTCTGCTAGTTTGGTTACATTCTTCTAGATGGTTACATTCAAAAAAAACAAACAAACAAACAAAAAAACCTGTGTAAAAACAATATGCCCAAGAAGCCATTTTACATAACCTGCTAGTCCTGGAGTCTGCAAAGGATTTCACATTTATCTTGACCTGAGAGTACCTTCCTGCCTTTTGAGCAGACCAATATGAACACATATAATCACTTCAGACAAGGCCCCGTACTACAACTGGTTCCTCAGGCAGGTTTGTGTTCTCATCCTGACTGAGGAGGATGTGGGATTCATGGCCTTTCATATTTTGGTCAATATGTTTTGGTAGGAGGAATAAGCTAAAGAAATTGAAACAAGCCTGCAGGGGAGCCTATCTGAAAATGCTGCAAGAAAAGGTGAAATCACAGAAATTGTCCTTATGGGAAAAAACTTCATCACTCAGAAAAAGGAAGAGGAAAAAGATTTTCAAATATTCATTCATTAAAATATTTCTAGAGACCTATGGTGAGGATACATGTAACTGTCTCCCTCTTGCTGCAGGCTACAGCAAATCACCATCTGCCTTAGCTCATCATCACAGTGGTCTGACTTAACTTGTCAAGCAGTCTGCTACAGGACTGATTCAAGGATATTAGAGCAATCACCCACCATATGGGGATGAGCAGGAGCCAAGTGCTGACAAATCTGCTCTTGCTTCTTGGAAGTAAGATGGGGTAAAGAGTGAGAATAACTTATAAATAAGACAGACATAGATCTGAGGCTTTTATTACTAGAGGATGCATCAGTTTTTGATCCCATTCTTGCACTAGAACCTGGACCTCTGAGGAAAAGGCTGCCAAGAAGTGTTGGCCTATCATATGAAGATACCAAACCATGCAGTTGCACATCCTATGGTCTTTTGCCTGCAAGCATGCTATGACAATAACAGAATGTTAAGGGGGTCAGGTTTGACACGTGGTACATTCAGACTTAAAGAAGAGAGCAGTAATATCAGGCTTGTACTCTAATATGGCAGGGGTGTTTCAGCAAGCCAGACTGCTTAAAGTCTGTTGCAAGGAGAATGCAGTGTATATCACATTTTCAAATGAATTGGATGCAAATGATTAGGAAAAGGTTTCCATGTTCTGGGTAGGTCAATGTCTGCTGTTAGAACAATGGAAAGGCATGCATGAACTGTAAACTGAAGAGAGGACTAGCACAAGACAAATAGTGAGATGCTTGAAATTTGAAAAAGAATGAAGTCTGAAACAGTTCAAAAGCATGTCACTTGCCAGAATGTTGGGCCTCCCAGTGATACAAAGAGACTCCCACCTGTTTGTCAAATTTGCTGAGTGATGCTCATTCTTTGTCATACAGCTTAAGACCCAAGAGGGGTACCACATAGCAGAAAAGCTTGGGTTAGAAGAGCCCTCTAGAGTCCTCACACGTATAACTATAATGAATTTATTTCCATCTTCTTATCAGTATTGAGTTAACGCTGTAGTGACAAACAACATACCTTGAGATACATGGTAGTATGCATACAACATGCTTAAAATTTGAGGATTATGACTGTTGATGTAGAGATACAGAAACTGTGATGCTAGAGAAATATTACGTATATTTTCAACGCAATGGCCTTACATGAAAAGAAGGAAATTAACATTGAAAAAGCCTGAGTTTCAAAACATGCCATTTGAATGTAAACATTGGTGTAAATGAATTAAGCACACCCCTCAGAATATGATGGATTACATAACTACATGCTGCAGTCCAGTACCTCTCTACAAACAACTCAAAGAGAACATACAGATTATTTCTGTGGAATGTTTTGAACTGCAAGATCACTAGTAGTAACTATGTTGTTCACTCTGAAAGTAATGCCTCCTATTTATTTCCATGGAGACACAAAGAGCACAATAACACTATTTTGTAGCTGAAAATTCGCTCTATCAAACAGCATTTTTTTAACGTAGTCATTGAAATTAGCTATGCATTTTTGTCAACAGTGTTCTGAAGACAAATCTCAGAATACAGCATGCATTAAAACAAAAGATAATTTTGCTATGGTAGAGGTCATAGTTGAAGCCTATATAGGCGAGTTACTTCATTCTTCGCTTCATATTTTACATATTAATTAGATTAATTAGATTAAAGAACAGAAAAATTACCAGAGCCAAGCATTTTCACTTAACCTTCATGAGAGGTTAACTTTTCCCCCCTTTTCATTAAGCATAATGTTTAAACAAACGCATTGGAATATCTAGTGACTCAGTGTGGACTAATGTTCAAATGAATGAGCACTACACAACTGGAAACATCACCACACTTGTTATACAGTGCACAGGGGAAGATCACTTACTGGTTTCAAAAATTTTGGCTTTTAATCAAATCTTTCCTCAGTGTTAACACTCACTCTTATAATCAGCTACCAGGGACAGTAAGCGAAGTGGATGCACTAGCTGGTAGCCATAACTATGCTTTGGTTTAAAATGTGCTCACTCTATTTGTTTTATTAATAGCTCCAGAAATTTGAACTAATCCTCTAAAAGAGGAAAGAAAAAGTACTCAACTGTCTGAAAATCATCATGCAACACACATATATACAATACTCACTTTACAGGGTTGATACTGCATTATAACATTACCAATAATTACAGTTTTTCAAGGCACAGAAGAAGTTAAATTGGTGGTAAAGGTCTTGAAAAGTGAATCCAGGTGTGCATTCACTTACATCCTACAATCCCTAAGAGCATCAGGACTGTTCAAGACTCCACAGATATTTCAAATGATTTCAAATTAATAACAAAAATCCAGGGGTAGGCCGTGGATCTCTGAACAATACATCTGCAAAATAGGCTATTTCTTCACAGCTGAAATTAAAGATATTTTGGGGGGGAAAAAAAAAACAAAAACAAAAACACAGTTGTGCCACACAGCACAGTGCAGTTACTGCATTCATTTTATTGTCAAATAGGTTTGACAAAATTGAAGTCTATTGACGTCAGACTGAGAATGATCTCAATAACAAAGTGGAAGTGTACAGAACTAGTAATACTTTCTAGCCAATTTTTTTTCCAAACTTCTGTATGCACCTAATAGAATACATCTGTACTCAGTCCCAGCCATGAATCAGAGCAGCTGTGAATGGAGCTTGAAGCTTCTTTTCAATTTGTTTTCTTCATTAGGCATTTAAGAGGACATATAACCTTCTTGAATCCAAACATCAGATGTCTCAATTTAGTATCGTCCATGATATTATAGTGGTAGAAAGGATGCAAGATTAATGTAAACAACGTACTTCTGATGTGTTGCCCTGTACACCTTTGAATTTCTTCCCCCTGAAGTTAAAATAGCTCCTTCCCCATCAGATTTAAGCAAGCATGCACACCTCAAATCTTTTTCTCAGAGGTTAGAAGCTTCTGTCATCATTAAGTTCTACTATACATTTTTTCCAAGAGGGAAACAAAACAAAAAAGGTACACTGAAAAATAAGTATAATCACACTACCAGACTGACTTAATATTCTGGGGATATAAAACAGAGATCGATGAAGGGTTAGGCATCACAAGAGGTAGAGCCACTTCTGAATGGAGGAGGCAGAACACTCTACCTATTCCTTCGCACCCTTCATTTCCACCTTTCCCACACAATCAGTCCTGCCAATGCAACACTATGGAGTTACAACCTATACTAGCTCCGTTACAAACAAAACCCAACTTCCTTTTGTCTATGTGGCCTTAAGCTCTGTAGTGGCTTTGATGCCATAGGTCTGGGGTGAATGTGGTTGCACAATTTCTAGCAAAATCAAGTTCCAAACTATGATTGAAATTACTAATATCATTGTGTTTTAGTTTCAGCTGGGATGGAACTGTTTTCTTCAGAGCGTCTAGTATGATGTTGTTCATTGATTCTAGGAGAAAAACATGTTGGTAACACACTGATGTCTGTAGTTGCTGCTAAGCAGTGTTGCACAGAGCCAAGACCAATCTCAGCAAAGGGTGCAAGGAGTTGGGAAAGAACAGAACTAAGACAGCTAACTGAAACTGGCTAAAGGGATATTTCATATCATATAACATCATGCAGGAGTTCTGAAGGGGATGACAGTTTAACTCTCTCTCTCTTCCAACACTCAGGGGGCTGAGCATCAGTGAAGAATTCCTTTTGCATCACTTGTTATATACATCCATATATAAATACTGTCATAACTATTATCCTTTTCTCCATCTTAGTAAATACTTATCTCAATCCACAAGTTCTACTATTTTTCCCCCCAGTTCTCCGCCCTATTTCAATGCAAAGAAAGGGAGTGAGCAAACAACTGCATGGTGCTTAGCCACCTGCTGGGTTAAACCACAACACACTGAAATTCTCCTATTTCTAATGATAAATTGAAAATGACTGCTTAGATTATCTCTGTAAGTAATGGGATCACATTAAGACAAGTGCACTGAAGATAAATATTGGATATAAACTCCCGACAGCAAGACATCTTAGAATGAGAGATGGGAAGAAGTTCTATTCCTTGAATTATATTGATTCAGAAGATGAAGAAAAAAGAATAGAAATTGTAGAACTAGAAAAAGCATTGGACTTGCCAAGAGCATAAGGGAAATGGAGAAAATGGAGAGAATACCATGACCTAAATAACTTGCACTATAAGTCTGTATCAACTCAATCCAGATAACTTGGCCTAAAAAACTTCTGATCATAAATGGACCAGTGTTATTGAAATTCATGAGGAAAAAAAAATGATCAGGAAAGAAATGTATGCCAATTAACTTTTAGCCATCCATCCACTTTCAACTGCTACAGCGTTCAAAATTAGACCATAACAACGAGGATCTGCTTTCAGATATATCTAGATTTACTGATACAGGAGTTCTCTGAATGAAATGAAACAAAGGAGGTCAACTTTGTGAGTTTATAAGCAGAACCCAACAGCTGCAAGAGAAAATTCCTTGCTTGTACAGAGGTATAGTTTACACGGCATTTGTCTGGAGAGAGAAGTGTTATTATGCCTCAGAATTGAATGTTGAGCCTTTTATCAGCCTTCTTGTTCTATTTCTCATTATTAAACTGACTACTACAGAGTGTCAGTGTAAGAAGACAGATAATGTCTTCTTCATTAGTATTTACTGTAACGTACACCACACTAGTATCCACATCTTTTCCCAAGGAAAAAGATATAATTTTTAAAATGTTTCTAATTACTCCAATATGATTTCCTGGATAACTACTGAATTACAATTGAAAGCTTACATTCAATTTAATAATAGCTATAGAAAAAAGGACAAGAGGAAATGGTTTTAAGATGAGGGAGGGAAGATTTAGGTTGGATGTCAGGGGGAAGTTCTTTACTGTGAGGGTGGTGAGGTACTGGAACTGGCTGCCCAGAGAGGCTGTGGATGCCCCGTCCCTGGAGGTGTTCAAGGCCAGGTTGGATGGGGCCCTGGGCAGCCTGG
Source organism: Tympanuchus pallidicinctus (assembly GCF_026119805.1). Taxonomy (NCBI): domain Eukaryota; kingdom Metazoa; phylum Chordata; class Aves; order Galliformes; family Phasianidae; genus Tympanuchus; species Tympanuchus pallidicinctus. The sequence goes on from NW_026294802.1 coordinate 835,938, forward strand.
TCTAGTATTAAATGGGGAGGTTGGTGGCCCTGCAAGTGACACAGGGTTGGAGATTCGTGATCCTTGAGGTCCCTTCCAACCCGGGCTATTCTGTGATCCCACACTGAAGTTCTGAAAAAACTTGATGCTTATGCAGTGATGCTAACTACAGATATAAAAGGAACAACCTCTCAAAAACTGGCAAGAGAAGTAATGGTTTCACATATTTTCCAAACTCTCATTTTCTGCAGTTTCATACAGAAGGAATTATTTTCAAGTTATACAAATATATCTTCTTTATTTATTGAAGCTATACTGCTAGCGTAGGGTGCAGGAATGTAATGGTTATGCTGCATTTCTTTGAATGGCTACTGACAGCTTCTTGCGACTCATGCCAGTTCCCCTTCCCACCTCTTCTAAAGCAATGAGGTGTTAATGTCTCATTATGTTTCACACAGTGGCAGGCAGGCTAATTTTAAGCTACCTATTAACAATAAATAATTTAAAGACTCCACAGGGATTCAGCATTTCCCTATTGCTTGAGAAGTCACCTGACAACTTGTGAAGTGGGAGCCAGCCACTGCTGGTGCCAGGAACCTCACAGCAACAGCAGGGGAATAAAAAAATTCAAAAGTTGTAATAAAGCAAATCTAAGATATCCTAGACTAAGCAAGGCTAAATCTAGCCTTTCAAGTGTATTTACATTACATATATATATACACCACGCTGTTCTGACCTTTGAGGTCACAGCAATTTTCTGAACATCTCAGAGCAAAGGAGCACCCAAATCTGGACTTAGAGTTTCAAGAAAGTCAACAGAAAGCAGTTCAGATATCAAATCTAGTGATCTCCTAGGCTCCAATTGCAGAGTAAACATGGCCTTGGCCAGATAGAAACCAGGAGAAGGTGACTAACCTACTAGTAAGCAAAGTGAATATGCCCTTAAGCCATGCCTGCTATTTACTATGGCCAGGAATTTACGATCAAGACCTATTTCAGCTTCCAGGCTAACTATCAATAGCAACAAGGATGCTCTGCCTTCTTAGCATATGCATTCCTTGTCAAGGTACAAGGTAAACATACAAATATCCACAGTCTTATGCCCTATTGAATGAAGAGCTCATTTGTTATATGGTTAAAATTGTAAAAGTGGTTGAGAACAAGCAATGGAAAAGATAATGGGGTACCTCAACTGTAACTTAAGGAGCCTGCTGATTGGTCCAAGCAGCCACATCCTAGAAACCATCCTAGAAATTGAACCAGTTGAAGATGGAATATTTCCTCAAACTACACCGGGGTCAGAAGCACACTGCGAAGATGATGTACAGTCTTCATTCCCATAACCACCAGGAGGCACTATGCATGTGTAGAAGCATTAATTAGGGGTCAGGTTAAGGGCATAGAATGGGTATGGAATATTATAACGAACTCCCAGAAATAACTGTAATAACCATTCCTTGTCTTAGAAATACTAAGAATATGCATGCCCCTTCCCATAAATAAGGATGTTTACCTGTGCCCAGCAGACATGCAGTGCTGAATAACCTACCTGCTTTAAAATTATCTTGTAGTTATAGAGTTTGACTCCGCAATTCAGTTTGGCAAGCCAGCCAGAAGCACCTTTACTGGTCCTCAGGGCTGGTTGGACCAGGGGCACATCCCAAAAAAGTTCAAAGAAGACTCCCCAGGCCAACACACCCATAGTGGGGCAGGGAAAGAGCTCTAGCATAGACCAACTGTGTTACAGGTACAGGGGACCCCTAAGTCATGAGGAGATGTTTAATTCCACAACGCACCATAACTTGCCTGGTCCCAGACTTCAAGTGCCTACCCTGCTTGTACTCCACCACTGAAAACTTGAAACAATTCTACAAGAAAACAGATAATAGTCAGCTACAGCAGCCTTTCTACTCCACTTCCACTAGGAACAGATCCAGAATCACTTAAAATCAGTTATTTCAGTCTGTAACATGATGGAAAATGCAACAAAACAGCGGTAATCCACAAGATTGTGGATCCCAATCCACAAGAAGTGAGGATCTGCTCAGACACAACAGCAGTAGGCAAAAAAACAAGATAAAGAAACTGCTTACCTTCAGAAGGGCTATAAGATCATCAAGGAGACAGGGATCCCCAGATAATAACACCTCACTTCTACTGCCAATCCCTAAATGAGGTCTGGGAAAGAACAGATCCTGGCTCTATTTCTTCTAATCACTCAGGTGCATTGCACACACCTGATCTCCCCTAGGTTGGCCCTGCCTTCTCACCAGGTGCTCAATCACTGGTTCAGGCTATGACTTAGCATTTCCACTACACAGTCTTATACATAAACAGCTGCCACCGTTTAGCCACTGTAATGTCACCATTACCAATCAGTTTTGTGCCATAGATACATTAATAGAAATTGAATAAGCACATGCATAGAGCATCTTGTCTTCCTGAATCATAAATAATGCAATTGTCAATATTATCTATGAAGTAGTGACAGCAATTCTCCGGCAACAGTTATTCATACATCACAGGAAAACCATGTATAAATCCTATATTTTTATCTTGAGCCTGGTCAAAATAGAATAATGCTTCTGAAAGAAGATGAAGACAGTGTAGCTCTGACCACTGCCTTGAGATAAAATTCCTTGACAGTGGAGATGTTTATAACTGCCCTAATCAGATGCTTCTCACACAATTTTATTCCACTCTACACCTTGTGTTGTAAATCAGGCTTTAAAAAGCAGATAGCAACACTGTGGTCTTATGTCAAGAATGAGAGATGTTTGTTTAATGGGCCTTTAAATTGTTTGTTTTAGGAAATGCATATACCACTGCCAATGCAATAGCTTCCCACCATATTTTTAACTTGCTCTTTCTTTAAGTAATAAAAGAATGACAGGATAAGAATCAGTATAAATAACAATAAAGCAGTGCTTGTTTGCATTTTCCCAAACCGCCATCTCCTAGCTCTGTTGTAGTCAGTCTATGGTTGCAGTCAGTTTTTGGAATATGCCTTTTTCAAAAACTCAAGAACAACATAAAACACTGATTGTATCACTCTGAGCTGAACAGCTGCTGTTTAACTTAAGAGTAGTAGTGCATCCTTAAATTAAAAAAAATCAAGTGTTGAAGGCCACACGCAGTTATTAAAGCTATGAATTTAAAGCACATTTAGGGGACACGGTGACTTGATTTTTGCCTTTCACTGTGTCTTGGGTTCTCTTGATGCTCCTCTAAAAAATTCAGCTTTCCCTCCCTGACCCCTTAATTTTCAAATTAAGGTTGTTCGACACATTTTGTTCTCAACAGATTATCTCATTCAGCTATGTTTATATCTCAAACTTTTCATAGAGCTGATGAAATACACTTCTTTTTATGAACATGTATCAAATTATAGAGACCTTATTTTTCCATATTTCTATGAAGACTATTTCAGATGTATGTGAGTTCAACTAGATGGATTTTCTTTTCCTTATCATGTCATGAGTTAAATAAAAACATAGTTTATCATAGTTTATTTTCCCCTATTAGGTCTACCTTGCAAGTCTTTAAAATATAAGATAGTTTCAAATAGAATCTGTTATTTACTGCAGAACAATCTGTTTTGTTATATTTTACTGCCTGGGAATGTATCTGTGCAAATTCATTCCAGGAGGAGTAAGCAATTTCAGGTCAGAAAATTGCCCAGGATGTGGACAGAAAACGAAGTTTGTTTGAGTTCCTGCTGCACCTTTCAGTTTTCCTTAAAAGATACAAAATAATTGTGTTGATTAACTTAAACTAATTATGGAAAGTTCCAGAAGACCTTGAATAACCAGAATTTCCCTAAAGCTAACAGCAGGGGATGCTATATATACTTTTTTAGAAGTGTGTATTACAGAAAATATTGGAAAATAACTGTTTTCTGAGTGAGAAAAAGTTGATTAAGCCTGAATTGAATGGAAGAGACAAACACTCCTCCCTTCTTGAAGTATAACTAAGTCAAAAGACAGGAAAGTTTGATGAAAAAGTTAAGAAAATTAGTTGTACAGAAAAACGTTGATCTTGTTGGTTTTTTTATTTTTTTATTTTTTGTTGTTTTTGTTTTGTTTTTTAAGTCACACATATACTAAGCTTTGTCCACATATTAGTAAAAAAATAACAGATATTAAATAGAATTTGTATTCAGCACCAGAGGAAAAGTTTCAGAGAACTCTAAGCAGGCCAGGATAAGTTTAAAGAGAAGTAGAAAGAAACAGACAGAAAGCTTTTGAGAAATGGAAGAAGTTATTTATTGGAAAGAAAGCCATGTTCATAGATAATAATAGGTATTAAGAAAGAATGATTAGAGTTTGTATGAACTTTTGCAAAGAGATGAAAATAAGCAGTGAATGGTTCCTCCACTACACAAAATCAGACAATAACAACAAAAAAATGAAGCTGATATAGAAGAGGCAAAAACTGAAAATGATTCAGATATCTTCTATTAAAAATTAAAAAAAAAAAGAAAATAAAATAAAACAAAAAAAACACCTTTGATTTTCCATAAAACTTCTATTTCCAGACTTGATGTTAGGGGCACGATAGCTTACATAGTTTTGAAGCAGGAGAAAAACAAAATGCATTTGAACAAAATATCAGCTAACATCTGCTAGAGTATTATGAAAAGAACAGGCATAGGAAATAATGGGTTATTTCATGAGGATTTTTAAGATATGTAAGGTCAGGTAGCATGATATACTATTAGCAGCTCTATATCTGTATTTAAGGACTGAGGAAGAAGTGATTCAGCAAGGGAACAAGCTGTTCATCTTAACTGCTAGTACACCAAAGCTTCAGGAAGGGAATCTGAAGGAGAGAATTATGACAGGAGAAACGGAATAAAAAAACTGTGACAGAAGTAGAGAGTAAGATAAAATGTAACACAGGTTTGCTAAAAGTAGGTGTTGACAAACTTGACATCTTTCTTTGATAAGATTTTCTAGACAAGGGCAACACAGCAAATCTAATCTACTTGATACTGCGAAAAGCAATGGATTTTCTTTAACATGGCATTTATAGTGAGGAGAGAGAGAATGAAAAAAATGAGTTGCAGAGTTAGTAGCTGTGTGACCAGTGTTATTCAGGCACCAGTTAAAAGGCAACAGTTAACTGTGCTGACAAGGCACCAAGACAGAAGGGTGTCAAAAAAGACTCAGTGGCTGACCTCGTGACACCCTTTGTTTTCATTCCATATAGGAGCATTTATTGAGAACCATGTAATTCAGAAAACATTACTGATATGCAGGAGGATCAAAACGCTGAACAGGAGATGGGGGCTACATATGCATTAATGTTTTCACTTGCAGAAGTTACTGCCCTTTTTAAGGCAACCTTTTGAAAAGACAGTTAGTTCAGGTCACAGCACCGAGCTAGGGCTGGTATGAGTTCTCTGCCTTTATATCCCAAATGCATAGAGCATGGAGGTCACCCAGCAAATCAGTTCCTTTTGCATGGTGCTACTTCACTAATGCAGATGTAACACCAGTATCTTTGAGGATTTCGTTTACAGAAGATGTGGTGTACATAGTTCCACTTCATACATCTAAGATTAAGAAGAAGAGCTCATATTTGGAAACACTGGAGCAGAAAAGAGGTAACTGCTTCATCAAAAGAGGATTTTTAAACACAGAGATTACATAGAAAATGTGCTTGTGAGGAGGGAAAATTTCAGGGCAGACTACCACAGAAAAAATCCATGCCTGCACATTCATTTGCCTACATGTTATTCCTAAATTGGGCTACCACATCCTTTGCTCTCAGTGCCTCTCCCTGACCCCTGTAGCTCTTATCCACTACATTCAGGTGGGATCATGCCTCTTCTTGGACTCCAGCAGAATGCACTTATCAGCTCTTGGCCAACGGAGGCCAGTTTTTGCGAGAGGAGAGGGGCACTGCAGCACTGCCACCACCAGGCTCTGATAGCCACCAGAAGCAGATGCTGGCTTCATAGGAGCAGCTGAGCTCTTCTCATGGTGCCTGCAGATCAGCATTGACCATCTGGGCACAGAGCATGGTAGTTCTCCATCAAGCAGTGTGTGCACAGGCATGGGCTGTCCATTCCTTCACTCAGCTGGATTGTCTTCTCAACTGCTGATTCTCACTTAAGCTGCTGAGAACAAATACTCTTTTTTCAGGTTATTTTCCTTGAGCAGAGAGATACAGGAGTATCTCCACCACTCAGCTGGGAGGTATTTATGGCATCTCTAAGTTCAGAGGCTGGCAACTGCTGTCTTCCACCTGTGAACTGATTCAGACACCAGTGAAAGGCAGACTGTCAAACTCAGCAATTCAGTATGGATCAAAAAAGATGACAAAGAAAATAAAACACATACAGCCAAAAGCTGAAAATCGTGGCTATGCCCTTACTCCATAAGAGAGGAGAGAAGAGGATAACTATGCAAGAATGTAAAAGTTATTAAATGCAGAGGAAAAATAAATGGTTCAGCATAGTCAGTCTCCTCCTTTGTTTCTGAATTAGTCATCCCATTCTGTTAGCAGCCACAGTAAAAACTTTATGTCTATCTGGAGTCTTTGAAACATCCAGTCAGAGCCAGTGTTATGAACTATTCGTATTTACCTCATAGATTTTTAAGATATGCTTGAAAGATGTAAGAATTAAAATAATTTTTCAGTCTTGGTTAAGAATTCAGAGGGGTGAAAATGTCTTTGAGATCTACCCAGAATCTTGGGATGTTAACCTACTTAAGTTACATTATGTTCAAAAGCTATGGAGCTGGATGACATGGAAAATCCAGAGGGAACTAGATCAATCAGAAATTAAGATTTCCAGATGTCATTTTATAAATTAATGATTTGATTTCCCATTTGTACAAGTGCTGATGTAAACAACAATTCACAGAAATCTTGTAGTATAGAAGAAACTAAAGGGCCCAGAAGCATATTTTAATGTTACAGTAGTTCAATAACTATATTTATTGAAGTTCCTTAGGGGGTTGTGTAATATGTATCATAGACATAGGACTGTGTTTTATGGGCCAAATTCTACTCTCAAACTTCATTAGAGGTTTTAAACTAGCATAATGGAAAATGAACATGCTTCCTCTGAGATCTCTGAATCTCTTATAAAATAAGAACAAAAATGGGAACTAAAAATATTTACCATCTGGAATGCATGTACAGTCTACAGAAAAAAGATGCAGAATAGCCACCTACTCATTGAAGTTGATTACCTCTTCCAGTTAACCAACCAAGTTTTCCTCTTTTGGCAAACTCTCCCACAAGCTGAAACTATGCTTTGCAGTGATCAGATATGATGGCTGACTCTTATTTTTGCTGAAATCTCCCTATATATCCATGACTTCCCAGTTGAATACCTAACTCTTGCAACCACATGCAAGCCTCAGAATTATTTTCCTCCTGCAATACACTTCCAGTTTTAGTAGCTGCTGAGGTAAACTGTGAAACTTTTATCCACTAACTGCAAATAAACAAGCATTCTCTGTTTTTTAAGCATCAAAAATTTTTAGCCTAGCCCATTATTTTACAGCAGTGGAGTTCTGATTAATAGAACTTGCTTTTGTGTGCGTGTATAAAGATCTGCAGTAAAAACGGTGGTTGGGCAGCAAAGCAGCTATGTCATGCGCCCTGCTATAGCTTTGGACATCCAGTAGTTCTGCAAGAAAGTGAATTTTTCTTCTGCTACTTCTGCTTCTTCTTCTTATACCTTCTTCTGGAATATAGCTTCAGTCTGTAAACTGTTGTTTTCTCATCTTTTGCAGTATGAAAATCTGAGAAGATGATCCATAGACTAAAAAAAATTGCTACAATTTTCCCATTAGGTGTTTAATTATTTTAGTTTCATGTACGCTTGCTATGATATTTTCTGTAGTTGAAGAAAAGCTTAAGAGCTACACGAGATTTAGACAGAAAGATTATTTCACCTTCTCCTCCTCCTCCCCCCTCCCGAATTCACATGTTCACATAAACAGTCAAAGTACTTTGGCAGGAACTTTTTAGCTCTGTATGAAGGCAGTAAATGAATTACAGTATACACTGTATTCAATAACAGTGAATACTTCAAAGCCTCCTAATAACTAGGGCATGAATGTAAAATGTGTTGCTCTGCACATCTAAGAGTTTTCCCCTTTCTCATCGTGTTCTTTGAAAAGGTGGCTTTATTCAGATTTTTGTGACTGTTCTTGTTCTACAAAAGCACTTTTAGGATTTTATTGAGGTTTACATACACCAGTGTTCAAGACGAAAGGCTTTCATGTCAATTATTAATAACAAAATCTTTCATCTGCCTATTTAAAAAAACAAAAACATGATCCTTTTTTTCTCATTTTGATGTTTAATTTAGAATGAAAATCAAACTCTTAAAAAAGTTTTCCTTACTATCACAAGGGAAACTGTGATGTTTTTAAGAATTCTCTCTATGAAGATAATGCCAGCTAAAAATAAAATGGAAAATAATAAAATAAAAAGGATTAATTCTGAAAAGTCTTGAGCATACTTAATGATTTCAATGGGAGTGGGAAGGCACGCAGGACCTCAAGGAATGAAGATTTAAATTCCAGTTTCTACTACTGTATTTGGGTACAATCAAGTTGAAAAAGCTTGGCTTAGAACTCAACTGGGATTTTAAAAAAACAGAATTATTTCTGACTAAAAGGAAACTTATTTGGACTGATATCTATTCATGTGTTCTGATTGGTCCTTTCCCTCATCCATAACAGCTCAGCCAGTCCTATAGCCAATTGAGTGTCTTATCACCTACCATAGGAGCTCATCCTCTCATGATCTGAAAGACCTTTGTGCCCACACTCATCCTACAGTGGAGTTGGTCATTTACAGATCTACTAATCTGTGGTACATGCAACTGAAGGAATCACTGCATAAAATTCATTGCAACATTGCTGGCCACAATTTTTCTTGGGTTTTTATTCAGGACTCAGCCTGTCAAACTTCATAGTCTAGTAAAAGCACCATTTTATTTGTTTTTATTTTTTTGAGAACTAAGAACAACAGCCAAATCCTCCTTCCCAAGATAATAATCAGGTAAGCACTGCAGGTTTCATACAAACTGACTTCCAAAATTTCTCATAGCAAGTGTTCCAACAAATTTCATCACTTGAAATTATGATTTCTTTTCAGACTGCAGTTCTTGTTGCTTGCAGTTCCTGGATTTTGTTTTAACAAAGTTCTTACCATTCTAATCACATCTACATTTTAATTGAGAATTGATGTTTCTAGTGTGATTTAATGTTTTTAACATGCATTTCATCATTTTGTTTTGAGCTGCAAATGGGAGATGAATCTCTGATCTCTTTTATACAGCTTCAAGATAATATGAGTGCTAGAACGAACTGTGCAATAAAAGTTAGGCTCTCACACACCTTGTTTTAATCTTGTTCACAATGTCAGCTTTAGAAATCACACATATTTAAATCCTTCTGTAATACAGCCTGACTTTGGTTTTCTTTCATTTCTTATTGAATTCAAACTGCAGACCCAATGTCTTCTGGTGAAATGGAAGTAAATGAAGAAAGCATCACACTTTTGACCATTGATTTCAAATAGATGCTAACCAAGTTCAGAATGCAGAAACTGCACTCAGGAGGGTGGAGTTTGCTGATGCAGATATATTTATCATTTGAACTATTACTTCATGAGTTATAGAGGTTCATATAAGCTATTAAATGTTTTTTTCCTGTGTCATTGTGATTGATCGTGCTCCCAAGAAGCTTAGAGGATGTGGCTGTTAAAAGCAAGAGAGCTGCCTGCAGAATTATTCCATGTACTGCTTGCAGTGTTGGTGCTACTGGTTGTGGACTACTTTTGATTTATTTTGCTCTTAAAATCATGGTCCAGCCTAAGACTTTGAGAGAAGGTCTGAGATTTCAGTGCTAACAGGAAAGAATATCAAAAACCCAAAACTTGACCTGAGAAAGTACAACTAGAATTATAGGAAACTCAGCAAGTAGAAAACTCTAGCCATAATTTTTCAGAGACTTTCTTCACCTATGTAATGTAGCTGCACTTCAGAGCAGTTGCATGCTGCCTTCTCAGTGGGTGATTATAAATTTGGATTGTCTCTGGCTATCAACTCATGTTGACAATAGAAGTGGAATTTCTTTCACAAGCTTTACCAATAAAAAGTGAGTCTCTAAAAATGTTTCAGTCATTCGAAGATGTTCTTTAAATGCCTGAGAACAAGTTGTGCAATATTATGCATTTGATAGAGATAAGAAAGTAGCAATAATTATTATTTAGATCAGAAAACAGGGAGTAAAATATTTGAGCTCCAATTTCAACTTTACTACTTGTTAATCTTGCGATCTCTGACAAGTTACAGCCATTCTGAGCCTCATCTTCTCCCTCTATAGATCAAGGGCAATAATGCTCACTCAGGTTTCTGAAGAGCTTTGAAAGTTTTGTATAGGAAGCATCAGGCAAGTCTTATTAGTGAGCTTAAAGGACTCACTTCTCACATGACTGATGGTTGCATTGAGAAGAAAACAATCTTTGGGATAGATTTTGCTTTTTGTCACCTTTTCTATCTTCAGTTACACGTTCACCTGTTCCTTACTTTTCATCTTCTAGTAAAGCTAATGCTGATCTGGAAATCTCTGCCAGCTTCTGAGTGAAATCAGCTATTCACCTTTCTATTTGACAGCTCTGGAACTTTTCCATTGTATATGGAAGTACATGAATTTCCCTGCTCTTATTTTCTTTCCTTCCTTCTTGTCACCCAAATGCGAAGGCTAATTCTGTTTTAAACATTCTGAATGGTTGTAAAGGTGTGATTCACCTTCTCTAATTTAGGCACCATCTGTCCAAGGTCTGAGGCAGATATCTCAGTTCCCTTTATTATCAGAAGAGAGAAACAGGCATCTCCAGAGAGCAATTTATTTTATCTCAAGATAGGATGTCTAAAAGAGGTCAGAAAAATCACACTCTGGAGATACCTATTGTATTTCCATTACTATTAAGGGAGTCTTAGGTGACTTGCTCAAACTTGGGCACATAACTTTTAGACATCCCATACTAGTTATCCACAAAAGCTGTTAAAATAATTGTATGCTGGTGGTTGATCCTCCCAATATAGTTCTAACTGCAAACTGATACCATCTAACTGGGACCAATAGTACTTCCCCCATCTCACAGCATAGATAAAAATGTGGTACAGGTGGTTGTTGTTAGCAATGTGAATTGGATGTCTGACATTAATCAGGAGATAATAGCTAGATTATAGGTAAAACAATTCTTTGAGAGCCATCAGATGAACTCAGCCCAATCACCATCAATCAAACATTCCTCGCTTTTACATCTCACATGTTGGTTTCTCCATGCAAGAGACAGTGATGCTAAATGTGCCATTGAGCATTTCTTTTCTTGCAGCAACAAGTTCCTTATTTCTAATAGTGGTGAATTATGTCCTATTGATCCTCAAACATCCTGTTTGTCCCAAACTAATCATTAACCTTCCTGCAAGGTAAAAACATTTCCTATTAAGGGGAATCTATTCAATACATGGGGCATCTTAAAAAAAAACAAAAAACGTAAAGTTTCTCAGAATTGCTCAGATGCTTGACTAGAGGTATTTTTGGCAAAGTCGCAGGGATGTAAGAAGATAGATTTTATCACATAACTGGTAATATGGAGCTCTCCCTAACATGCAGATGTTGCTGCAACCGTCCTTGAGACAGAGTTGTCTTACAGGTGACTGAAATGCATTGTTTCATAGCAAGCCATAGAGGAACTTAAAGGTTTAGAACAAGAATTAGCTCTATGTATAGAGCAGCTGACATTCCCTCCCAAGAAACTTTTGTTTGCATGTTATTAGTGGGGAGGCCTCAAGTGAGAAGATAAATTAACATAGAAACTGAGCAAATTAAACAAGAAAAAAGACAAAGTTTCTGTATGATAAAAAGCTTATTGGTACTCTGAGAAGTTGGTTGATCTGCCCTTCCCCTGAGCTTCCTTCTCCTGCACTCCTGTCACAATCCTAATCACTTTGTGTTTTGAATATTACAGCCACTTATTTTATGCACTTCTAAATCCCAGTGCTTCAGATTTCAACTGTTCAAAGTGCTGAAGTTATATTACATATAGCCCTGGAAAAGGACTGTATTCTCAGTAGCACTCATTTTTCTTTACTTACAAAGCAGGCTTAGATTTATTCAGTGCAATGCACTCTTCTTCCACCAAACAACCTCTCTGTTTTGAACTCATCACTTTTTCCTCAATATTTTCTTATTTCATACTTTCAGACTTTGCAGCTGTCTCTCACAACCTCATCTGTAACATTCTCCCTTTTATTAACTCCACATAAACATTACAACATCGCACAAAAGGAAACTTCATTTTTCAGAAATCCTTTCAAGAGGCCTTGCACTTACACTCCCGAAAAACTGACATTCCCCCACTGGATTTAAGAAAAAAAAAGAAAAAGTGAAATGTAAAAAAAAAAAAAAAAGAAGGCATACTACTCACAAGAAGGAAGAAATGAAGGAAACACAGCAAAGAGCACACCAGCTGCCCACCTCTCTAGTATTTAAAGGATTAGGCTCAAAAGAGGGAGGGAGAAGGATAGAGGAATTCTTTTTTGGACAAGTGGGTATGAAATGTATGAATTTAAAATAAAAAAATTATCTTTATATTTTTACTGGGAATGGATAATGAATATTGATTTTATTTTATTTTTAAGACAGTGATTTGTCTGAAGATTGTGACTGTGGAGGAAACTGGCATCCAGACAAGAACAGCAGTTTTTTGAGTGGGTTTAAGTTTTTTGTTACTCTTGTTTCCAGGGAACAAAACATATTGTATTTTATAAAAAAGACAATAAAACTCAGAATTCGTGAATTTAAGTGGGCATTTTTATATAAATATTTGGTAAACAGTTGTACAAATGCTTCACTTGCACATCCACATCTTAATTTAGTGTGTTTATTAGGGTTTGATCTAGAAGCACATCCTTGTCTCAGAGTCAGCAATAATCTCCAATTTACATTTTAAATGAGCAAAATTGGACTAGAAAGATGGTACCAAGAAGCAAAATGACTTCTATAGATTTACTTCTCAAGCCAATAATCAAACTGGGAATAAATTTTCTTTATCCCTGGTCCAATGTCCTTCTCACAAACCCAACTTTCCTTTTAATCAAAGTTGATGGAAAACAGAGTAGCACTTTGAGCACACGAAGTCTGAAATCCTTGTGGCTCATCTAAATGCAGAATGCAGTCAGAGTTTGGGCTTGGAATGGACATTGTATTTATCCTCAAAAGCTTTTCTGCTCATTCTATAGAAATGACAATTGTTGTGACTAGGAAGAGTTGGCTTCTTACAAAGGTCTGAGGGCACCAGGCTAAGCTAGGTGCCCAAGCACAAGAGCAACAGCCTGCATCAATGGTACAGTCACTCTGACTAGTATAGTAAAAGCTATTCAGGTCACACTACAGAATTACTCAAGAATCAACATTGCTCTGAATGTAAAATGAGATTGAAAGCAATAGTTGGTCTGAACTTTGTTCAAAAATTCAAATTGCCAACAGCAGCAATGCCAGCTCTCACTGTTTTCTTTGGGACTGTTGTAATATTTATTATTCTTCTTAAAACCCCAGCACCTGTGGTCAGGGGATTAGGTGATGATCTCTGCATTCTTCTAAAACAAAAGAAAGTTTCTCAGGTTTGAGGAAATGCTTGCAGACTTTGCCTACGTTTGGCAGGCCACAGACTAATCCTTTCTGTGCTGCCGATAGACCAGACACAAGCCATCTCTGAGCCAGAAGGCACATGGTCACACAGCCAGAGCATGGCTAAGCCTACATTACTGAGCCCTACTGAGGTGGAAAGATTCGAGCTGTCTGCTGCTAAGATTTTTGGAGAACAGCTGACTGAAAGCATAGGCAGAACATATTCATGTTTATTTGTTTAGACAAAAAAAATCAAAGGAAGTGAAGAACAAGGACCTCAAACCAACCTTTTTTAAATCTAGTATACGTTCCAATAACATGATTTTCTTGCCAGGTAAAGTGCATATAAAATGCAGGATGTTTTCACAGTCTAAACAGTTCTGAAAACACACCTGGTGCTGCACACGAGGGAAGTTTCCAGTGTTCTGCTCTAAAAGCACTGTACAAACAGCCTGTCTGTACACAGATACATTTCAGTTTCTTTTCCTACAGCTTCAGTCCACTTACTCCTTTAATGAAGTTCCAGCAGTGAATTTTTTAAACCTATGCAAGTGAAGAGATAGGAAGACAAAGATAAGTAGCACAAAACAATAGCAATTTTTCTCTTATGACTTTGGCTATCATTTGACTTCAAGACGTTGCTGTTTATAAGATGTATAAGCAATATGAATCAAGGACAAGAATAAAGGAAACATCCTAAAAAGATTTTTTGTGAGCAGTCACATATGCAAAAGCCATTGTCATTCTTTACTTTGTAAAGACTGGCTAGTCAAAGAGAACATTACAAAAGACAAAGCAAAATGCAAATGACCAATGGAAAGAAGAACATTTTAAAGTACTCTTATTTTTTCTCCATGGGTTTTACTGGAAAAAAAAAAAAGCATCTGAGCTTTAGTGTTTCTGGAATGGAGAAGTAAGCATTCTCTTTTTTTTTTTTTTTTTTTGTATATAAATGAGGATTACTCTTATCTATGAAACACTATTGTTTCTGTTGTCTTTGAATCTTTCTTTAAAACATGAGATAGAAAACATAAGTAAAAGCAGAAGTTCAGAAAGCAAATTCTAAATAGCAATATTTTCTTTATTCGCATATATTCTCTTGTATTTCTTCAGCTCATAAAAACATACAAGTCCAGTGAAATTGGGATGGATTTCTATCTTTGCTAGCAGTTCAGAAACAGTTCCTGTAGGAATTGAAAATGTGCATATTAAACATGAGCCATGCTGCAAAGCTTGCTTCAAAGTTGTTCACATTCAAGGGCCTATTCTCAAAACAGTCCTAACTATAAAGTTTCAATTTCAAATTCAAACTTTTTCAATACTTGGTGGTAATAGATAAATTATGAAATTATCTGACAATTAAAATCCTATTTCCAATTTTCATGTGCAGCATCATCCTTACACATTCATAAATCCATCTAATATTTTGAGTAGTGATTACTTTTGATGCTCTTCACTCCAAAAAAAAAAACAAAAACAAACCAACAACAAAAAACAGGCAATGTACAGAATAGATTTCTACCTGCTGCTCTCAGGCCAGATGTGAATATAACCAACACTTAAAAAGTATATTTCTGATTGCTCTGAACCACAA
Source organism: Tympanuchus pallidicinctus (assembly GCF_026119805.1). Taxonomy (NCBI): domain Eukaryota; kingdom Metazoa; phylum Chordata; class Aves; order Galliformes; family Phasianidae; genus Tympanuchus; species Tympanuchus pallidicinctus. The sequence goes on from NW_026294802.1 coordinate 851,184, forward strand.
GACCAGAAATTAAATGAGAAACTCCACTCAAGAGAGAGCAAGTTTCCTTTTAGGGTGTGAAGGGAAGGTGCATGAGGTTAGAAGAGCACATTTTGATGTTGTGCCTTACCATCTCTTTTATTTTTTCTAAGATACAGCAAACTATCCAGCTTGAATTCTCAGCAAGTTAGGCTCACTAATATTACTGAAGTGTAATAGCTCCCCCTGCCAGGTTTGGATATCAAACTACATTTTACACATGTACACACTTAGACACACAACACAAAATAAATTAACGCCTATATTAGCACTTGTTGTTACCACTTTACTCCTCACTTATTATTATAAGAAAAGAAAAATATCTTCACTTGATCCAAAATCTGCATTATTTTTTTACTATTTGTAAGGAAGTAGATATTAATAGGGATTTGCATCCAGTGTAGACGGGAGAAATAAAACATTATTGCAAGCAGAGAGGAAGAAGTAAGCTAAAGTTTACACCCATCATTCTGTAGGATGTTTGACCAAATTTGACCAAAATTAAAAATTAAAATTTGCTGTGGTGGACCCAACCCCTAAAATACTCAACAACTCTATGGACACACAGTAATGTTCAGATGTTCCACACCTGTGAAGAACAAAACAACCTTTCCCACTGTATTGGTTACTGCAATCTTATAATGAACGAACCAAATTGCACTGTTGCACTAAAACAGTACTTCTCAGGCAAGTCTATATGATTTACTTTCACAGGGGTCTTGGAAAAGAAGTAACAACATCAATTTTACATGTAGTTAAATAAAGAAAGCTATTCACTAAGAAGAATAGGATAATCTGTTTTATTTTATACCATGTCGCTCATATACAGTGGAACTAAAGCAGCATAATCAGATGCACACAAAGTTCAATATTTGGAGTAAGCTTTATGTGAATTTAATTAGTATTAACTTCCATTTAACTTCACGTAAGATATCCTACTTGGACATAGGGGTATTAAGCAAATAAAACACCATGCTGAATCTCAAGGATTTGGAAATCTATGTAGTTCTGGAACTTGCTTACTGGATTATTTTACATATTTCTCTTTTGATTTCTTCTCCTACAGAATAGATGTCATGATAATGACTAGGCAAAACCTTAAAGATCTGAAGGTAGAAATATCTATTAGTACAAATATGTACTCATTCAAGAAAAAAGAATATATCTTCTTCTCCCTGTGTCCCCCCCAATTTTATGCACTAACTTAGACCCAACAAAATGCTTGATGATATTGTAGTTTATACACAAGGAATCAGTGAGGTTTTCTTCATCTTTAATGCAAATTGCTGGCTGTTTATACCATAGCCAATGCAAAATATTCAGAAATTATAAATTAGGTTCCAAGGAAATCATGAAGCTATATAGGAAAACATGGAGACCAAGTTATAAAAAACAAACAAACAGAAAAAGCAGGTTCTTCTGTTCTTTCCTTTTCAGCTCTTGCTAACTTGCTTGTTCGTTTTCAAAATCAGAAATAAGATTTTCCAGATAGTTTACCAATCCCTTAAATTCAAGGTCACATTCTGGAAGCAATTTGGTCCTATGGAAGGGGTGAAAAGGAAGGTTGTGCCATGGCCGTTGTGCTGTTAGTTTGCTATAGGAATATAAAATATACAATCCCTCCAGGAAACACTAGTTCTGAATTTAGAGCAGTGAAATAAAGCTGGCGTTGAAGTCTTTTTTTTTTCTCTCTCTGTAAAGTATGTTAGAACAGCAAGTGCTTATACGAAATTAAAAGACCACTTTGATCTCACTGTGGTGATGGAGGTGACAACAGCAGTCAAGTGTACCAGAGAGTCTCTATCATGATTTCAGATGCTGAGTTTTATGAATACAGAAGAGTAGCTAAAACTCGTGAGATGAAGATAAATGTCCTTATTTCCTCACGGTTATTCCATTTCTCTCTCATTAGCCCTGGAAATACTCAGACAAATACAGCATCATATTCAGGAAAAGCTACCATCGGGCACATATTTTTAAAGGCTATCCTTTACTAAGCTGTGAAGACAAGACCATACTTTGTAGTTTTACCTGTTCTTTCATCACTTTCAGGGAGAAAGTACGGTTCAAATTGCTTTCCTTTAATTCTTTAAACGGTTAAACATTCTGAGACTGTGATCAGCTCCAAGCTCTTACCTCCTGGGCTGACAAATGTGATAGAATGAGTAAGGATTCCAGAAAATGCTGCGGTAAATTGAAGCTAAGAAATTTTGGCAATTTGAAGTCTTACGTCTTTTGTAAGTAGAAGTCTTTTTTTTTTTTTTTTAAAAAGTTTGATTTAATGAAAATCAAAGCAAAACAATAATGACAATAATTTGTAAATAAGGATAAGTTTTCTTCATTTGATTGGAAGTTTGAGAACTGAATATTTACTTTGGTTTTCACAAAATAAAGGGACACGACTTCCAAGAAATGCTGAAAATAAAATTTGGCAGCTAAAATTCCAGACCTTAAATCATTTGTCACATTCCAACATCATACCTTTCCCTTTCAGCAGTTGCTTTGAGAAATCTATCTATTAGGGCAAAAACTCCTGAAAAAGCAAACAAGATTATGAAATGGAGAAGACATCAGAATGGTTCTTTGTCTTCGTCTTTCCTAATACTGTTTTAAAGACAGAATAATACAGTGTGTATTGATTTTGGGAGAGGGCAAGAAGCCAAGAATAAAGAAAGCAACTGAGAGGTAAATGAAATGTACAAGAATTTGCATACTATAATAAAATATTTAATTAAGAAAAAACTTAGAATTGCTTTTTTATTATTAAGGTACGTGCACTTTAAAATATAGAAAGGTAGAAGTGTCAACAAGTGAAAAGAAATGATTAACGAGAGGTAGAGGACAAAGTGCTGCTGCCCATGTCTAGAGTAGATTCCAGTACATTTTCATTTAAGTTTATATTGGTTGCTAAGCAGAGGAAATTTTGTAAATGGATAATTAACATTTCCATTTGACAGCCTACATGATATGCTAGTACATCTGGGGAAAAAGATCAAAGCAAAGAATTCACAACCCTACGCATGCAACTATGAAGTTATTGTATGATGTTTTTCAGTTTAACTACAAATTCTAATTGTATGTAAAAATGTCATCTACATTTTTTGCAGAACTTCTTCTAAATTAACTTTCATTATTTATTAATTTAATCTGATGATGTTTTATAATTAGAACTTCTGAGAGATTGGCTACCGTATGACACTATTCTATAATTAGAAATGCATTGTTCATGATTGTAAAAGTTAATTCACTCACAGCTCTGGTTGCTTGAGGAAAGATGAAAAGTGCGAAAGAAACTTCAAATATGATCACAAGTAAATACACACTGGTATAAAATGTTTCTTTCTATAATATGAAAGGCAAGTTCCATTGGAAGGAAAGAGGAAAGAAAAAATAAGGGAAGAAGAAAAAAAAAGGATAATTTCTTTGGGTTAATGAACTGGAAATGTGTTAAGTTCCTCAAGCTAAGTATATGGGTAAATGCTTTTTCATAGAAAAACGATTGAATTAGTGTTCCACACTATGTTTCTGCATGTTTGTTCTAGGTCCTTTTTCACACATACAGTGAATGTTCTTTCAACTTGTATGTGGCATTTGCAGCAGATTTGGGGCCATTCACAGAGCCACACAGCCGGTTGCCATTGCTCTCAAATAATGACAGAGAACCAAAGCAACCTGATTATTGGCAAATATTAATCTGGATCTTCAAACAAGTATCCTCTTGGATTTTTATAACTTTGAGTGATACTTTATTTGTCATACCTTTTGGGAGCCATCTCATCCAAGGGAATTATACTGCTACTTTTTTTCTTGAATTATAATTTGAACACAAAACTTTACAAATTTACATTGTCTTACCTTTAGCTGTAACAAAATGTATTTAAATGCTACTTTAAACTTCTCATATTGAAAATTAAACAATTATGTCACCGTGTGGTTATGAGAACAGCGTGATCTTGATCACAATGACTTTTTATCTTTAAAGGAAACAATGGCTACAAATATAGTCCAATAATAAGTCAAATTTTAAGTGATTTGTATGGCAAAGTGATATTCTTAAATGGAAAAAAATGTCAATAATAGAGAGAAATAATCCAGGTCTTGCTAAATCATACATACACAATCCATACAAGTCTGGCTTTATAGTTATACATTTAAATATAGAAATAAGGACAAATAAAACCTGCACAATCTCCATTTGATATTGGAATAACAAAGAGACAGAGCTGGATACCAATTTCCTTCCAGCTTTTTGAGCCAAAGGAATGAGAATAAGATATGATTCTTTTTTTTTTTTTTTTTTTTTTTTTTTTTTAAGAAATAATGGAGTAAAGAAATGGTCAATCTACATCTCTGACTTGATTTCCTTTATTTCATGTCTGACATATTGTATTGTGCATCTTAGACTTAATGAGCCCAGCAAAGGCAAAAGAAAAATATACTGTTCTCACTGACCTCCCTGGCTATGGAAAATCCTTCAGGTGAAGGCAGGGAGGCAAGCAAGACAACCAAAGTTTTGCAAGAACACTAGCATGCTAGGATGGCAAAGCAGCAAAAACGTCCACTTTCCAGATGGAACATTGTTAATATTCTGGATTTGTGGCACTGCAGTATTTTGAAACAAATAAAACCAAGCAGTAAAAAACGAAGTTCATTTGCCATATGGCTCCTTATTTCTCTTTCTTACAGCTCAGAGGTAAGTAATATATAGTTTCTCAATATGGCACATCTACATACACATGTGCCAGGTGCATACAATATAGCACACCTTGATTAACACAAGCCAACTTCCTTTTGATTGCATTGAACATGTGGCATCGTAACATAAGGGATTTTCTCTTTCAGTTGAAGTATAACACACATCTGACAGCCAGAAGGGGAAGATGTGGAAAAAATAAATCTAAGACTGAGTGGAAGTGTAAAAGGGGAAGCAGCAGGTGGATGTAAAAGCACAAGAAAATTCACAAATGTTGATCAATCAACATTTTCTATCTAAAATTTGTGCTCATGATAGGATTCTGGCAACCCAGAGGAAAAAAACAAAATTGTCTAAAGGGAAAGCAAAACATGATAATCTCTGTCTAACCACCATTAGATTGCACAAAAATTTCTGTTATCCAGAAGACAATGACCACAGATCAGCCATACCTCTATCATGCCTCAAACTCTTAATAGTTGTGACTGGGGCTAGTGAAAGGATAGTACAAATGATGCTCTGAAAGTAATGCCTTCTATTTGATTATGTTGGTCCTCAATGCTGGAGGCAGATGTTGGTGGTATGGTAGTAGAAGTTGAAGTAGAAGCTCTGTGATAGATGGCAGCAGAGGGGCAGTCTGATAAAATGGTATCTGAAATACTTTGTGTATGAAGCAAAGATGTGTCACTGAATTCCTCCATACAGATAAAATGGCATACACAGGTGCTTGAAGAACATCTGTGGAGACCAAGGAGTGCATGTGGGCACAGTGAGGTGGTGAATGGTGCATTTCAGCAGTGGAAACAGTGATGTGAAAGACAAGCCATGCACAGTTGTCACTATTTACAGGACCTATTAAACAAGTACGAAGCTGAAGTTGATAGTTTTCTGGATGGTATCATTACCAATGATGAGACATGTTTTCACTGGTACAAGCCAGAGTCAAAAAGGCAGTCCATGGAGTGGCAACTTGGGAATTTCTTATTAAAGTTCAATATGTAGTCCTCACTGGGTAAAATTATGTGCTTTATCTTTTGAGATAGGAATGGAGTGATCCTTTTGGATTTCCTGAATCCCAAACCTTCCACTCTGACCACTACATCATGACACTGACTCTTGACTGGAAACTAAATGACTTTTGAAGTCCTTTTCTACCCAGGCCATTCTATGACTAAGATGAAGGCTCAAACATACAGAGTAGGGCCAGAGAAAAAGACAACCTTTCGCTTGCAACACGGTAATTGCTGGGCCTCATATCAGTATGAAGATGATAGAGTATATTGCCAATTATGGTAGGACTATCCTGCTTCACACACTGTGTATTTCAGACTTGGTGCCTTCTGTCTTCCATCTGTTTGAGAAAGATGGACTGTGTGAGTAACATTTTCCTAGCAATTATGCTATTATAGCAAGTGTGAAACGGGGCCATCTCTGCTGGTACAGATTTTTATTAGTGTAGCATACAGGCACTTGTTCATTGCTGGCAAAAATACATAACTAATGATGATGACTATGGTGAAAGACAGTGCTTTATAGCTGAGAATTTGCTATATATATATATATATTAAAAAAAAAAAAAAAAAAAAAAAAAAGTGTTCTTTATATCAGTTGTACTTTCCATGGAAAAAAAAATAGGAGGCATTACTTTTGGAGTAACAAATATACATACTCCTCATAACTTCTCTAGTCATTTGTGACCCATGGAAATAACTGTCTGAACATCTGAAAGTCACATATTGCAAAAAGCAGTATCAAGTTAATATTAATTTGAACTCCAGACCTTCCTTATTCAGTCACCTCCTCTCTCCTCTCCCATCATTAGAAAGGATAACAATATTTATGTGTTTTGTTTTTTTTTTAATTATTATTTTATAAAAATTAAATAAATTTACCATTAATCTTAATCTTATGGGTTAATTCCTTTCCTTGGATTTGTTGGAAAAACCCTGACCTGCTGATGTCAATCATACATACATAAGCATCTAACAAGTGTCTGAGCCTAAGTGTAGGTTGCAGGTGAGTATGAATAGGCACACTTGAACACTGCTACTTGCATATGGAAGCATGGTTAAAGATGTCAGCATTGCAATACAGGGCATTTCATCTTTGTACTGTAACTGTTTAATTCCAGAACAGATAGCTTAGTGCAACCACTCCTTTCACCTTCTTTAGCTCCAATTCAAGGTTTCCTGTCCTATTTCTGGGGGATGAGTGAAATTCCCATTCCAAGCAGTAGCACTACGGCACTGACCATAAAAACAAAGATATATACCAGGGTATAGTCTCATTTCCAGTCTTCCAGGTCATAATATAAATTTCTGGCAATGTTAGATGACTGAGGCTTACTTTCTGCTAATTATAGAGAGCTCATGCATAAAATAAATAAATAAATAAATAAGTAGATTAATAAATACATGTGCTGAGAAGTTGACACCCAGCAATTATTCTCGTAGACTTTCTAAGTGCAGGTCTTTTAGGACAGCTATTTAACAACTCAATGATAATATATAACATCCTTTAAATGCCTTTGTAATCAATGAAATTCCAATCAAAGGGCTAAAATAAGGAAATAAAGTTGTAATGCTCACAGAAAAAAACTAAGAGCACCCTAAATTTTTCCTTTGACACGAGACCCAAAGAATTTTGCAGCCTTCACTGTGAAGAAAGTTCTGAGTAGGCATCAAGAGTAACTTGTGGGGAAAAAGCACTGTAGCTCATCCATTTTAATTCTGGATAACAAACCAAAACTTATCTACTGATAGCTCTGGTGATAGGAAACTTACGCATGCACTTAATTTTAAATCCTCCAGTAATCCTGATTGAATCAAGAGGTCTACCTTTGTGCTTAAAGTAAAGCATGTGCTTAAGTACCTTTTTGTAAGGGGGGCTTAATTACATTATGTGTGAGAGGATATGATAATTTTAGTTGGCTTTCCCAAGAGGGCTTTTAGTTAATAAAATAACTGGGTTTAATACTCCACAGAGTCGTATGGGAACAGAATTCTGCTCCTCCTCCTGAAGCCTGGCTCAGGGTAGACTGTAATTTAATTGTTGAAACCACAGAAAGTGCTGAAATGCTGTACATCTTAATACTGTACTGCCAGAACATGTTTGTTTCTATTATGGAATACCTTGGGAAATCCGCTGTGCAATGCTACCACTAGTTATTCATAACAGCTTTTGAATTTACTGACATTCGGTACAAGACTGTAGCTGTTCAATTGGATCAGATAAGAGAGGAAATGATCCAATCACCAGGAATTTGCTCAAAGGTGGATCAATTAAAACAAAACCAAAAATAAAACTTACATTCTTCCCTACGAAAATCTCCTGCTCCCAGGAGCAAAGTTCCAACTAATAAAAAATAGCCAAAAAAAAGAAAAAGTATGGCAAATAATTCCTTCAATTTCCTTTATTATGATTATTCTATTTTTATGTGTTTAAGTGTTCAAAACAGTGTGCAGAATGATGCACTGAAGTGCATCATTCCGGTCATGCAGAGAGTGTGGTGAGCAGAGGAAGAACTGCATAAATGCAGAGTCGATCATCAGACACCATTTCCCCACAGTCAAAATTGTACAATATTGAGGTCTCCTTTTCAGCCTTTGATTCTGCACAACATGTCACTAAAATGCTTTTTACAGAAACTGCTGCTCCCAAAGTGGCTTGCAAGCATCCCTTCAGGATAACAGTTTGGTCTGTGCAGTGGCATACAGATGGAACCTAAGAATCAGATTATTGCCTGAAACATTTACACCAACAATTGAAGAGTCTGGTAGAGCTTTTCCCTGCTTGTTGAACATATTTCAAGTGGTCGTTTATGTATAACACAAGTCTTTGTATAACATTACATTAAATACTGCAGAGCGGAACTTCTTAAAAGTGGTTTCCCACAGAGGTAACTGACAACATGCCACTGACTTCAGAAGATGCAAATGCTGGTAACCATGCTGAAACAAATGCTGATTTAAATCAGGCAAGAACCTGACCTTCATTTTTCCTACATATGTTCTCAAGCAGTGAAGACGATTATGCCTAAATAACAAAGAGCAACAACTTTTACTATGTAATTAAAATATTCTTAGTTTTTTTTCCCCTTTTTTTCCCATAGACAGGTTTCATTCTGTATTAGTTTGACAACATCACAGTCTGTTCTTTATTTAAAAACAGTACTCAATTGAGAACGGAGAATAAAAATATGTTGAAAAACATTAGAAGAATATTAAAATAAAAAATAAAATCAGAACAAGTAAGTAAACAGGCAGCATTATAATATTTTTAAAGGTTATTTTTTATAGAAAAACAACCTTTTATCTCAAGATAGAGAATGTAATTCTATTCCACTGTTGTTTTAGGGTACTGTGTAATTTGCAATTAAGATTTACAAAACAACAATTTTTAAGTTTATTCATGGAGAAGTTTTGATTTTAATAGAGGGGTCTAGATATTTTTCCTTTTCCTTACAAGCTTGATTCACAAATACATTTATGCACCTACCTATGACCCCAGGCTCCACACTTGTAACATTTAGCTCCTTACAGTCTGTAATCAAATGTCACCTAGCTTCAATGATTTCCCATAGCTCTACAGAAACAGCTATTCCACAGATTTCATAGAATCATAGAATCCTTAGAGTTGGAAGGCGTCTTTAAATGCCACCTAGTCCAACTCCCCTGCAATGAACAGGGAAGGACATGCACAGCTAGATCAGGTTGCCCAGGGCCTGATCCAGCCTGACCTTGAATGTCTCTGAAGATGGGGCACGAACCACCTCTCTGGGCAACCTGTGCACTGCCTCACCAGCCTCACTGTGAAAGACTTTTTCCTTATAACCAAACTAAATCTACTTTCTTTAAGCTTGAAGCCATTTCACCTTGTTCTATCACCATACACCCTGCCAAAGAGTCTGTCTCTTTGTATCCTGTAGTTCTCTTTTCGGTATTGAAAAGCTGCTGTCAGGTTATTTTGGAGCATTCTCTTCTCCAAGCTGAACAGCCTCAGTTCTTTCAGTCTGTCCTCATAGGAGAGGTGTTTCATCCCTGGCATCATTTCTGTGGCGCTCCTCTGGATGCACTCCAATAAGTCCATGTCTCTCCTGTACTGAGGACTCCACATCTGGACGCAGTACTCCAGGTGAGGACTCACCAGCACAGAGTACAGAGGCTGGATCACCTCTCTTGACATGCTGGCCATGCTTCCTTTGATGCAGCCCATGACAGGGTTGGATTTCTGGGCTTTGATGGCACACTGCTGGCCATACACCAGTATGCCCAGGTCTTTTTCAGCAGGGCTGCTCTCGATCTTTTTATCTCCCAGCTTCTATTAGTAGTGAGGGGTTGCCTTGATCCAGATGCAAGATCTTGCATTTGGATTTATTGAATCTCATGAGGCTCATCTCATGGGCCCACTTCTCAAGATGGCGATGGCTTAGGTCCCTCTGAATGGCATCTAATCTCTCCGGTAGGCCCTGTAGCCTGGTGTCATTAGCAAACTTGCTGAGGGTGCACTCAACCCCACTGTCAATGTAATTGATGAAGATATTAAAGAATATTGGTCCCAGCACTGACCCTTGGGGATGTCACTTGTCACTGTTCTCCATCCACACACTGAGCCACTGACCACCACTCTCTGGACTTGATCCTGCAGCCAGTTCTTTGTCCATTTAACAGTTCACACATCAAATACATATTTTTCCAATTTGAGATAGCATGCTGTGGGGTATCAAAGGTCTTACTGAAGTCCATTTCCTAATGTTTTGGATGCAATAACTCCTCTATACCTGTCCACTCCTTTCAATGAAGGAGGAATGAATTAACAGCAATGGTTAATTAGTGTGGGATTACATAAAAAACTCAGGTAGATGTTTCTGTGGGTCTTCACAGGCAAGCATGTTCAGTGTAGGGCTGGCTGCTCTGCAGTGCAAGATGAAAAAATAACAAAAAAATTGCTATTTTAATAGCTACATGTTCAGAACAGTCCTCACATAAATGTGAGCAGAGCCAGCTGTTTTCCAGCAATGTGTTAACAGTTCTGTGGATATACAAGGCCTCATGCATGATTTTAGGGGAGAAGTTTGATAAAATGAGCCTCAGTGTTAGTGAAAAAAATGGCAGTTAAAGAAGTGATTTTCAATAATGTTACTATTTACAGGCTTAACCTTGTTCCTATCTGAGTCAGCAACAGACATCCAATGATTTCAATAGCAGAGGCTGAAACACTCAATACCTTTCAAACTATAAGGTCAGAACACAAATTCTTGATGTACAGACCCCCTGCCAGGGGTATAGCCTTACTGCAAGGGACAGTGAAGAAGAGATAAAGGTCTGCAAATGTATGTTCAAAAATTTGAGGGCTTAGTTCATCTTCACCTATCTTCTATTTAAATATATATAAATTCTGTAGCTATAGACAAACTAACAAGGTGAAGTCCACATATATTAGCTTAACCTCAGATAAAGTTCAGGTGTTTGTAACAAGCAGCACTCTGTTTCAATCACTTAAATAGGGAAATTGCTTGAATGTCTTAAATTCAGTTATATGCATGAACAGAGACTGGACTGTTTTTATTTTTGGAATGTTTTATGTATAACATTTGCATAAATAATTAGGCTCCAGGACAAATCTACTGAATAATTTTAATGTAGAAAGGATAGAAGGAGGAAGAGAAAATATTTTACTTCTTCAGAGGAAAAAGACAAAAATCATACGCAGAAAGGACCATGATATTCTACATAATTTCTCTTTGTTATCCTTCTCTTTCCTCCACTGTATATAAAAAATTATTCATTGCCTTTTTCTTTGTGGGAATCAACTGATTTGAGTATTGTTAATTAATCTCCTCTCAGTTTTCTGATCTTCAGGCTAAACAGGCCCACTCCTCTCAAATTTTGCTTGTAAGACATTTTTCTATAGGTCATTGATTGTTTATGACACTTTCTTCTAGACCGTCTCTTCTTTCTTTCAATCTTATATAAAATGTGATAGCCTAATCAGGAGGTGGGAGTTGAGGGCTTTATTAGAAGGCTTAAAAGATTACTTGCCATGATTTATATGATAGAATCATGGAATATTTTGAGTTCAAGGGACCATAAAGGTTATCTCATCCAACTTCCCTGCAGATAACAGGGACATCCACAGGTAGATCAGGTTGCTCAGAGCCCCATCCAGCCTGACCTTGGGTGTCTCCAGGGACGAGGCATCCACCACCTCTCTGGGCAACCTGCACCAGTGCCTCAGCACCCTTATTGTAAAAAACTTCTACCATACATCTAATCTAAATCTCCCCTCTTTTAGTTTGAAATCATTTTTCCTTGCCCTGTCACAACAGAGACTGCTAAAGAGTTTGTCCTCTTCATTGGAGCCTCCCTTTAAATATTGAAAGCAGCTCTCAGTTCTCCCTGTAGCCATCTTTTCTCCAAGCTGAACAACTCCAGCTCTCTCAGCCTGTCCTCACAGGGGAGGTGTTCCAGCCATTGGATCATTTTTATGGCGCTCATCTGAATGTGACCCTTCATTTTATAACTTCTAGTACAATTGGTAAAAATTATTGATTTATGCACAGATTATAATCCTTCATAACCTCAAAACCATTTCTGGCAAAACTTCTGCACAGATGTCCCTCCGCGATCTTGTATTTTTGCAGAATTTGTCATTACTTTGGTAAAGTAGAATCAAAACAACCATAGTAGCTTGGTCTGGGCCTTATTAAGCTGCCTATTATTTATTCAAGAATATTATTCTAATTTGCTAAAACTGTTTTAAATTCTATTCTTGTCCTCCAAGTCATCCTGATTGGACATAATACTCAAAAGTTATTAAACATGTTCAATTCAATTCATCATTACTGAAAACAATGAATAATGTCAAAGCTAGGATAGATAAAATATGTCTGTCTCTTTCTCTTTTGCATTATCCCACTCTAATAGCAACCAGTTTATAACTTTTTTCTTTTTTTTTAATTCAATTTTCTAGCTTGATGTGCTCGCAGTAGCTTTTCAGTCTGCATTTTCCTGTTTTATTTATGGCAATGTCTTTCAAACCAGAATCTTGTGATGACTCACAACCAGTTCTTTTCATGAATTCTGTTGTTCTGCCATTCTGCCACTGAAGAAAACTTGATGAGTGTGACAAACCATTATTATTATGAAGTACCTGTAAATTGTGACATATCACTTCTATATTCTTTATTTAGAGGTGTGTTATTTGGGTATTGCTCCTAATCTACTTGGTCTATAAAAATACATATCTACAATTTTTCACTGATTAAAAATCAATTAATATTATTGCCCATTTTCTCTATTCTAGGTTTAAAGTCATTCCCTTTTTCCCACTCACCCATTCTTCATGAGACATGTTGCAGTGTTATTTCAGTCCATACAGAAACAGAAGAAGTTTATCTAAATTACTTCTACTTCATTCTTTGCTTATATGAAGCAGTTGTGTTTTTCATTGTTGTTATAGTTTTTTTATCTTTTTAAAGTGGAGACTAGAGCAAAAACCACTTTTGTATTACATCATATTTTAGGCACCCTCAGACCAGTAGCTAAAGGGGGGGGAAGTGGAGAGGGAAGGAGAAAGCCCTCCAAAGCTCTCTCATCTTACTCTTCTCAGTTTTGTCTATTTTCAGTGGTTCCTATCAGCCTTCTGGCTTTCACTAGTGGCATTTTATTTCATTTTTTCCCAGTTTGTTCTCCTTTGCTTAACTTGCTTATACAATTCCTTTTATTTTTTTCATCTTTAGGAACTCGGTATATTTTCTATTGTTTGTATTATTTCTTCTTGAGTCTCAGACTGTCGCCAATGATGCCTTCACTTTTTATCTTTCCTTAGCACTTGCCAAATCTCCAGTCTGTTTTCTACTGGAGCGGCTCCAGCAGAAATCCTTTCCTGTTAAGTCTTAGCTATGAATCATTATATTTGTGTTAATAAAGGCAAAGGATGACTCAATAATTAAAAAAATAAATAAATATATATATATTTATGTTAATTAAGCTTGATCTTATTTTATGGCCTATTCAAATTTATTTTTGCAGTTATAGGATCACCCATTTGATTTACTCATGCACCTTCTCAACCTATTTCTCTGCTAAGTAGAATCAAAGGCATCACTAGCAATACTTAATTGCTTTTCCTATTAATATCAACACTATCCTTCAGATTATACCGTCAGTTACTTAATAAAAGCTTTGTGTATATGAGCTTCCTGATTGACTGGTGTATAATAAACTATCAATGTATCGTGTTCTTCTGTTGTCCTTCCACCTTTATTCAAGCTTTTAGTGTGTTTATCTCAAGATGCACTACAATTCCAGAATGGGCATTTTCTCATGCATTCCTTTATAATTTTCATTTAAGAACACCTAACAATAGAACTCCTCCCCCAGACATTTTTCTTTTCAAAGAAGACAGGTTATTGTTGAAGCCTGCTAATAGACTACAGTAGTGGAACAGCACTTCAGTAAGTTCACAGTATGTTAGTTCACAATTCCAGTGCAAAATTGTGTACTTATGCAAGTGAGCCCATTTGATCTCATAACTGAGACTGCATGATTATAGTACAGTCACACATATACAAACATGTATATAACTAACCGCATGCTGAGCTCTTGAAAAACTGAATTAGCTTGAAAACTGTTTAGAAAAAAAAACCTTTAAGCATCAGTGAAATTATTAAATTATTGGGGAAAAAAAAAAGCTTAGACTTATTCTGAGAACTACCAAAAGAGTAATCATAGTTCTGTCCATGTTGGTCCCAATCTATTGTAACAAACATTTTGTACATATTACCCTTACTCTATGTAAAAGTGGATTTCACATAACTGTGGAAATATCAGCAAGGCAAGATTCTCTTTTGCATTTGGTGGGACCCATGTGCATATGTTTTTTTGATGGCTTCTCTGCTTCTACATATTGTAATGTTTCAATATATTCTATGAACAAAAGAGGCTTGCATGTAAAAGTGTTGATATGAAGTTGATAACATGATAGCACTTTTCTTTTTCAGCCCAGTAAGCAGATAAGAAGACACACAAGGAAAGGGAAATATGAGTTTATAATAAAGGAGGCATTGAACAGATAGGCATAAATGACAAATTTTAAATCTGCTAAAAATAAAAAATAAATAAAAATTATGACTTTTTTACTCCACACATCACCCCAACTTTGCAAGCCTACTTAAGACTGCACCCTACAACTGAGGACTTCATAAATGTTAAATTAGACAGACTTTGCTCTGTGATGCAAACCATGCCTGTGACCTAAAGCAAGAATATACAATGCCTTTCAGTGAGAGAGTCTGTCACTTTCATTCCCTTTGATGCTCTTCCTTCACTTTCAGGAAGAGTGCACAGGGAGTTCAGGTTTATGGCCTGCTCCCCTGTTGTCCCTCATCTTACAGGCACTGAAATCCAGATGAATCCTCAAGCTGCACAAGAAACACACACACACACAAATCTTTACTTTCATCAGTAACTTTTTCCTTTATGAAAGTTTCTATCAGAGAGCCAGTGAGCCTTATTATACAGTCATCCAGCTCCTGTAACCACATAGTCACTCAAGATGAAGCATTATAGAAACTCCCATGAAAGGTTTCTTCATCTGAACGAATGCTCACCAAGGTGCTTTCTTCCTTCCACTTTGAGGTGTGGTAGAGGTGAATGAATCTCTGCGGGCGCTCTAGCTCCTGAAGATCACAGGGGCTTCTGTGACCCTTTATAACCTTCTTGGTTGCCTTTACTCTAGCTACAGAATCTCTATATAGATAGGGATGGCTGAGTCAGCAGCCTAGCCCTATCGTCTCTTTGTTAGACCCATGTCTGTAAATATTAACTGTAGGCCTACCTTTAGTTTTACTGTAGTAAACTTCTATTTGTGTTAAAATTTCACGTTTTTAAACATATTCCTGGAATTTCTGCTTCAACGTGTTAGAAAACTTCCAACCTCTCTTGTAAGTAAAAGTAACTTAAGCCAAAACCGAACCAGACTTGGATTTGGTCAGAGCCACCTAAAATGCGTGCCATGGATAGCTCTGCCGAGAAAAAAGGTGGCTGCCAATCTTTTGGCCCTTTCTAAGCATAACAAAATCAAACCAAATTTAATGTGTTTCAAAACTCAGGGCATCTTCAGAAATCAGCGTAAGTTGGGAGATCTGTTTTGTTCTGGGCTTGTATCTTGCCCTATGTCTGTTTTTTGAAAAGGGTGCCAAGAGCAACATAAATGCTTTTTCAGACTGAAGGAAACCTACTCAAAAGTTAGAGCACATGGTAAAATGTCTGGAACAGTGTCTATGCTAATGCCCCTGCTGCTGCTGGCAGGAAGAAACAACAGGAGATGAATTACTGGTCTTAACTTCCCTAATTAAGGAAGAGCTTGAGGGAATACATCATGGGCAGTAGGAAAGAAACTGAAGAAAAAGAATTTTTTTCTGGTTTATGTTTCAAATGATTCATGACCTGCAATATATCATATGCAGGCCCGATTCAACAAGATTCTTAAGCAAGTGTATTGCTTTAACTTATAACCCTCTCTGAAAACTGTGGGCAAATTGAGTAGGCTTCATTTTAGAAATGAAAGTCAAAGCAAAGACAGAGCTCAGACCTAAAAAGAGTTATTTCCATTGTATTGTTTCCATCAGTACATTTTTTTCATATCAGTTTTTTTGTCCTACCACAGTAGCTGACCTCTTTTATTGGAACTAAACATTGTTGTCTCTCAGTACACAGATATGGTTTGCTTCCCATCTGAATTTAACAAAAAGTTGGTGAGATATGATAAAGTGCATAAATCATAAACTAAACAGAAGTAACTTACTCTCAACTGTGGTTATCTCTGTGTCTATCTAGATAGATGATAGGGTTTGCCATATTTAAGTAACATTTATATGTAATTATTCATAGAATAAAAGATCTAGAACACAATTATGTTAGTATTTTTCTACTGGTATATTTCTACAAAATAGAGACCTTCCTGAAGAAAGCTCCTACAGGGAAAAGACCCTGACCACACCATATCTAAAACTCCAATGCAAATATTTCTGGGGAAGACTACAACATGAAATGAAAAAAGATATTTCACAACATTGTCATGGTCATGAAAAAGAAGAGATGACAAGCTCCTTTTGGAAGAGAAGAATTTAGGGGGAGAAAATTCAGGAATAATGTAAGATGTAATTACTTGCACTTAATAAAAAAATAACTGTGCCACTAGGACTGCAAACAATCTTAGAAACTTCAAATGAGAAGTGGTAATGAGTCATAAAAGCCTACTGGTAAGTGTGGAAATACCGTGTCCTTTAGTACAAGGGGACATGTTATCTTAGGAGGATAAGGCTTCTATATTAATCTGGGCTTTCTTTCCTAGTTCCAGGGCTAATCCTATTGCAGCAGAACATTTCAAGGGAGGGTGCATTGTTTAAATTGATAATGTCATTTTCAACAACAACATTTTAAATGTTTGTAAATCTGGATTTACAGCTAAAGATTCTGGCCTAGGTAAATGTGTGAAAGGATTTTTACCTAATGATGTTTTGTTTTAGGTGACCTGTTTTTTTGATCCCTTAATAGGCTCCAGAAGATCAGAGAAACATAAAACGTGAACATAAACACGATTCCATCTCCCCTCTGAAAAAGTTCCAAGAAATATCTACGACATACAAAAAGGAATGCCATTTGTAAAGATGTGAAATACGTTGAGATTCCTGTAAGAAATAGAACATTGCATTTGGGTTTTCATTTAAATAAGATTTCAGAAATCTGTTTTATAAAAGAATTAGAAATGTTGATGCACAGAAAAATGACAAGTGAGAAAATATATGTATAAATATCCAAAGGATAGCACAGGGAACTAAATGGGGGAAAATTACTTTCTCTTCGGAGAGAGTATTATGTAGGCAAGGCAATTTTATTAACACGGTTGGATAAAATATAAAGGGTTTTCCTAATCTCAGAGACTTCAAAAGAGACTTTTTTAGAGACAATATTAATATCAAAGCTAGTTGTCACTATTATTAAAATGTTCTCTGCTCTTCATTAGTCACAAATGATCCCCTCGACTCACAAAAAGGTACTTGGTAAATTAAAAGCTTTTATGTAACACTCCAACAAAAGTTGAATGACTCCAGAGTTAAAAGGCAACTCTTGTGCCTGCCAATATTCAAAGTGGTACCCAATTTCTTCCTTTTTTAAAGTAGCAATTTCTCTAGGGTATTTATTCAGTTATAGCTCTATTAAGAGACTGATTAGGAATGGACGATTAATGAAATGCTTTGTCGTCCTGAGTGCTCACGAGCAATCACTGAAGGACTGATTTTGCATTGTGGACAGCCTGATGGTGCCATGTAAAATCCCTCTGGAGGATAAACAGGTCCATCCTTACAGAGAGCTGAGTGAGACCTGGATTTATGTCTGTGTGCGGTCAGAACAGTAATTCCATGCACTGATGCTTTTTCTAATGTGGTATCTCTAAGCACTTCTACAGTGTGTTTGCCTATCCTGTTAGCCAGAACACTGCTCATCCCTCCAGTGGGCTGCATTGTGTGACTCTTAATCACTGCTTAATTGCAGTCTCACACCGCTGATTGTAATGGGAGCTTCTCGCTGACTTACATGGTAAAAGACTAAAGGACAGGATTATGAGATTTTCTTCATGTACATTGAAAAATACCACACAAGATGAAGAGAAGTTGTCATGGTTTGCTCATCACTGAATGGGTGTTATAGATTGAAACAATGTCCACTATACTCCTTCCACTGAGACATACACTATTTTGAGGCTGAGACTGGAGAACTGAGGATTTACTGTTTTTCATTGTAGTGATTTGTATTTCTATTCTTGTATAGCAAAACTAGTGGCATAAATTCTAGAGTATCTTTACTTTGTGGTAAGATTAGTGCCACAACAGGGGGTACAGCACTGACAAACAGATTTCCAGGATTTTGTGCTTATCCTGATGCTGATTTGCCTTCTGACTTCAGTTAAATCACTTTGCCCCTTTCTGTCTCAATTTTTCTGTTTATAAAATGGCAAGATAAATGGTGTGCTAAGGCTGAATTAATACCTTTAGTCTGCAATAGAAAGGTAATAGATAGTACAAAGTATTAATTATTATATTATCTCTCTCTTTTTAATGGATTTGTATTTAATTCAGTTACAGAGAGAAGCTTTGTTCGCATAATAACATTTTCTACTGCCTCTGAGGCTTGTAGGAGCAAGCTTATGGGAAGGAAACTGGTAAGTGTTTGAGTTTAGAAATGCTAGTTTCAGTGTACTTAAAATGCTGTTGAAGTCAGGACGATTTAAATGTGTGAGATTTCAAATGTCTCATTGACACACATCGCAAATTCCTTCATTGCCTGAGGGAGCTACAGCAAAAGGAAAAGTTAGAGTCTTTTAGTTTCACAGTTAAGGCAGCTTTTTTTAAAGTCAGCTAATGATGGAGCATTTGCCTATGTGGTTGGAACAGAGCAATCTGTCACTCTGAGAAGACTCCTGGGGTGACTACCAAGATGTGCTAACTGTCAGTGGTACCTCCATTTTACATGACCCACTGCTCACCCTGGCGTTGCAGTGTACTCTGGCCAGGTTTCTGTGTGGCTAATGTGAATGAATTCACATTTCAAATAGAGAAAAGGGATAAGTCCAGCTAGTAAAAATTAACTAGCAGGCATGCTGATGAATGCAAGTTGAAGGTCTGTCATATATTCTTCTTCTGTTCTTGTCCTCAGAATTTAGATAACGCTTCCCTGAATAGAAATGCATCTGTTGTATTTTGTCATGGATTTGGCTCCCTCTCGCATTCCCTTTACTGCATGTCCCACAGTGCACTGCACTCAGGACATACTGTAAGTACACACTCATTGATTTTTACTCCATATGTTGACAGATATAAATTTGCTGCCACTGCATCTTATGCTAATGTTTGAATGAAAATGAATAGTACACATTGCAGTACACCAGGTTGTGCTTCACCTCCCTGTAGCCCTATATACATTTATTTGGGAATCCAGTGATGACAGCAGTTCTCTAGGCCCACCTCTATATCTCATATTCTGAACAGAGTAAGATTTTGATGTATATGAGCTCCTCCACATTGGAAATGTACTTATTAGCAAAGGAACCAAGGTTTTTGAGTTGAAAAAAGCTACAGAGTATTTTGATAAGGCTCTCACCCTGGCCATGGGATAACTGCAGCTATGGTTTATACCATAGCTGAACACAAATACCAGCCTATTCACCTTAAGGCTTCACTTTGTGTTTAAATAAGATTGTAACAGTCTTTTAGTGTGAATGACATGGATTCTGCCATTTAAGACTTCAACCACTGAGGAGCAGTAGATGCATCAGATATTTGGAACTGGTAGAAAAAGTCAACATGAAAGAAAAAAATTAACCCCCTACCTTTCCACCTTCATTCAGCATGTGGCGTAACTGTAAATCGCACATGGCTGGAAGAAGGATGCCTCAAAAGTATGCAGTGATACTGATATTCTGATTGAAATTCTCTGCTCTGGTTACTAGTAACATCTGTCATTTTGATTCACAAAAGCCGGGATTTCAGCTGATGTATAAAAAATAAATAAATTAGAACTGAGACAAATACTATATAGCTTATGTTCTGCTCCAGCTCCCAGAGGATAGTACATCCTGTAATACTTTTTTTCTGCTTGTGAAGTGATGCTCTAGAATTACATCTGGTGGTAGTGAATGGTGTTTGAAACAAGAGACCCAAACTCTTGAGTCACAGAGCGAGACAAGGCTTTGCAGCAAAGCCAGTATGCAATCTGTCCTAGGTGACTCAGAGACAATAATAAATATCCCAATATTAAGGTAATAAATTCACCACAATGATTAAATGCTTTCAGTTTGACTAGCGTGGTTTCAGTCACAGGCTGTAGTTGGGATTCACTATCATGGGTATCTCTGTTGCATGTTCCAGTGACACGTGCATTCAGACCCACTCATTTATGGGATATGGATGATATAATGGTGCACTCTTGTCCTTCTAAGATGAAACTCAGATTCAAGTGATTTCTTATGGGCTCATATCTACTTTGTTTCTTTTATGATCCTGTGCTAGGACAAGATTCTGATTTTCTTTTCATATCACACTACTTGGTACCTAAATAAATACTTTCTTCTTTGTGCTGTAATTAACAAAGTCTCATTTTATCTGGAATTTTGTCCTATATTCTCTACAAATATCAACCTCAATAAACTCATTTTCTTTCCATCTCTCTCTCAAGATTCTGTTCTAAACTCATTTGCCACTGTCATCCCACTCTGCAGTTCATCCTAATGAAATTATGTTGTTTTATCAGCCTGCACTCAAATACCCTCTTGTTCCATGCGGACCACCATAAGCACTGCATATACTTTGTGTTCCATACCTGAGTGTTTTGGCTGTGGCTCAATAAGAGACAGCACATGCCATGGTTGATACAGTATGCCACACACCAAAGTGCAAGGATGACTGTTGAATTCCCTGATCTTCCTGCAAGGGAACCATTAGAAATGGTCCTCTTCTACCAGCTTTTTTGTAGAAAACACCCCCTGCAAGAAGATTTAAATGAACAGGAGTCCCTATCCAATCAGATTTAACTGAAGTTTTATATATATATATAAATGTGACTGACAGTCAGACAATGTGATCAAGGTATCTTTTTAGATAGTTTCCTAAGAAAAAATGATCAAGATACAGCTGCAAAGGATGTGGGATTCTAGTCAGTCATTTTCCCTGTTTTCTACACCACACTTATCTACATCTACTTACTCTCTGAGTCTTCTGATGTGGAATGTAATGAGGGCTTTGTGTAAGGCTCAGTATTAACGGGCTGTTAGTATTTATTTTGCTGGGACTTCTGCTGCTGCAGAAAAACTAAATAAAAGTAACCGTATGAAAAGTTTTCCTAAGCTTATAACACGCCCGCACCTGAAGGGGATAAATAGGCCAAGGTACAGTATAAAATTGCCCAGCGTTTGTTGGAAAGAAAAGAAGGATGAGAAGGGAGCTTGAGTTGCCTCAGTCTCCAGTTTCCCAGTGCAAGTCCTTCAAGTGCTGTGGACCAACCCATTATCTGCATTTTAGGAACTACTTATCTAGGAAAATCAACCCTACTTCCTCAAATCCTGCGGTACTGAATGCCTGTTCACACATCACTTGGTTCAATCTATCCTGCCTTCTAATGAACTTATCACAGCAATAACTGAGAGCTTCCCATATTTCCAAAAAGCATATGTTAAACAATGTAAGCAAAAAGAAACTGTAACAGGCTTCACTTGTCCTAACAGTCCATCTGTTTCCCACTCCCCACTGAGCACATCTTTTTTCCTGGTTCCCTTTCAGGTGCACTCTTACCTTATGTAACGTGCTTTTTATTGGAGATTCATGCTGTGACCCTGTCAGGAATGCTACAGCAGGGGTGACCTCAGTAATGACTGTCCACAGCCTGCCAAGCTAAGTTGGTCAGTGTTAGCTGATTAAACTTTTAACAACATCCCCTGTGCGATAAAGGGCAAAATGACAACTTTGCCCATCGTCAAGGTGTCTGTATAATAAACTAATTAGTAAACCACACAGTCTGTGGAGCTTTTAATGAGTGCTATCGTCTGGCCTCTGTAATAAAAACCCAGTCTACCCCCTTTTGGGATTCAATTAAGGCACAGACTGTCATATGCTTGGCCTGGCTGATCAATGAATCCATTCCGACCTTTGTCGGAGCTGTTTGCAAGGTCAGTGGCAGTAGTGAGGGAAGCCAGCCTGGTGCTGGGGAGACATACCCAACTGCACCCGACAGGCACCACGATCAGCTGCTGCTATCCTCTTGGTCATTTGACATCAGCAGAAGTTTCTCTTGCATAAAGGTTAGCTGAAGGAGAACTTGGCAATGTGTGTATATGTGAATATATATATGCATACATATAAAATGACACAGATGGCTGCTGGTATTTCTGAACAGAAAGGTTACCCCTTTATTTAAAATGTTCATCAATCCTTTCACATGCAGATACACCTATATACCTGTGTTGTGTTTTTTTTCATGCATCATGCTATCAAATCTTCTCTCTCCAAATTGTGTTTACATATATATTTTAGATACATAAGTAAAACAAATGTGAAAGAGTAGATCTAGTTTATACAATACACACCCCTTGTATGTCCTTGATACAAATAATACACATAACTGTACCACTCTAGAAGGAGTTTATAACCACTGAGACAATCTTTATGATACTCCAGCTCAACAAGTAATTTTAAAGATAAGAAAACAGAGGTAATGACTAAACTAGATCCACATGCAGGGCCATGAAGGCACCTTTAAAACAGATAGTTTCAGTCCTCTCACCTCTGATTTCCATCCTCAGGAAGGGTAGCAGGAATCAGGAATCTAGTACAGCAAAGTCAAGAGCTGTGGCATCATTCCCACCAGTGGTTGAAACACTGAGCTCAGTCAAGCTTAATGGCAAGGCGTGTAGACTCCACTCACAGCTACATAGCCAACACAGTAGAGTGAATGATACAAGAAACACTTACTTTGTTGTTGATAATAATTACAGGCTTCAGTCTTTCCCTCTAGACCTCTCAAACATCATTTACTTCAGAAAATAAGACAGCAAGTAAGTAAAGCACTAACTTTGCATCCATAAGTCAGGAGCCATTTACATTACAATTTCAGCCTTTACCAGTTGTCATCTTTACGGAACCAGTTCTGCACATCTGGCTCTTTCTGAATAGAGAGTGTTATGGAAAGCAGGAGAAAATCCTGGGTGCTGCAGATCAATTGATAGTCAAATAGTCACTGCTAATACCTGAGCATGAACATTTGTAGTGAGAAACAGGATATATCAGGTTTGAGACCACATATGAGGTCCTTCTTCCATCACTGTTTTTGACCCGATTTGCTCTTTATATATCCACTGTTTCTGTTTTTCAATATCAATAATCCAACTTGTTATTAGAATATTAAAGAAGAGAAGCACAAGGTGATTTCAGGAATACAAATGTGAAGTCCAGTATTTGCATTCCAGATATTTGAATTATATTAGAGGTGGAAAGCAAAGTAAATATAGAAATATGCCTTTTACAATTTAGTCAAAGTGTAAAATCATACAATCACAGAATCATAGAATCACAAGGTTGGAAATGACCTATAAGATCATCTAGTCCAACTGTCTTCTCGTTACCATTACTACCACAAGCACTAACCCATATCTCGCAGCTCCTCATCCAGATGCCTCTTGAACACTGCCAAGGATGGCGGACGGCTACTCCATGACTTCTCTGCGCAGGTCATTCCAGTGCCTGACCGCTCTCTGAGAGAAAAAATTTTTCCTCATGTCCAACCTAAACCTTCCCTGGTACAACTTGCAGCCATTTCCTCGGGTCCTGTTCATTGCCTGGGAGAAGAGGCCAAACCCCTCTTCACCCTAACCTCCCTTCAGGAAGTTGTAGAGTGCAATGAGGTCTCCCCTGAACCTCCTCTTCTCCAGACTAAACAATCCCAGCTCCCTCAGTAAGACTTGTGCTCCAGACCCCTCACCAGTTTTGTTGCCCTTCTCTGGACAAAGTATGGTGTATCCATTTCCCCATGACCACCTTGTGAAAGTAATCAGACAGTTTACTTAATTATCAACCTGTCTGTTCGTATCTTTTTTTCCAACACCACTATTCCACTGCTTCCATCCTATGTCCCTTTGAGTCTCATCCTATTTTTGTTTAGCATTCTTACATGTAATCAGTCTTGCATAGCTTACCATGACACCCAACTGTAACTCAGTTATCAATAGGTCCCATTATTACAAAAGCTATTAGTTACAAGTCACAAAGATTGATGTTATTTAAGTCACATTTCTTGTCTATACCAATTCCTTTCAGTGGAGATAGGTGAGTCTGAGAACGTTTACTGTTCCTCATCTTAGCCACAACATACCTAATTCAAAGTTATGGGTTATGGTATGGATATGTTTATGGCTTGGATACCTCTATACTGATCAGTGTATAATAATTAAATCACAATGTGAATGTAGCTGTATCTAAACTTGTACAGAATGGTGATATATCTGAAATTATTTCAGCAGATGAATTATACATTTTAATGTGAGCTTTTTGTCACCAGCCAAGTCCCTAGTCCCTGTTCTCCTCTGGGGCAGCATACCTTGCTAGATCTCAGTCACACGCAGCAGTATTCCCTCAGTCATTGCCTCAAAACCAGAAGAAAAGGTGCTCACAACCCATGCTGAGAATAGTACTTTGCATTTCTCAGAGAAGCTCAACTACTTATTTTTACTGGAGCAAGCCTCGCTCTTCTGCATCTACCAGGCACAAACAGTAGGTTTCTTGTATCTGATGGATGTCAATCCAATTTTCTGCTTCCAAATTCAACTATAGCAGTTTCATATTTTAGCCTGTTAAGATGATTGAGAATGTGAGGAATGACTGGAAGGGAAGATTTATAGGAGAAAATTCAAAAAATAAGAGTTGTCCCTTCTGGATTTCCTGGAACCTACATGAACCATCCACCATGACTGCTACATCATACTACATATATATGACTGCTGACTAAGCTGAAGGCTCAAATTTGCAGTCAGGCCAAAGCACCATAGAATCATAGAATCACCAAGGTTGGAGAAGACCTCCAAGATCATCCAGTCCAATCATCCACCTACCATCAATATTTCCCTACTAAACCATATCCTTTAGGACAGTAGCTAAAGGTTTCTTGAACTCCCCCAGGAATGGTGACTCAACAACCCTCCTGGGCAGCCCATTACAGTGCCTCACCACTCTTCTGGAGAAGAAATTTTTCCTGACATGTGACCTGAATCTCCCCTGGCACAACATGAGACCATTCCCTCTAGTCCTAGCATTTGTTACTTGAGATTAGAAGCCAACACCCACCTCACCACAACCTCCTTTCAGGTAGTTGTAAGGAGCGATAAGGTCTCCTCTGAGTCTCCTCCAGGCTGAACAATTCCAGCTCCCTCAGACGCTCCTCATAAGACTTGTGCTCCAGACCCCGCACCAGCTTCATTGCCCTTCTCTGGATACACCTCAGGGCCTCAATGCCTTTCTTGTAATAGTGGGCCCAGTACTCAAAGTGCAGCCTCACCAATGCTGAATACAGAGGGATGATCACTTCCTTTCTCTTGCTGGCAATGCTATTTCTGGTTAGCTAAACAGAAATTAGATGAAGTTCTGAAGCTTCTCCAATTTTTGAGAAGCTCTGGAGAGCCTTGACTGGCACTGAGGTGACACAGAGCCCACCTGCTGCTGGTGGTGTGCTATGAAGGTCCAGAGGGCAAACATAATATGGCTCTGTTGTTCAAGTGACCAAAAGTTTGTTTGGTGATGCACACATTCCTTCTACTATCAGTGCTCATATCTTGGTCAGATACTCACTTTAAAGAGCTAAACATTTGATCACATTTTCTTTGGGTAGGAACCAGAAGCTTCTGTGAATATTTGTGATTGCTAAACTGGCAATAACTTTGAGTTTGGAAACTTGTGATATGAATGAGACTTTGGATCAGATGTAGCCATGAGAATTGCTCATGAATTTTATCTGGCATAAGACTATGAGGGAATAGATAAACTGTGTGTGAATATGTAACCATGAAGTTTTTGTTGTCTTTATTTTCATTTAAATAGATGTTGCCTCGTATTTTATCTGAAGGAGTCACTGGGAAAATGAAGCAAGGAAAAAGGGAAAAAATAGACAGAAAAGTATAAAATAGAATGGAATTTTAAAATGCTCTTTTCAAAAACACTGTGAAAAAAGGCTGATCACATGGAGTTACTGATAAAATCAAGAAGTTTAACTTTTTCCCAAGTCATTTATTGCTTCTTTGCAAGAAAGCCTCAGATTTTGCTACTTGGGTTTCAATACGGAGGAAATGCTTGTAAGGGATTAATTTCTTAATCAAAGTTTTATATACAATTCTGATTTAGCATCCTTCAAATTTCACCAATCACAGTTAAATTACATTCATCAGTCTGCAACTAAGCTCCTTTGGAATAATAAGCATAAGAGGTTGTGAATTTTTATTTCTTTAAGAGTAAAAGAGTGTGATGAAGATTTGGGCTAAGATTTTCACTGGTGTACAACTGGTGTATAACTGGTGTATAATCAGTTGCCTTTTCTGTGGAGAATTGAAATGCCTTATACAAACTGACTATTTAAGCTTCATACTTTCTCAACAGGCAGTATATCTGTCATCTTTTTTAAAATGGAGATGCTAAGATCAGAGTTTTCATAGCTTTGTGAATGTTTTTGTTCGTTTGTTTCTTAACTCTTTTTTGCTGAGACATTTGGAGGCCTGATTTTCAAAAGTTCAGACCACCAATTTCAGCACAAATCAGTATGTCAAGAAGCTACTCAGCGCACATGGAAAAACCATGACCGGCAGACACTTTTTAAATGCAACCTTAGTGATTTGCCCAAAGCCAGTTAGTGAAATACAATTACTGCTGAAATAAAAGTTAGTCACATCAGCTTATTTTTTAATGCTATTATGTATTTGTGTCATACTGAAACTAAAAAAACACCATAAAGAGCAAGTCACCTCCCTGAAACATTGCCTCACTACTGTTCTGGCTTTTCCTTAACTTTTCCTGCTACAGTTAGAGCATGATTATGCTCAAATGAGATGTGTGATATGAGATCTGCAGCCAGAAGTCCAGGTTTTGTAGGGAGACTCTTGTCAGAGCCTTTGCAGGTCACAGTGGGTTCAGCACTGCACTGTGATCTACTAACAGCATTTTCGTACACATTTAGCTTAAAGGGGGCTTAAAATCAAATGACTTGAACTTAAATGAAATTTTAAGTGCTTAGTCCAGATTTCAGTTCTCAATATCTAAATTTGTTACGTGTCTGAACAGTGTCCTGAATTGGGGCCTCAAGGAGGAAGTCTCCTTTTCCTGCCTCTCTAATGAGCAGCAGATTATTCTTTTAAGATCCTCTCCCATCTAGTGTTTAACCACTCTCACTTTCTTCTAAGCTTGCTCACAAAGCCTTTATCTTATTTGTCAATGTTTGATATTAAAATAAAAAAAGGTATTAATCTCTGCAGTGACCTTTCTGCTTTATTTCTCCTGGAAAGGGATGCTGCATCTTTTGCAAGTAACTTCAAGGCAAGATATTATGTGGCATTCAAACATATGGCTTTTATCCAGTTAATCATTGAGCATTACCTACTTTCATCAATGTTCAGAAACTTAATTCCAGGATTACTCATCCCCCCAAAAGCCCAAATAAGAAAATCAGAAGAATAGACCCAAACAATAGAACTTTTATACCGGGATAATTAGAAAAGGAACCTATTACCCAGGATTATAATTACTGACTAACATATTAAATGACCTTTAACATTTACCTTAAGCCCCAGATTTCCAGAAAACCAGTAAGGTTATGAATGCCATATTAGTAATCTTTAATCTTTATTACTGCTGTGGACAGAATTTTAATGATTTTTAAATAGGCAGCGGTCACTAACATATCCCTATTAAAATAAAAAAAATCTCATAAAAAATTAAATGGATTAAGACTTCAAATGTACCATCATCAAAAGTATTATCTAATTATGGAGTTCAGTGAACAGGCCAAGTGAAATGGTTGGTAATATTAGTTACTTACCACATGGGAATGCCCAGGATTTATGCACAAATAGATTCTGCTTCTGTTGCAACATAGTAATTAAGAATTTGTCAGGGAAATTTGACCCTCTAGGGTAGATATTACTTTGTAAAATAAGAATGGCAGAGCACTAGTCTCCTTGCTGCACATAATTTAACTTGATTATTTATACATCAAAGGGAGTCTGCAGTGACTGCAGTATAATATTTAAGTAGAGGGATATTAGAGAAAGAAGCATCTAGTGAAATCTTTTTCCCAAATCTCCGTGAGAAAATAGAGAAAATTTTCATAAAGCATTTCATTTTGCATATAAATTGGTGCCTAGATTGTGCCTGTGAATTTACTGCTGTCAAATTTAATTTTTCTTTAATTCTTCAGGCCCAGATGTGAAAAGCTCTGTGTGCAGGCTGCAATTTTCAATGCTTACAGGTAGCACCCGGATCGATAATGTGTCTTTATGAGAAATTACCGTTAATGTTATTGAGTATGCATTTTGCTTTATAGGATAATAAGGTAATATGAAATGCCAATTCATTCATTAGGAGAAAGCTAAGTGCTTAAATGAAATGGGTGACAGGTCTGAAAAAAGATGTAGTTGCGGGCAGGAAGTCAAGAATGGATTTTTAATGACCCAATACCAAAAGGTTTTTACCACTTATTTGCATTTGCTTCCTATAAACAATAGTAAGTTTGAAACAAAAGTGCTTGAATATTTAAATTGCAGTAAGTGATTCCACTTGAAAATGCTATTTGGAAATGCTAGATTTCTGGGAACCTCTCCGCCTAGCCTTTATAAGGATCACTAAATTAACTCATCTGGTATAAAAATTAAAACAAAACTCATTAGAATTGACAGGTATGAAGCAAACGCATTATGGGCATGGTCAAAAGCCAGAGGTTGGTTGCTAAAAGTAAAATAAAGTAAAAAAATCTTCAGTTCTGTGCTTCAAGTACAGTGTAATTCTAGCTCAGGAAAGCTAAAAAAGCAAGTATTAAAACCCAAATGGATTGCCCAGGGAAAAAAATTGTACCATTCTCAAATGAGACTTGGATCCAGTGATTATTATTCAGAAGACTGCAGTGTCCTTGGAGCACCATATTATAAAATATATAGATGGTATCTGAAAGTTTTTTTCTTTAGAAATGTGTTGTTTCCTAGATATGTTCAGTATCTGAAACCATAGTTGCACAAAGAAATATTAATGGACTTTTTTTCATGAAACCACATTCAGCTGTTTTTTTTTTGTTGTTGTTGTTGTTTGTTTGTTTGTTTCCCTGAGTCCTAACACACTTTTCTGATTGTTTTACAGGTTTTAATGCCTGGTTTCTGGTTTCTCCTCTTTTTCTCTGCACTGGCTGGAGCATGTGAGAGGTTTTGCTCTTTTGTAGGATTAGAACCCTTAAGAATTGACTTGTGATGATTCACACTCATGGAAGCCAGTCTCGCTTTCAGAGCACACTTCCATTAGAAACCTGCCCCATTCCCTCTCCTGCCCACCACAGAAAGCTTCCATCACCACCCAACCAAAGTCTCCAACAAACTTCTGACTTAAAAACAGCAATTCTTATTGATAGCATTCATTAGAACACAGCACAAGGCAGAAGGACGGAATTCAAAAGTTTATGTGGTAAACTGCATGGTTCAGGTGTCCCAGGCTTCTCCTCATTCACTGTTAAGCGTCACCCCAGTTACAAATAACTACATCTATAGCTTAATTGTAATATCTTCAAAGCTGTTCTCCTACCTCCTGATAAAAGTGATGGCATTTTCTTCAGTTAGATATTAAAATCCTCCAAAATCCCTCAACAATTACTATCCTAAGGTTTTCATTTGTCCTTTCTCAAATTCAACATTTTTGCTGTTTGACAATAAATAAAAAACCGTATTTTCCATTGGCACCCCAGCACTTTAGGACAACAGTTTGAAAGAAAAGGACTTCTTTTTTTAATTCGTAATAGATTACACTGTAAAAAGAAAGGAGAAATAACCGAAAAACCTTTAAACTTTCATTTCAATTTTAACTTGCGTTGGCTCTTTTACCTAAACTTTTTCTTTTTTTCTTTAAAAAAAAAAAAAAAAAAAAACACAAAACTTTCATGTAGGACTTTTTTTTTTCCTTGACCTTCATCATCTCAAACTACAAAGAGAGGACTTTCTCTAACACTTATTGAATACAGTGCATTTTTCTTTTAAGGCGCCTTCCACTGATTTTTATCCTTTGGGGATCAATGATTCCTTCAGTTCCATAATCTGACAAGCTATAGTAAAAGCAAAAGGCCCCTATTTCTAGAGCAGTAAGTGTTAACATGAGATGGCAATGGATGTATTTTCACACTGAACTCACAACAGCCTAAGGAGAGCTTTAAAGTATCTTAGCCTAAGTCTCTCTCTTTGGGAGGAATGAGATATGGAAGGAACTTTAGTATTACCGTTAATCTGTATTACAAAAGCACCTAACAGCCTCTACTGAGTTCGGGGGCCAACTCAAAGCTAAGGTGGATAAAACTGTTCAAATGTGTGTACGTTTCAGCATAACCTATGCATCCTTTACTTTTCAGTAGCGTGTTTTCAACAAAATTCTTAGTAAGCTTGGGAAGAAGGAAAAAGAAAGAAAATTGAAATACTGGTTTACTATGAAATTAAGCAGTGCTCATTTAGCTGCTACAGTTACTTGGAGAAAAGAAAATTCACTGCTTTAATGTCAAAATGTAGTTAGTTCACTTTCAAGGGAACATTTGGTCAAACTTACATGTGTAAAATCACATTCTGCTTAGAAATACTCCTTCCTCAGTTTATAGGGAAGAAGTATTTTTTAAAAACAATATATTGCAACCAGATTGTGATAGCTTTAATTTACAGCTTTTTTTTTGTTTGTTTGTTTCTTTTTTTTTCTTTTTTTCTTTTCTTGGGTGGATAGACGGGGACAGGATGGGACTGCTTTTTATTTTTTTAATGTATATTCCTGGGTCCTGTATTTGGTACTTGAACTTCATGGGGATACAGGCACTCCATTTTGTACTTCTATGATCAAGGTATATGAAAAACTTAGGCTGGGAGTGGCTAAAAAGCAGTCTTGTCTGATGAAAATATATGTGACCAACAGATACCCTATATTTGCCTAGCTTAACAAAGAACTACACTACTTCCCCATTTATCAGTATTAGTATTAGGAAATACCACTTCTCTGAAACAGTGGTCAGGCACTGGAATGGGCAGTGGCGGAGTCTCTGACCCTGGAGGTGTTCAAGGAACGTTTGGATGTTGTGTTGAGGGACATGGTTTAGTGAGAGCTATTGGTGATTGGTGGATGGTTGGACTGGGTGATCCTCTGGGTCTTTTCCAACCTTGGTGATTCTGTGATTCTATGATTATATGATCACTTGTGGGTATACAGTCACAGATTTCTTTAACCTTTCCAATTGCATTACTACACCTGTTTCAAGAGCATCATCCTCTGCTCCAGCCAGGGCTTTGACATTCCATTCTCATGTCAAGTCTGCTGTTGAGATCTCATGACTTCTCCTCCCTGCTGTTATTTTAAATCACAACATTTTGAACTATGGCTTATATGACATATTGAAATAGTATTGTGCTGAAAAATACAGTTATCTTCTAGCAATCAAGCAGTCGCCCTGAAAGGAAGGAGCCAAGAGACTGATTCAAAGCCTATTAAAGGCTCTGGATATTTACTCCAGAAAGTAAATCAGCCTTTTGACATCCTTGATTTTCTATGCGTTGTCTAAGACTCTAACAAAGATATTTATGACCAGTTACTAATAGTAGCAATTGAAGAGGTTACTGGTGATCTATAGACTGCAGTGAGACAATCACTGAGATAAGAATTCTTCTGCTCTCATTGCATACATCTGGGTAGCTCTGTTACATTGCCACTATTAAAGAGGTTGTGCAAGTGATTTCTCTTAATAATCTAATAAGAGCTTTGGGATCTTTCTGGATAAATGGATTTCTAGAGCATATGCATTCCTCTTATTATTACTTATCTGCCTAAGAACTGTCACCCAGAAATAGGGATTCTCTCCATTTATTTGGTTTTGAAATAATATATTATTGGTTCAGCTATAGATCTCAATCATGTCATGGGAAGCAAAGCAGTATCTGTTATAATAGATTAACCAAATGAATTCAGACAAATGGATCCAACAGCAGCTTGCCACAGACAACAGATTTCCCTAATCCTTTAAGAATGCAGGGAAGATAGGGGAGAATACTTATTTACTTATTGTTAAATAAGCACCTAGTCCTGTAGATGTAAGGACAGTTCCTCTGTCTCCTTATATATTCACATATTAGGACATTTTGGATGCAGTTTCACACATCCCTCTCCTAAAATGAGGCCCATATTAAACACATTTTCCTTAAGCTATTATTGTCTTGAACATGTAGTTAACTGAAAATAGAGCACCTAGTTTGAGAATAATTAGTCATAATTTGTTGAATGTTGATAGCATCCATCCTTATTCTGTCATGAGAAAACTTGATTCTTACTACAAAAAGTTCATCAACAAAATCTAGGAAATTTATATTTGCTACTAAAAATACTTGCACAGCATATCCCCTCCAATTATGTCTGTGGTGAATTTTGACTGATATTTGGCTTAATTTTCTAATTTAGGCCGAACAAGTTCCATATGCTAGAGAAATTCAAATTTAGATCTTGACTTTGCAATTACAGTTAATATTGGCATTCAAAATATGTGAAGCCTAGGAGTTTCAGGGAGGGGCACAGAAATCTTTCTGAGTAACTACATGCTCAGTACATACTGAAAATTCTGAGATGCTGGTAACAGAGGTGATTTTTCCTTTTTTTAATAAACACAGGAGTAAGGCTGATGCAAATATGCTGTCTTAAGTCTTTTCCACATGGTCTTTCCATATCTGTACAAGTGCTTAATGTTTTATACTCATATGTTTTAAGCTCATACTCAAGTAAACCAGACTGTGATATATTTATTTTTTGTGTGGGTTTCATGCTTGACTAATGTCTTTGTCAATGAATTGGGCTTCCATACACTGTCCCAGTGCGGACAGGCAGATAGATAAGCAGGGGAGGAAGGGGGGGGGGAGCTGCAAGTGTAAAAGGAAACGTGGAAGGAAGTTCAGTTGAACACACTATTCGAGTTCGAGTTTATTCTGTTTCCAATAGAGTCCAGAATTTCTCTTTTTTGGTTTGCTAAACTAATGAATACAAAAAGTTTAAACATATTTAATGCCTGCATGACACATCATGAATCATTATAGGTATCTGAATGATTCAACAATAGTCAGGTATGGATATTCTTTTGAACTTGGGAAGACTGTTCACAGTAATCAATACTATTTTGTGCTGGTTATCTGCAAGCAGACACACAAATAAAGTTTATTGCCCTGGCAGCCTGGTAAACTGCTATTCTTAGCAATCAGAATTTAAATAGTGAGAGGGGAGGGGACCTATAAGGATTGAGTCCAACTGCCTAACCACTGCAGTGCTAGCCAAAAGTGAAAGCATATTTTTGAGGGCATTGCCCAAATGCGTTCTGGGTGTTGACAGGCACAGGGCATCAACTACCTCTCTAGAAAGCCTCTTCCAGCGTATGATCACGGGATGGTAAAGAAACTTCTCCTAATATTCAGTCTGAATCTCCCCTGGTACAGCTTTGTAATATTTCCTAATGTCACATCACTGATGAGAGGGAGGAGAGAGAGAAAAAAAAAAAAGAGAGAAATCCGTTTTGATTCCTCATGCCCTTACTGGGTTAAACTGTTGAATTCTTACTCAGTCTTCCAAATAAGGACCAGCTGCCCTTCACCTGAACCAGCACAAACTGCACTTTTGGTGAACACTCTTCATCAGTTATACAGAGCCACTCATCTTGCTCTGGATCTCTGGTCCAGGCAGCAGTTTCTGCCTGGATGAACACTTACATTCACATCAGTGGTTATTTATATTGAAAAGAATGGTTGTTATTTTATTGCCTTGTTTGCCTGGAAAATGTATTTATGCAGGTAAAGAGCAGAACTACTTCCATCCAAACTAATAAACCAATTACGAACC
The DNA here is from genome assembly GCF_026119805.1 of Tympanuchus pallidicinctus. Taxonomy (NCBI): domain Eukaryota; kingdom Metazoa; phylum Chordata; class Aves; order Galliformes; family Phasianidae; genus Tympanuchus; species Tympanuchus pallidicinctus. The sequence goes on from NW_026294802.1 coordinate 885,572, forward strand.
AATGAAGAAATGCCAAAGGAAGAAAGAACAGCAATAACAATGAATAAGAAGGTAGAAAAGAAGAAGGAAGAGAGCCTTGCTTAGCTGCATTAAAATATGTTTTTGATGGCAAACCCTGCTTCCTTACTGAGACTAGAGCTGGCAATATTCATATAGCAAGGAAGAGTGGTGACACATACTGAGCTGCAGGTTTCTTACATTCTTTTTTGTGTGTGCATGCATGTTTACATACACAAAAGAATACAGCTTTTCTAAATGATTAATGAACAGCAAAATGAATCTCTTTGCATGAGACCACATAAACAATGATTAGCAGCATCTAATCTACCACAGAAGAGGAAAGATTATGTTCAATTATGGAGTTAATCTGAAAAAGCAGGAAACAAAATTCTCATCATAGATGCTGAAGAAGATTGAAATTTCTTTCACAAAGTATAGCTAACTTCTTGTTGTCTAAATACATCTTTTTCTCTTCCTTTTGATGTAGAGAGCTGAGATTTCTTCCTTTCAAATTAGCATCTTGTGAAATGGCATAATGAAAAGTAACAGAGAGGAAATAGTGGAAGGAAAGACAATACTTCCACTAAGACAAAAAGTCTGTCTTTTGTCTTGGCACATGTTTGTTTGTTTGTTTGTTTGTTTGTTTGTTTGTTTGTTTTAAAGGCTTCTTGTTTGGCTGAATTAGCACCAATTGTTTGTTAGTATCAGCAGATGGAAGTTATTGTCTTAACAACTAGTGATAAGACGTCCAAGTCATATTCCAAATTTTATCTGAACAAAAAAGGAGCAAGGTTCACAACGCCTGGGTATTCTAAACTGATCTCCATTCAGTCTTAACCTACAGAAATTATATTCAATATGCAGTTAAGTAGAGATTGTGACTTTTGCAGGAAGATGAACAGTTTTCAATTAAAAGGAGCTAGGAGCTGAAGAAAGAGGATAAAAAATAAGTAACAAAAATTCATAATAAAACACACTCTTATCTTTTACACACCTGAAGTGTAAGACTTTGAGGCAGCTGTTCATAGTCACCAACACTTTTGTGAGCAGAATTTGTGGAAATGGACAAACTCTTGAATACCAAGAAAAAACAGAGATGGGTTTTGATGTCATTTACTCACTTTCATGTTCTAGAAAGGATAAGTCTTTATGATGACAGGATTTCTTTGCATTTTTATTTTGAAATCGAATGATGTTCAGCAACATCAAGAAAATAGGAATCAGATTTTTTTTTATTTCCCTAGTCTGCCCCACCATCCAGATTTTAGGTGAAGTGTGGACTCACGTTCCCTCCATCAACATTTTCATAGATTTGTTTTCATGCTTCCGCAAGCTGTATCTCTTTCTCTCACACACGAAATCAATCACAATGTTGGGAGTGTTGAAAGTATGCTGCCCCTCAAAAGAAAGAACTGTGTAGCTGTAATTATATTGAGCAAGCTGAGTTCTGGGTGGACAAAGCTAACCAGGTCACTTAGAGTGCGATAAAGTGTTAAATTGATCTGAGCTGTCTGGAGACAGCTTAAAATTTCTTCTTGGGATGTTCTGTTTTAAGACCTTATTACTGTAACTTCTCAGTGACTATATGTCACGATCATGAGTTACTCCATTTCAATGTGTATTTATTTTCTGTTAATGTTATAACTTAGAAAATTCAAAACGATAGAAAGGGTACTTGGTTCTATCCCTAAATGTCAACCATGTAAGTGCTTTGACTTTTATTTTCTATTTGCTTTGGTCAGTGTAAATTTCTATGGGTTTTGCTGGTTGGGGGAAGGGGATTTGGAGATGTGCAGTTCTTGGTTATTAATATTTGACTTTGTTAGTGCTATCTGTTTACCGTATGGCTTCTGGAAAAAGATAGGAAATATTAGCTGGTGAGTCCTTAAAATGCATGATATGTGGGCTCACTCCTTGTCCCTGCATAGTCTTTGCACTGCTGCTTCATTTAGACTGTGAACTGCTGTTCAGGGGTCTGATACTGTTATGAGGTATTTATTTGTTTGTTTGTTTGCTTTTAATTTCTTTTATCATTTCACTCTTTACTTTCAATACATTTGGATGGTCAAATTTGAGTGAATTACATGTGCTTAATATAGGCTGTCTCTTTTTGCCATATTTCTGGAATAGAAATTACTAAGGCTTTTCTTCTGCCTTGGTATACATGTACATTGTTGGATCCTGCACATAATCGAGATTTTATATAGATGACAGGTATTTTATACAAATTCCATACACCTTCAGCTCTAAGTTACAAGACAGCCACCTCCTAAAGCAGAAAGGGCTGCTGTTAAGAAGGCAGTAACAGGCAAGACTTAAAATCCTCCCCTCCCCTCCCCTCCCCTCCCCTCCCCTCCCCTCCCCTCCCCTCCCCTCCCCTCCCCTCCCCTCCCCTCCCCTCCCCTCCCCTCCCCTCCCCTCCCCTCCCCTCTCCTCCCCTCCCCTCCCCTCTCCTCTCCTCTCCTCTCCTCTCCTCTCCTCTCCTCTCCTCTCCTCTCCTCTCCTCTCCTCTCCTCTCCTCTCCTCTCCTCTCCTCTCCTCTCCTCTCCTCTCCTCTCCTCTGTACATAAGAAATTATGAAGGTTGAAGGTGATGTCATATTGTCCAGTGAAAATTAGTTTGTGGTCAAATGCTTTCTACAGTCAGAAATCAATTCCTCAGCTTGCCTTACATGAAAAGCCAAAAGCCAATGGGCAATGGGATCTTCTCCTCTGTTTTTTTTTTTTGTTTGTTTGTTTTTTTAAACCCTTTACACTTTCTGAAGTTGGATCCAAGTTCCAAGTGATAAAACAAGCAGTGTTGTCCACTGTATTTTTAGAGGTGTTCTTCTTGTATATTAGATTATTTTTTCCCCCTGAAAAATAATTAAAAATAAAGAGGACATCAGTCAGTTACAGCCACCAAAGTTCCCCGAAATGCTGGTGTGACTTTTATTATTTCAATGCTAATAAGGATGTTACACAGTGCGCAGCACAGTGTGTAATTGTGCTGGCAAGCCACTGGGTGTCAGCATGAATGTAAAAGCAAGTCAGGAACATTAGCTTTACACTCCCCGCAAAATGCCTCGATTTGCACTACATTTATAACTCTGAGAAGCAGACACTGGACAGATCTTTTTCACCCTGAGAATGGGCAATTTGGACCCCTTCATAACTCAGTTTAGCCTGAGTTTAGCCTGAGTTTAGCCCCAAAAAACTCTTTTTGTTCTTCTTCTTCATCATCCATTACCTCAGAGACAATTTTATCAGTTTTTAAATCCAGATTATTAGCTATTATTAGCTCAACCTGCTAAGCTGCTTCAACCTTAGCCAGCTAGCAGAACTGCTCAGAATCAGAGCAAAATTATTGCTGAGTTCCATCCTGGGACATGGTACAAACTCTGTTTCTGGGGAGTTACCACTGAGTTTGACTGTCCTTACTATTAAATTGTAACAAGGTTTTACATAGCTGTCATTAGATTATTTTATATACATTTCAATAGCACCAGCAGGTGGTAAGGAAAGTCTGCTCTGTTCAGCTAGCTGTTACAGGACATAATATCCTTTGTTAACTTGGACCTCAATCTCCATAAACTTCAAGGATTTCCACAAGAACAGTAAAATAATATAGGTCTGTATGTCGTTTCAAGGTTTGCCCATCTGCATTGTTACAATGATATGATTAGTTCTGGGAGACAGAAATTGAGATATGCAACACATCCAAAATACCAAATTCAAAGCAAACTCATTTACACATTAATAACATCTTCTGCTATTATTATTATGGGTCTTCGTGTATGTGCTGCAGCCTCCTGGAGAGAACCTGCTTTAGCAGTGGGTTGGACTAGATGATCTCCAGAGGTCCCATCCAACCCTTACAATTCTGTTATTCTGTGATGCTGTGATGCTCTCTAAATCAGTAAAGTCAGACAGTACAATGAAATAAGAAGCAGCAACTGGAACTTCTGGTTCTGCTGAAGTTGGAGATGTGCACACCTGGAAAATGTTGGATAATATATTTTCCCTAAGGACCTCTAGGGGCAAAAAGTGAGTGATTCAGTACCTTGTGAATTACAAAATTTGTTAAAGCTTTGTGGCCTTTTTCCTTTGGTGAGAGGTGGGAGCACTCCCCTGCCTGCAGAATTAGGCCTTTATCCCCCTTTCAGTTTCTCTATTCAGTCATCTGTCAGTAATGCAGGCATGCGGCCATATTGAATGTGGTCAATGGCTGCTGAGAAAATGCTCTTCCCCTTGATATGCATGGCTTTCAAAATGCTGGCAACGAACTATTAGCTCATGGCTCACTTTGCAGACTGCCCTGATTTCACTAATTACACTTAATACATAATAAACAGAAATGCACTGATTTACTCAGTTTCCCTCGCTTCCTCCCTTCATTGCCCTGTTTAAGTGCAGAAGGTCATTTTAATTATAAACACAGCTATTTCTCTAAAAATGGTGGTAATTCTGACAAAAAACATCACACGTTACTGAAAAGGCACCAAGTGAATAAAACTAGGAGGGTTACAGGAGAGCACTGGCTACAGCTCTGTTTTCATTTGCATACAAACTGTCAAGCAGAAGCAAATATTTTCTACCAGTGAATTAAATAAAAGAGAGTTTGTGGGGTATTGTTGTTGTTGTTTGTTTGTTTCTTTGTTTAAACTGCATTTTAATTTTGCTTTTATCCACAAAAACTTCTAAAGAAGTAACAATTTTTTAAAGCTGGTGATCTGAATTCACTCAGTGTAACTTCTTCAGATGACAGATACTTAGAAATTGTTTTGAAGTTCCTCATATTATAACAGTAATTGAGGACCAGCAATCACAGATTAAGACCCTACTGCACTAGGTACTCTATAAACATTTTTTTTTTTTTTTAATGAAAAGATAGTATTTGAATGAGAACTTTAAGAAGTAGATTTATGTCAAGAAAAAAAAAAAAACAACAACAAAAAAGACATACAGAAAGCCAGCAGGAAGGAAAGTGAGGAAAAACTAGAAGAATATTTATTTATTTACTTATTTATTGCATAACAGACAGCTTATTGCCTGTGTTCGGACTGTCAGATGATATAGTATCATGAAGGAGATTTTAAACAGGTACTATAGAAGGCTAAGAGACCAAGGTTTTAGTTAGGAGTTTAAGGTTATGTCTGTGAAGTCTCTTCCACCTGTTTCTTCCAGTCTGCACAGGAGAGACTGTGATCTGAATTATTTACATCTCTAACCATGAGCTTGCACATTTCTAACAATAAGAAGCAAATATTAATAGCAATATGGAATAGTAGACACAAGAGAGTAACATGAGGTATAACTTACTGCCTTTATTTCTCTCCAATATGTTGTTACACTTGCAAGATCTCCACTTTTCACTAAGGCTTTTCTGTGTTCCTCTTGAGAAAATGTAAAATGAGATGTGTATGACCCCACCCCACACAGCATTTTCAATGGCGGACAATGAACTCACTTGGAGCTGCTGACACTTAGAGGCTCAGCAATGCCTTGTTTCTATGTAAGGCAGCAGGCTGTGTCTCCGGCCAAAGCTGAAAGCCAAGGGCTTGTGCGTGGAGATGGAGGAAGTAGATGTCAGTGTCCTGTGACTAGAAGTTAGTTATACGGTTATATGTTGACTATGTGCCATGCAAAGTAATAAAGTTTTGCTTATTGTTTTTGCTATTTTTCACCCACAAAAGTTGGTCAGCCATAAAGAAAATAAACAAAAATTATATAAATGAGTTTCTACATAATTGCCAAAGTTAAGTCTTTGACAAAAGAAGGTCAGCAAAGTTTAACGCCGTACTGTAATAAAAATATCAGTGAAATACTAATTTAAGTGCTTTTAAAAAGCCTGCAATGTTCTGACATTGTACATTTTATTCTCTTGGCCCTTGAGCTGTGAAAGATTATACGCCTGCACTAAACAGATATAAGTTCTCTCAAAGAGATTTTATTGTGATTCTTTCTCCTATTTATTGTTCTTACTTTCCTTCCAGAATAAAGACTAAGGACGAGACTCTCAACTGACATAAGCTGATAGAGATATCTGATTAATGAACAGTGTTATGTTGGCTTCAAAATCAAATATTCAAAATAAGACCTAGAAATCTGATGCTGAAAATCTAGATGTAATGGACCTTTCTCAGCCACCTGTACGTGTATACACACTATCCCATTTTCCCACACTTTAAGATCACCATGTTACCTTGATCACTACTGGTCAAATTAATCTAATTAATTTCTATTTTATGATATTTCTAAAGTTTGCCCTTGTTGCCATAAGATTCTTAATTATATTCTTGTAATATACTAATATACTAATATACTACTACTGACCTAAAATCTGTGTCTACCTGAACAAGCCATAATGACTGACTTTAGAGAGCAAAGCAATGAAAGTTACTAACTCTGTGCAAAATGTGCTAGTGTGACCACATGGCTGTTCCTGTACACACATGAACTCCTAATTTACAGCAGTATATAATACGCAAAAAAAACCAGTCACCAAATTAGACTTGCTATAGATTTCTCTGAGAAACTTCTTTAGCCCAGAGACTGTTAATTCTGAGCTATGCCCCAGAAGAAACCACTGCACATATATCACATAATTAGCCAATCAAGTTCTCAGAATCAAAGGACAGCAAGTAGATTTCATCTTCTGAAATAAGCTGTCCTTATTTGAGTGGGATCCATTTAATCAGTGCCAAATTAATCAGTTGCTGACATCTAGATCTGATGTAGCTATTTACATTCACTGGAGTGATTTTAGAATGCAAGAATTGGAAACATCTAAAGTAGGTCCGGCAAGTTATAAGCTAAATGTGCCTTTCTCTCTTTATCAAGTAGACAGGACACTGAGGATGACTGGCTGAGATGTAACAATTTATGCTACGTCCGTCTAAGACTAGGTGAAACAAATCTCACGCTCACCATCTTAAATAAGCTCATCAAAGTAACATTGAACAAGTGTCCTCAAGACCAAATGCGAGGAAATGCACAGATCTGAATAACATCTGTATTTGCTCAAATTTTCATTTCAAATTGAGCACTCCAGCACATCATCAGTTGAACAGAATAAAAGATTGACTCAGTATAGGACTGTATTTTGTGGAAACATGATAGTATATTTAAAAAAAAAAAACAGAAATTTCAGTATATTCAAGTTACTGTTCCTGTATTCAAGACATCTCGTGAGATGAAGAAGCTTTTTCTTTCTCAGTTGGAAAGTTACAGAGACTAGAAGGAAGCATCCACTATATCCACACTCTGTAGCAACAGACCCTATAGACCTATCTTTTACATCTCTTTCAGACAGCTCAGGAAGAGGTTCTGTGGTCCCACGACCACTGAGGAACAGAATTGTAAAATAAAATTATCTTGGAGTGGTGTAGACACAATCCCATTTGTTCTTTGCCCTGTGCATTTAGACATACATAAAGTGGAAGCTGCTACAAAATCAGAACAGCTACAGTCCTACAAGCTGATGAGAAGGGAGTAATAGAAAAACAGGTCTTCTGACTGAAACACAACTTGCCAAGAGTACTGTTGGAACGTAATCGTAACACGTGAAAAGGATGACACAAAGTACGAATAAAGGCATGTTATCAGACTCTGAAGCAAGTTCCTGGCTATAAAGATGTAAAGGGAGAGGGGAGGAGAAGGTCACTATGTAGTAAAAGACAAACATATCTGACGCATGCAATCAAGCAGGGTCCGTAAATTAATTTTCAGCTCTAAAAATTGACTATCTCCTGGGGAAATTCTATTATTGAAAAACAAGATATATTCCAATTAGAAGAGAGGTCATATAGAGGGCAGGATAGAAAAGAGAAAAGGAAGAAGACAGACAAAAAGAAACACCAAAACCACATAAACTTTAGATATTAGAGCTCTAAAGCTATAATCGTCACTAAATGGGACAAAGGAGAGGGGTATTTTAGGAAGCTTAATTTGGAGTGCCCTTGATTTCTGGCATTTTAAGTTAAAGCCTGCATATTTTAGCACAGTTGTGCTTTACAGGATTCCGGCACATTTTCTGTGCCGCTACCTGCTGTGAATCCGGACCTTGGATCACTGCTCTGTCTCTCAGCATGACATGAAACACTAAGGGGTACATTTTCAAAGCAGTAAGTGGGGATTTCACTGCATGATTCCCACTGAAGTGAATGTAAGATATGTAGCTGAAACCCTGTGGAATGATTTTAATATTTCCCATATCACTTCTTAGAATTGCCAAAAACATTTATTGTATATAAACAGTTACTACAAGTTTCCAGAGACTACTGTTGAAATTTACCTTGTAAATCTGGGGCTAAGATAGGTTTTTGGAAATTACCAAATACTTCTACCATCTGTCTGCTGTAGGTGTTGTTGACAGCTGATAAACTCATTACAAAACTAGTTAGCTGCTAGTGAACAGATATCTACAGAATGTTTCACTGTTTTGCCTAACAAAAACTTCACAAACACTGCACTTTTCAGGAACTACCTTGCCTGTCTAGTGTGTTTTGTCAGTTTATAGCCCTGACGTTTTCCTAGCATTATGGATCACAAAATGGTAGTTGAATAAATTTCTGTGGTACCTGAGATTAATCCAATAAACTCCCGCAAAAGGGAATTCTTATTTTTCAGTATAAATATTTTCAATTTTTACAACCGTTCTGTCCCCATGGAACATCAGGTATTTTAATATAAAATTAATAAATCTTATTTTTTGGAGGAAAAAAAGAGATTAAAATGTAGTCTATCAACTGAGGGAGAAACTAACATCAGCTCTCAGTTATGGTAAAAATCTAAAGCAGGTAAGGGAAAAGCAGGAGGCTAAGGGTTTGCACAGGAAGGAAAAATAATATCAGTGATGCACAGTTAAAGATGTTAATGTGCTCAAAGAAAACTGGACAATCACTGGCCCTGATTCCAAATAGAGCTGGTACATGGATTAAACGTTAATGTAAGCCATCATTTTTATTCAGAAAATAGTAAAATTAGTGCCTGTATTGAATAACATGCAGAATTATCTGAGCAACCTTCCCACCAATTTGAACAAAGAGCAACGTGCTCATATGTACATACGTTTAGCACTCAAGGTAGAGGCGGTGCTGTGATGAGGGATGACGAGTTAATAGAGGGTGCTTGCAGCCATTTCACTCTGGTGGCATCTGAGCTTGACAGACATTGGAAGCCACAGTCAGGCGTGGTTAGTATTTGGAGAGAGTGTTTGGGGAGTACTGGGTACATTAGGCTGGGCACTTTGATTCTGGCCTGAGAAGTGATCAGAAGGGAGGCATCTCTCTTTCAGCACTGGGATACTGAACTGGGAAGCCATTCCTACCCATGCTGCACAAGACCGATATGTTGTTCTGATTAGTAATGCTCAAAGCTGGTCATTTCGTGCTTTAGTTGGTGAACCTGATAGCTGAAAAAAAATAAATAAATGAAATACAAAAGAAATCTGATGACACAGTTGGGCGGTACGAACAAGATTAGAAACATTTAGAAAAAAATGAGGAGGGAACTATTAGAAATGTAAGAAACTAAAACAATTTCCATATACTTTTTGTAGTAAGTATGATTAAGAGAAAGAAGATACTTAACCTCAGTGCAATGCAGCATCAAGACATGGAAATACAGACCTAGAATACAGCAGGCATTTCAGCTGGAGAAATAATTAACAACACTGCAATAGTATAGAAAACCTGATGAGACCCAAAATGCTGTAAATATATTCTTGTAAAAGAATTATGAGTGCAGTTTGGAGCTGATACAACAAAGTATTAGTAGGTGGATCAGAAGAACAGGGAAAATTGAAAATATATGCACAAAACTGAGTCTATGCTCTAAGTCTAAGCTGCTTTGTAGCCCACCGCCTATGACTTATTACAATACTGGACATGAGCTGGCATGTCTTTCCACAAGGACAGACACTCTAGATTAATCATCACTGCACCATTGTTGGATACTTTCTATGATCTTGATGTGTGAGAAAAACAAGTTTTCAGTTTTATTTCTTAGATCAAAGTGACTGGTAAAAAGTTAGTTTTCAGCAAAGCAGCATTTGAACAATAGAAGATATTCCACCTGACATGTTCTTGTTAAGAAGTTCTTGTTTCCAGGCCATAGCTGTATTGCCTGTTCTTAGAGCTAGTCTGAAATAAATATGCTGAAGGAAGGGAGTTATAGGGGAAAAAAAAAAGCAGTATGCAGCAGATGCTAAGCCTTCCCTTGCAGTCTCTGCAGCAAAGCAAAATCTTGTCAGTAGGGTCATTTCTTACACCTTGTAATTGCAAACAGCCTGTTACCCTTGTATGGTGAAGGAAAGAATGATTTCCGATCAAATCATGAAATAAGGGCCAGATTCAGGGGCAGAAGGAAGACACCAAGTCATTCCTCTACCTATCTGTCTGGCAGGATCCATTCCAGCACTCATTCTCTGAGCAGGCCCACTAGATTGGCTCAATTCTTCTGTTTGTGGGTTCACTGATGACAACATTCATTCAGGAAATGGGAGTTCAATTATTTGATCATAAACAAACCTGCAACTTTCAGGGGAAAACCCTAACAATTATGCTAGCAGGTATTCAAAAATGCTGATCTATCTCAATCCTTCTTGATGAAATTTTGTACAGAAAAATAAACATACGTAAGGCTGTAGAGGAAACAACGTGTGGTCAAGTCTTTGGAGCTAATTGTTAGCTGACTGGCACAAGTGTATGTGTGTCTATGTATGTGTATAGATTTGTAGACAAACTGTGCTAAGTAAGCACTGGAACAGTGAGTAGCCTTCAGGTTTCCATACTTTGGATAGCTACCAATAAAACAGAAAAGAGAGCTATGCTAATCTATATTCTTATTCTCCCATTACACTTAGTTCTTAAACATTACATGCAAAGTTCGAAGGGTGGATCAGTGAAACCTTATCCCAGAAACACTGTGTCTTAGTCACAGATTCAAATCCTTTTTATCAAAGCAAAAACACAAGTCCAGATTTCACACTGGCTAGGTTAAGTCCACCGGGCTCTTCTCAACATGATAGAAACAAAGGAGTAGAAGTGCCTTCTCCTTCAACGATGAGTTGTGAGGTTGTGTGACTAGATATCAAACTCTAGAAGACTCAGGATTAATCAAAACATAGAAAAGGATCAAAGGTTAAGACACTTCTGTGTTTGCCATAGTTTGTAGAGGCTGGTTTGGGTGACCTAGCTTTATATTTATAAATGCATTGATGGTTGGACTAGATGACCTTAGAAGTCTTTTTCAACATTAATGATTCTGTGATCCCAGTTTTGGACACCGAAATTTCCTCAGTCTTAAGCAACCTAGTGTCTAGCTGGGGCTGTAATTATCCTCACAGCAGATATTTGAGACTAGAGGTGCTGCAAATAACCAGCATTGTCATCTGTTGTGAGTTTAGCCATAAATGAAGGTTGTAGACCTAGTGCTGAGCATATAAGGGGTACTTTTGAAAATGCTTTTCTAAGAGACTGAATAATAATTTGGTAGTTATCAGTTAATTATTGAAATATGAAAAATTTCAGAGCAGATGAAGAAATACTCGTACAAAACCAATGTATTCATCTCAACAGCTACATCTGCCTGACAATGCAGCTCAAAATTATTTATTTACACTTATATTTGCACTGCAGAGTAATAACAAATGCTGTGAGTATCTTTTTATAAAGAATCAATCTCACTATATTTTGTAAAAAGTCAGGAGGTTGTAATGATGTGAGACCTTGCAAAACACTATATGTGCTATTAAATATTTGCTGAGAAATGGGGAAGAAACCATTGTTTTTTATGTCAGTTTTATGGGATATGCGGATAGCTAAAGTGCAATGTAGTGAGCTTTTACTGTATTGCTTACTGATTCCAGGCATATAATTTACAGGATTGGAGGATATATTTGCATACATTTGTCTTATACATAAACCAAACAGAGATTTCTTGTACATATCAAACAAAACCTGTTTGAAATATATTCCTATGGCTGCCAAAAAGGAGCCTGAAATGTATTGCTATATTGTGCCTGTCACTGGCAAACAAAATTCATGAAAACCCCAACAAATGTGCAGCAAAGAAATTTGAAGGTGTTCTCTCTTGGTAACAACTAAATTTTACTGCTCTGTGAACTTGCTGTTAGAAGTTTTCTAAGCAGATAGTTCAGGGAGACCTAGCAATCCACTCTAATTTGCAGTGTGACCAAACACTTCATCAAATTAGGACAGATAGCCTGAGAAACAAACCTGTCAACAAGAAGAAAATGCAGAAAGACACTGCAGCTCTGCTGCAGGACTATTGCAGGAAGTGTACCTGACAATAGGAAGAGTATCGGGTACATTTTTCCTCTCAGCTTTATAAGGCATAACCTTAGGCCATCTCTCCATGACATATCACCTTCTGGCACAGAAACAACATGTAAGGTTTCAAAGAGGCATCGTGATCTCCTTCACTGAATTTAAAAAAGGAGGAAAAAAAACCACTCAGATTGGAAAGAAGAAAAATGAACTAGGGTTTTTAACAGTGATGGTGGACTTTTCTATGCAACGAAGGAAGAAGCCAGAGCTGCTCACTCATTACATCACTTTAAGAAACATGGAGTTTGTCATAACTGATCAGAAAGCTACTCTCACTTCTCCCTTCAGCTGTGGCCAATACGTAATGCTGCCAAGGAAGGAAGAAGCCCCAAACTACATTTAAACCAATCAAATAGAGGAAAGCAATTGTACCTGTTATAGTCCAGTGCACGAGGTCAAAATTCTCTTACTTATCTAAGCTGACAGTGACAACAGCTGAGTGCAATCTGAAATTTTTTGCACATTCATTCCTTCTTGATGAAGTCAGTGGGAATGCTAAAAACACATAAACTTCAATGATCATAAAATTAGTCAGACTTATTAAAAATCTACTCACAGAATTTAAAACTCCATGACCATCTGTTGAAATACATTCCACAGGGCAACTAGGGATAACTGAATTAAAAAAAAGAAGAAGAAGAAGAAGAAGAAAATTCTCCTGTTAAAAAAAAAAATCTACACTTTAATGACAACTGAAGTTCTTAAGATTAGCCATAACTGTAGGGGATATGAATTGCAAGCAGGATGAAAGTGTAGAGAGCAAGAGACAGAATGGAGTCTGGTGGCTTAAATAACAGTTTGAAGAACATTTCTTTCAGCAACAGGTCAGTGTAAACAGCCTCTGAGCCATCCTGCCTCCCACTATTACCACATGCTGTCCCTCTTAAATGTTTGTGCAATTGTTTGGGGTTGTTCATGAGTTATTTATAACCTAATAAGTCTCCTGATCCAGTCCAGAAGTAGCCCCAAAAACACAAAGCAGAAAGGAAGGCACAAGGATGGAATCAATGGCCTGAGGGCCTACAACATTTTTGTTACCTTAATCTTCATGAGTAGTTTAAGAATTTGTCTCCTTACAGCGCTTCTGAGTGGTCAGAATGTAGCTGAGACTATACATTTATTTTTGGTTCTTCAATAAACAGTTATGCAGACAAAGAATAGCACATGCTATTCTCCCATGTTGGTCATCACAAACACTTGCTAGGCCGTTTCTGTACTGTGAGGTCAGAATCACTATGGGATATCAGATGGTATCACATCTCTTTGCCCAATGGAAGTCCCAGACACCTTTTCTGTTGGCACATGTGTTGTTCCATTTATTACACATAATTATTCAATTAAATTCCCTTTGTATTTTTTTTTTCCTTAAATAAAAACATAATAAAAAGAGGCTCCCTATGTAGCTGTGAGAGGCTAGCTCTATAAATGTGCTACCAGTTGTGTTAGCATCTGGGATGCTTTTGTTTCCTGAGGACATTTCTGTGAAAGAAATGTGCTGATCACCTGAAGGCTCCTAAGTGTAGCAATAAAAGGAACTGCATGCATCAGCAAAGTGAATTCATTGTTCTTATACATCATTTTTTGCTTTTCCATCAACACACAATTGGGATTTCCTCTAGAATGCTAGGTGCTACTACACAAGAAAATAGGACGCAATGCTTCTTTTTTATATGCCCTGAAGATCGGCTTCCTAAGTGTGTCAAAATCTTTAATTAATATATTTATCCTTACAAAACCTGTATAAAGATGGGGAACAAAAACATTTAGGAAACAAAAAGGAAAGCATTCATTTTGCCCAGTCAGAAAGTGCTCAAATTCACAAATCCTCTGTATATTTCACTTCAGTCTTTGAGAAACTGTAAGAAGATGCATATTATTACTAATGACTAAAATTCCTTAGGATACAGAAGTTTTCTGTTGAACAAAACAAGATTGTCTCATACTGATTGCGCTGAGTTTCAGCTGAGCATTCCCCATCAACTAAACCTAATGAGAACCATAAAACAGCAGTTCAGAGGTCCCATGGACTTCCCATTCAGTATGTGCCAAGAAAAATTGACTTATAATGACAATATTAGGTCTAGAAGTGATGATTTTATCGCCTCTAATTAAAAAATCTGGTCAGAAGAGCTGAGAAAGTCACCACAGTTCCCTGTATTTAATGACTCATTGACTGGACAGCTTTCTGGAAGGTGGGGAGTTTTGGATTCAGTGCCTTCATTAATTCAAGAAAATTCAAACACATACCACACACATCACATTAAAAAATGCAATGAAGCTATGCTATGATCACGCAGTTGCTCTCTTACATCATGCTCCTAGGTCTCAGGTGCTTCCAGGTACCACAGACTCTGCTCATGTTGCGAGTCATATCCTAAGGCATAGAAGATACCTCAGTTTTAGTCTTCGCTTCCCTCAATCTTCCTTCATTTATTACTTTGTGAAAAATGCATATGGACTCACAAGAATGAATTAAGGGTTCCTCGATATATAGAAAAGTATGGAAAATAGTAAAAAGTAAATTAAGATTTTTTGCTGCTGTTGTTGTTTTAAAGTCAAAGTTAACATTGAACGTCCTGAGTATCTGCAGAATATCCCAAGTTGGATGTGTCCTACTCTACTTCCTGGTTTGTTTTGCCCAGCAAGAAGACAGTGACTACGATGCACTTCACTGACACAAATTAGGTGCACCAAAACAATTTATTAAATGTATTCTGAGCAAACTGCTGCACATATGATCTATAATCATATGTATTCCAAGGAAATTATGTATTTGTATATGACTAATCAGTATCTTAGGGGGTGGGGGAGGTAAATTAGGGTAGGTAAGGGTAGACACGGTTGGATAAGGTTATACAAATTCCACGTAAGATAAATTAGAGTTGGAAAGGTTACATAACCTGTCTCATCAATGTGCCTGTTGTGGGATGGGATGTGAGGAGGACAAGGGGAACATGCAAGCTGGACGGAGGGGGGGGTTCAGGCTGGTTGAGGGGAGCTCCAAAAGCTGTTTTCCACCATCCTGACTTTATACCCCTTTTACACGTGGTTTGCCATGGCAACATATGCAGACTAATAGATAAACATGGATACGAAAAACACATGACTTTGCAGAAAAACAGAGAAACTTCATTCGTTCCTTAAGACCTCAGCTTCAGTTTCTATATTCATGAGGGATTGTTTATACGTTAATTACCACATGATTTTATGGTCTCTATGTTTTTGCCAAAGCTCGCTCTCTTTTACTTGACAACTCCCAGTCATAGCTCAGGCCCTTGATGTGAGTACTGGGCCTCACACTGTTAGGCATAGATAAGGCAAGTGGAGCGACACTGAAGCATGTTCCAGGGTCTAACCACGTTCTGCTGCAAACCGTGTCCCTGCCCCCAGCTGTCCTCCCCTGACGCAGCTCCATGCCGTTCCCTCGGCCCTGTCGCTGTCACACAGCAGAGCTCAGCGCCGCCCCTCCGCTCGCTGCGAGGAGCTGCAGCCGCCATCAGGCCTGCCCTCAGCTCCTCTGCTCTGCGCCGAGCAAAGCCAGGGCTCTTACACATCCTGACCTCTCTCTAGATCTCTCCCCATCTTCACAGCCCTACCAAATTGTCTGTACTTTTATGATTTTCTTAAAACATACAATTTCCATCCTCAGAAATTTGCAGTCTGTGACTGGAAAAAAAAAAAAAAAAAGTTACTTCAAAGAAGCAAAATAGAAAAAGTGAAAAATCAAAATCCTAGCTGTTCTTGTTAGGGAATGTCTCCAATGAAGGGGAATACTTCAGGTGGAAAAGTTACCTTTTGTTGCACTCTAAAAGGAGAGTAAACAATTTTCATAGATTTACATTCCAGTAGTTTAAAATATGAATAATTCTACTTAAAAATAAATGCACTTTTTTCAATTATATTGTTTTACTCACGGGAACTTGTGTTTTCAACTAGATGAATATTTCAGCATTATTTCTTCCTTTGTATCAAAAATGCCGCCTTCTTCTTTATTTTTTTCCCATCTAAAAACACTGACCCTTAGTATCACAGGTAACTGCAATCTATACTACCACCTGTCACTAGAAATGCCAGTCACTTCTTTTTCCAAAATCACATAAAAAGGAATTCCTATTAAGACACTTTTCCAAAGGGGGGAAGTAAGACTTAACAGTAGATACTGTTTGAAAAGGGAGCTTAACTGTCAATAAGGAGCTCTGTGAGAGACTACAGTAGCATTTCTAAACAAAAATATCCGGACCTATCTAGAATGGTTTTGTTTTCATTATTTAAAAACAAAACAAAACAAAAAAACAACACATTTTTGAGGAAATGTTAACTACGATTATAATTTTTACTGTAATTTTCTACAAAAAAAAAATATCACAAACTCTTCACATACTCAAAAACCAATAGAAAGATCAGTGTTCAAGTTCTTCCTAAACCTATGTATATTAATACATTGAATTCAAATTTTCTCTGGCTGAAACGTTTGATAAGAAATAGGTAAGTGAATATACTAAAGTAATGGAAATAGGTACTTCATCCGAAGTAAAATTTGAACAATTTATGGGATTGTTAAGTAACGATAGAAGGGACCGAGACTTTTGTCAACAGCAGAAAATGATCTTTGCAGGATCCCCAAGGTCATATTAGCTATTGAATAAAATGTTATTTACCAAAGCGGGAGAACAGATTATTGCAAGACAGATATTTCTGCAAACTGGGAACTTTGATGCCCCCATTGTTACAAAATGTTCGTGATGTCCCTCTAAGTCTTTTCTTAAACCTACCAATCTTCTCTGAAGAGACAGTGCTACAGCCCAAATGCCAAAAATGCTAGTCGAAGCATTTGAGTCACAGAATCATAGAATGGCTTGGTTTGGAAGGGACCTCAAGGAACACCAAGTTCCAACCCTCCTGCCACAGGCAGGGCTGCCAACTACTAGATCAACCATTAGATCAGGCTGCTCAGGGCTCCACCCAACCTGGCAGGAACACCTCCACGAACAGGGCATCCACAGCCGCTCTGGGCACTCTATTCCACCACCTCACCACTCTCTCAGAAAAAAAACTTCCCCCTGACATGTAATCCAAATCTCCCTTCCTTTAGTTTAAAACCATTCGCCCTTCTCCTATCACTATCTACCCATAAAAAGTTGATTTCCCATATGCTTATAAACTCCTTTTAAATACTAAAAGGCTGCAATGAGCTATCCCTGCAGTCTTTTCTTCTCTAGGCTGAACAAGCCCAGTCCCTTCAGCCTGTCTTCATAGGAGAGGTGTTCCAGTCCTTGGATCATCTTCATATCCCTCCTCTGGACCCTCTCCAAAAGCTCCATATCTCTTCTGCACTGGGCCTCTCAGGCTTGGATGCAGTACTCCAGCTGGGTCCTCACAAGGGCAGAATACAGGAGACAATCCCCTCCCTCATGCTACTGGTCATCCCTCTTTTTATGGAACTCAAGATACCATTGGCCTTTCTGGCTGCAAGCACACAGTATTGGCTCACGTTGAAATTTTCATCAACCAAGATACTAAATGGGATTACCTTGACCCAAGGGATAAAACTTGCACTTTGCTTGGTTGAATTGTAGAATAATAGAATGGTTTGGGCTGGAAGGGACCTTTAAGATCATTTAGTTCCAACCCCCTGATATAGGCAGGAACACCTCCCTCTAGACCAGGTTGCTCAAAGCCTCATCCAGCCTGGACTTCAGTGCTTCCAGGGAGGGGGCATTCACAGTGTCACTGGGCAAAGTGTTCCAGTGTCTCACCATCCTCACAGTACAAAATTTATTCCTAACATCTAGTCTCAGTCTATCTCTTCCAGTATAAAACTGATTTCCCTTGTCCTATCACTTATGTGCTCTTATGAAAAGTCCTTCCCCAGCTTTTCTGTAGGCCCCTTTCACTTATATATAGGCTGCTATATAGTCTCCTCAGAGCTTTCTTTTCTCCAGGCTGAAAAGCCCAAGGTCTCTCACACTGTTCTTGCGGAGGAGGTGCTCCAGTCCTGTGATCATCCTCATGGCTTCAGGTTATATTTCCCCACACTGGGAGATCGTTATCAGTTTGTCACTCCTGTACGCCTGTAACTCCATTGCCATGGATGCACATTACCATAATCTGTATTCTCCAGGAGAATGAATGCTTCCAGCATAAATTAAATTGAATTTGTAATAACACTTATGATTAAGTTAATCTGAGATTTCCCTTCGATGACTCTTCTGTTGTGACTATTCCTTCTTCCCACTGGAAGCAAGCCTTCAGCCCTCACAGCTCCAAGTTCCCATAGGATCTCTGAACTGCATTTTTTTTAGAGCAGAGCTCCAGTCTGATACATGTACCATCAATCAGAACCCCTACACTCCTTTCCTGGAGCTGCTCTCCAGCCTCCTGACCCCCTCTGTTAATTGAGCAGGGGCAGCCCCACAGGCAAAAATCAGAACATGCTTTTGGTTTTGGCATTAAGAGGGCTGCTGATTGCCCAGCCCTCTTAATGACCAAGATTAAATCAAAGATCATAGAATCCCACAGTGGTTTGAGTTGGAAGGGAAAAGTAAGACCATGCAATTTCAACACCCCTGCTGGAGGCTGGAGCACCTCCCCACAAAACCAGGTTTTGCAAAGACCTCAGCAAGGCCTCTCTGCATTTGAGGACCTCTATAGCTCCTCCATGTTTGTGTTGTCCTCAAACTTAGCAGGAATTTCAGCCTTGCATCTAGACAATGCCTCTAGATCAAACCTTGCCTTTACAGAGAAGGCACTTGATCCTGTACACAGGGCTGTTATTTAAAAAGCTTAGAGAACATTCTGATTTTGTTTCTAAATTACCAAACCAAAGGAATGATAGGAGTTGTACACCTGTATTTAGCATCTTTGTTCAAGCTAGACCTAGAAAGCAGCCTCTGTACCACTGCTGACATTGCACAGCATTGCCTGGGCACACAGCTACTCCCTTGCACAAGTTCTGCGATGGAAACCACAGAGCATTTGGAAGAGGTGGCCACAAACTGGGAAGAAATGGCTATTCTCCTCTACTACCAGTGTTTGGGAAAATGTTTTCCAGCCCATCTGGAGAGCCAGAGGACACTTAAGAGGCCAGCAGGGAGATACTCGGTGAGCACACAGGGAAAGGGAAGCAAAGCCTAGATGAGGGGTGATCGCCTTGCAACACAGTTTGATTTGCCTTTTGACTCAACTTCGAACAGCCATGGCTCTGGGCAGGACCCGCAACAAGTGCAGCTCAGTGACACCAGCTCAGGTGATTCCAGCCAGCCTGGCCTTGGACACAACATGATGATGTCACTGTGATGACAGGAGGGCACCATGGTGATGCCTGAGTATCTCCCACTGAAACCCCCAGGCAGCACTGGTGGATTTCCCTTGCCAGCAGGCGGGGGACAACTGGCTTGCTGCACAAGAGGCTGCACACACAACCTTCATTCAAAACCAGACAGAAGAAATGAAAATGAGCCTTCTGCAGCTGAACCAGCTTCTGCTACCTATCCAGAGGAACTGCTTGAGATTTCAAGCTCTGCTTTTAGAGAGCATCCAGGATGGCGATTCTGCAGGAACAACCATAATGGAAGAAAGGAGCTCAGAATCATATCCCAGTGAGGAGGAAACAAAAGGTTTACCTCAGAGTTCATCTGAGGAAAGCACTGGCTTGGTCAGTGTGTTCTCATTGCTCAGCTTCCCACAAAAACTCTGGGTTCTGGTGGAAAGTGACCATGTGAGGAGCATTTGGTGGGATCACAGAGGAAACTGCCTCAATCAAGGAATAAATGTTTATGGTGGAAGTTCTGGCAAAGGAAAGCATCTGCGAGAACATTTGGGAGAGAGCTTTGTTCACCAGCTCAACCTCTACAGATTCACCAGAGTTCCAAGGTACTTTCAAAGATCTCCTTCCCTCCTTGAGTTTCTGGCCAAGGAAGAAGTGTTGTCAGATAGGAAGGTTAAGGTTTTATTGTTCCCCACACAAACAGGGACTATACATTCACAAAATATTTTGTTGCAGTCAGCCTAATCTGTAGGATTAAACTGACCAATAGGTGTGGTTTAACCTGGCGGGTGGCTCGACTCTGCACCACACTGTCATTTGCTCACTTGCCCCCTTCCCAGTGGGATGGGGGAGAGAAGTGGG
This sequence comes from Tympanuchus pallidicinctus, assembly GCF_026119805.1. Classification (NCBI taxonomy): domain Eukaryota; kingdom Metazoa; phylum Chordata; class Aves; order Galliformes; family Phasianidae; genus Tympanuchus; species Tympanuchus pallidicinctus. The sequence continues at coordinate 906,031 of NW_026294802.1, forward strand.
GAAAAAAACTTCTAGGTTGAGATAAAAAATATTTACTAAGGTAAAGACAAGAAAAAGGAGGGTAGTAGCCTGTACATATCTGTATCTATATCTATACCTGAACGAATATAACAAGAGATGTAAAAGCAACTTCTCATCAACCCTTGACTCAAGCCCAGACAGCTCCTGAGAAGCGTAAGAGAACCAGATTAACTTATACCACCTTCAGGACTCCTTCCATTTGATGCCATATGGCATAGAATATCCCTTTGCCCATTTAAATCAGCTGTCTTGACTCTATTCCCACCCAACTCCTCAGACCCTCTGCTGGGAATGTCTTTGGCTCTGTACAACACTGTTTAGCAGCAACAACAAACACTGATGTGGCATCAACACTGCTGTTCTGCTTGAACCAATCCATAGCATCATACACATCCTGAAGTATGCAATTCCATTCTAGCTGAAATGAAAGCACTGATAAGCCCTGATAATACCCAAATTTGACCTTAGCCATCAGAAGTGCTATTTCCTGTATCTTGCTGACCTTCAGCCTCACACTGATAGCAGCTAACTTTTCTTTACATTTTTCAGTTACTGCTCTACTCCAGCTTGTACTTCAGGAGACTACCCCCACAGCTGCTGGAACACTGCAAGCAAAGAGCAGCCCACAAGAGAAGAGATGTGGCTGCTCCTGCCCCTGCCCCTGCCCCTGTGAATGAGAGTCCCCAGAGGAGCAGTCCAGCTGCTCAGGGAGCAGATGCTGGGCCAGAGAAGAGCATGCAGGCAGCAGAGCCAGAAGGCACACAGACAACAGCATCCATGGGGCCCCTGTCAGCCAAGCACTCCAAGGAAGACATCACTTCAGCTCAACAGCACATTGCTCACAGCCTAGGCCCTGCTGCAGCACCAGTGTGGCAACAGTGCCAACCTCTGTCCCGCTCCTCAGTCCCACACTGACAGCAGCTAACTCTTCTCCTTTACATTTTTCAGTTACTCCTCTACTCCAGCCCATACTTCAGGAGAGACTACCTAAAGCTGCTGGAACTCTGTAAGCAAAGAGCAGCCCAGAAGAGAAGAGACATGGCTGCTCCTGTCCCTGCTCTGCAGGAGGCTGAATGAGAGCCTACAGAGGAGCAGTCCAGCTGCTCAGTCTAGGCAGGGAGCAGATGCTGGGCCAGAGAGGAGCCTACAAGCATCAAAGCCAGAAGGCACACTGGCAATGGCATCCACAGGGCCCTGGACAGCCAAGCACCCCAAGGAAGACACCCCCCAAGCAAGCCCAACAGTACACTGCTCACATCCTGCCAGGCCCTGCTGCAGCCCCAGCGTGGCAAGTGCCAACCTCTGCCTCGCTCCATGCTGCCACCAAGCAGCAGACAGATGCTGGGTGCCACTTGTTCTTCTTCACAGCACTCTGCCCTTCATGGTCCTCCCTGTGCCATCTGGCCCCCCTCAGCAGGACTCTCCCAGCCCCCAGAAGCATCACAGCTGCAGGCTCCCTGGGCCATCCTGCCTTTCCTTGGCTCGTGCTTTGCAGCGGCCATGAAGGCAGCAACCGTTATGATGCCACAGGACTGACAGCCCCTCACTGCCCGATGTGCCCCTGCAGCCAGCCAAGGGCAACCCCTCACTGCCCGATGTGCCCCTGCAGCCAGCCAAGGGCAACCCCATACTGCCCGACGTGCCCCTGCAGCCAGCCAAGGGCAACCCCGTACTGCCCGACGTGCCCCTGCAGCCAGCCAAGGGCAACCCCGTACTGCCCGACGTGCCCCTGCAGCCAGCGCCCGGGAGACGCGGGCAATGGGGTGGCCCCTTAGAAATTAGAATAGAGAATGTTTTATGGTTTCATGGTCTGGAGATGTTTTGCACAGAATAATTAAAAAAAAAAAATGTTACGATCGGTGCTGTTTTAATGTAATCAGGCTTCAAAGTAAAATAATATATTTTTATGTAACTTGCGAGGAATCAACTACTACATTACACTGCCTGGTGTAACACACGAAAAATTACAACTTTGTCGTCTGAAGTTTCAAGCCCAAATCTTCACCCAGTGAAAAAAAAAAAAAATTGAGGTTGTATCATTATATTCAAAGTGTGCAAAAGTAAGCCTTTAGGTCTTACAGTTATTATCTGTATTATAACAGATGCTGACCTCTGTATTTTAACAGATTCCTCCTATCTGCTAGTTAGAACCCAGCTTTTTCCCTTTATAGATTTACTATCTGATGGTGATCAACTTCATATAGATGAAAGCTAGTGATCTAGAATTAGAATAGCTTTAGCAGTTTAATGTTTCCTCGACAATAACTGCTGATGTTGAAAACAACTAGAACACAATACAAACAAGATCAAGAAAGTGATTAAATAGGGCAGTATGTTTGTGTTTAAGTAGGCTCACAAGCTCCTAGGAATAACTAAGCAGATATCCCGTTTGGAAAAAAATGGAGAACATAGCCAAATCATGACAAAAGCCACAGGAGATAATCTAAGCTGAAATATCAAATATAAGAGTAATAATGAAGCTTTAAAGGATCGTAAAAAGCACAAGACACTAAGGTGCTCACAGAATTATTAATAATTTTCAGGTTAAAAATTAATAATAAAGGTCATCAAAACAAAATTCTGTGCTGTGTGCAGAAGGTGGCTTGAAAACAAGTTTTTCTAATATGTAAATGGAACATCTCTAAATACGACTAAAATTTGGGAACGATGCTTACATTAACTAAAAAATAAAATAAAATTGGAAGACGTTAAATTTATAGTACATAGATGCAACCTTATATACATATTTGTACTTGAAAATATATGCCTATATCCACAGAGAAAATAGCATTCCCTCTGATCTGCATAAAGTAGAACAGTCTATGTGATATGTCAGAATAAACAATAAGGTTCACTTGTAGTCATAGAAAAAAATTAGGTCTGTTGCTGGCCATGAATTTCTAAAAGAGCAAAAATGAGATTGGTTGAGTAAAACAATAATAACATAAACAATTTTGTGCACTTTGAATGAAGTTCAGAAAACAATCTTACACAAACCAATGACACTAGCAATAACAATAAAATAATTAGACAAGCTCCAAAATATGATGGAGTATTTTTTGCTCTGCTCTTTCATTACAACTCTGATTAGTCAAAAGTAGAGAAATTACAGAAAGTTTGGCAGAAGACAAAATAAAAATCTATTCTTAAATACGCGTTCTCCAAAATTGAAAAGTATTTCTGTAGAAATTATTGACATTTTCTTTGCATAGCATTAAGAGTAATTTTTAGGGTTTTTTTTTTTGTCTGTTTGTTTGCTTTTTATCTTGAGCTCCAGGTCAAATTGACACTTGAAAACTTTGCTTTCAGGTACAGATTTGAGGGATATTTCAAATAAATGCTGGTGAAAAATGCCATGACAGATTCCACAACAAGAATTTTGCAAAAACAGGATTTTTATATGTAAATGTATTCATTAAAAAAAAAAAAAGATTCAGGCTGATTGTTTTGCAGTAGGCAAGGTAAGTTTTTACTGCTTTTAATTGAAGGGAAGAACTTCAGACTGTTTCAAAATTTGGATCTGTATCTACACGTTTGAAACTCAAGGCAGCTGTCAGTTTTCGTATTAAAAAATATGTTCCTCTATTGAAAATTTAATAGTATCTCAGAGCATTCTGAAGGAATGAAAGCATGCAAAATGTTTGCTCAGACACTCCAAACTTACTCCTTGTAACTGCCATGATGTTGTACGTCTAATTTTTTCATATTTTTATGCTTTCATTTTCTGACACTGTAAATTTGTTTGACCCTGCTCTCAGTAATTCTCCCTCTCAATTTTTTTTGCCTGTTCAGTACGGGTGGTAATACAATGAAATGAAAGCACAAGCTCAAAATCTCAAAATATCAGATATACATCTCTCATTAAGTCTATTTATGCTGTCTTCCAGCATTATGCACTGGAGATCTCTGAAACAAACCCTCGAGGGCTTTATCTGATGATGCTTTGCTGGGCAGTGAGGACCTTTTATTTGCATCAGAGTCTAGAAACTGGAGACACCTTGTTGCATGCAGATAACTGTTAAAAGTAAATGGGAGAGAGAGAAAAAAAAGAAAAAAAAAGAGGTAGATAAACTGTCTCCCCTTATTTGTGAGCACGTAATGAAGACAGTTCTTTACACATGAATGTTTGGCCTAAGAAAGTGAATCCCAAAATTTGGTAAAGATTTAAGCCTATGTGTAGCTTCACACACATGAGCTTTGGGACATAAGCCTGTTAACATTCAACAAATGAAGCTCTTGCAATTGCACTTCATGTGCAATATATTCAAACCAAATTGAGAATTCTGAAAAAAGAAACAGCTGAGATATGAATATTTAAAATTTTGCTGCAGCAGTGGACATGTGTAATAACTTTTCAAAGAGATTTTCAGAGGATTTTTTTTTAATCCTGTACACACAGCACTTGTCCTAAATACATATTTACACGATGGACTGGAAAAGCTCTTTTAGAAACTGTTCTGGTCTTCTGGGTAAATAATATTCCTTTTAAAACATTATGAAAACGTATTTAGCTGGTACATTAGAATGGCTTTGTTAGACACATCATAAACATTTTTTTAACTATTTAGTGAATATGTTTACAGAAAAGTATCCAGATTGTTTAATCTTCTGTAATTTATTTCTCAATGCAGTTCTTTTGCAATTTTTAGCTCCCCCTTAAAATAAAACCCAAAGAGTGCTTCTCCCTCCCCTCCTCTCAGTACTATACGATGTGAAGCTAAGTAGAGGAAACAGTGAAAGAATAATAATAATTATTATTTTTTTGTGGGTACTGATGTTAAAGCACAATATTCTGCACCTTACATTAATGATTACGGGTTTCTAAAGGCATGGTATTTAAAAACTTGCTAACCAAATTCTTTTGTCACTGAGTGCTCTGGAGAGTTAGAAAAAGAGGATGGGATAGTCTTCCCCTCTGCCCCCAAAACGGAAAAAATGAAATCCTGATGGACCTGAAAGAAAGTAGTTGAGAGCTGGACACATCTTCATGATGGTCCAGAAGTTAATGCTATGGCAGTGTTAGTTAAACTGGTTAACAAGAAAGACAGTCTTGCTTTTTCCACAGAGAAATATCTTAATAAACAAATCTGGAACAAAAATGTGAGCATTCATAGGAAGAAAAACACTGAACAAAGCATTTTGTCTAATTTATTTGCTTATTTCTTTCACGAGTATTAATTACTTTCAATCCGTCTTTCCCACAAGGTGCAGATTGCTGAGAGTTAGCCTTAATAGGAAGCTGTGTCCCACCCAACTCCCACTCACCTTTCCCAAGCAGGATGTGGAAGAGAATCAGAAGAGTAAAACAGAGAAAACTCACGGGATAAGATAAAGACAGTTTAACGGGTAAAACAAAAACTATGTGCACAAGCAAATTAAAGTAAGGAATTCATTCTTTATTTCTCACTGGCAGGCAGATGTACAACCATGTCCAGGAAAGTGGGGCTTCATTATGCAAAATGGTGACTTGGAAGGACAAATGCCTTTACTCTGCGTATCCTGTCCTCTCTCTTTCCTTTTAGCTTTTATGGCTGAGCACATAATACTGCCTCATGGTATGGGCCAACCATTGGTCATTTTAGGTCAGCTGTCCTGGCTGTGTCCCCTCTCAACTCCTTGTTCCCCTCCAGCCTCCTTGCTGGCAGGACAGCTTGAGAAGCAGAAGCATCCTTGACTCTGTAAGCACTGCTCAGCAGCAACTAAAACTTGAATCTGTTATCAGCCCTTTTTAAATAAAAAAATATAAAACATAGCACCGTGAAAACTGCTATGAAGAAAATTAGCTTTACCCCAGACAAAACCATCACAAAAAAATATACCTGTTTAGACAGAGTTTGAAGCTAAATGCTATCTACTTAAAATCACACACACAAATGCAGGCTAACAAAAACCACAAAACAGAAGGTACAAATTAAAAAAAAATTACTTTCAGGTCAGAATTCTGAAAGAGATTATAAGTAAATATTTAAGTGCTCAACATTTGCAATGGCACCACATTTTTTATGAGTTCCAGCTCCATTTAGACACCTACACAAGATCTAAGATCTTCAAAATGCTCCTTAGCCAACAGTACCCATAATTGTATTTTATACTAATTTTGAAGAGCACTCAGTGTTCAAAGTGCTTCTGGAAATCTGGCCCCAGCTGTGAGCAGTGACCCCTTCTGAAAGTCTGTAGGGATCTGGCATGAAGGCATATGGAACATTGCATTTAGTTGCGGGAATCTTAATTACCAAAAACATATTGACAAATTAGAGTTCAGAGAAGAGAAACAAAAATGGTCAAGGGACCAAAGGAATTTACATATGAGGGAAGATAAACAGAGTTATATATGTATGGTTCAGCCATGAGGTAATTAAGAGAGGATATATATTAAGGCTCTACAAGTGTTCCTAATCTTTCTTTTGTGGAAAATGTAGAGGAGCAAATTAAATGGGATATGAAGTTATAATAAGAGCGGCAAATAAAGAAGACAAGGCAAAAAAAAAAATCTGGATCTTGAAAACAGTAGCAGGGAAAACAGACTGCGAAACACTTTGTACAAGGGGACAAAGTCCCCATTAGGGTCCTGTGAAAGTTTACAAGTGCCATACAGCTTTAAATGCTCCAGAGATGCCTGTTCAGATTCCACTTTCAAAATACATGGAAATTTTGGGTAGTTCCGCTGATTGGAAATTACTTTTGAAATAACTGTGCTTGCTCTGTTGGGATTAGCATACATTCTGGAGAGAACCAAAAACAGAGCAAACTGTGTTCAATCTGTCGTTCAACAGGTAGCATACCACATACTGGCACTGGCACTGAATCACAACGGAGACACAGAGCAACTGGAGTTTAGAGAAAGTTAGTTAAAGTACTGAGAAAGAAACACAAGTATGTACACTAGAGGAGCCCACCTATGGGAAAAGTGCAAATGCAAGTGTAAGAGAACAGCTAAAGAAACCAGTAACTTCAGGAGAAAACATCCCACTGAAGTTCTTCAAGCTAAATCAGAGCACTTTTCAGAGACTGTCATGTTCCTAAGGCACATTGTATTGTTACTTCAAAAAAAGCAGAAGAAATCTTGACAGAAAAGTCCAGAGCATACATGGCAGATTTCAGTGGACCACGTAAGACTCAATCCTATTAAGTGCAGATCAATGCCTTGGATGCAGGAATCAGGTTTAAGAGAGGTATGACTGAAACAACTGCAACCACTGCACTTCATCAGCATAATGCATGGTCAACAATACTTGCAGCCTTTCACCAGGATGAAAATCTATCTTTGGATGTACAGCCACACTTCATATCAATCTCCTTGAAGAGTCTGGAGAAAATTACATTCAGAAGGGGAAAGGGAGATTCTCATTTCTGCCCCTAATCTGTGAAGCAGAGCTGTCATTTCGAAATGTCCTTTTGTGTATTTGCCTCTCAGGCACTAATCCAGCCAAGAGAACAGCACAGTAACTCTGAGGCAGGGCAGTGCCATGGGACATTACTGAGGTTCTGCAAGATGCTGAAGTTGTGTGCACGGCACTTCCAGCAGTGCGTTGTCAGTAGCTTTACTTGCAGTCATGGAAAAGCAAAGCCAGGTCAGATACTTGTCTGCATTATGCATGCTCCATGCAGGAAAAAAAAACCAAACACAAATAAGTTTAAGTAATTGAATGGCCCATAAAGGTAGATTCAGTATTCAAACTTGAGGATCAGATTTTTATTTTTAAGTGCCTTTTGGTGGGAGGACTCTAGCTTCAGCTATTTTGAAAGAATGGAACCTTTAAACTATACTAGATCCAGCTTCAAAAAAGGACAGTATTTGGCAGGACACTAAAGAAGAAACTAAGGAGGTTTCACAAAATAGACAGATCATAACATTCTGAAGCATTTTTGACAGTGAGTTTTTATTCAGTTCTTCCTCTCCTACCTTGGCAAATTCTATAATCAATACAGATAAATTTTCCTCATCAGAGAATAGCCCCAACCCATGGAACCAACTGCTGCAGGAGGTCATTGAGTCAGATACTACAGTTAGATTTTAAAAAGGGCTGAATACATTTTATGACCAAACAACATCTGTACAGTCATCCAAGCTAAGATAATGGTGATGAAATTTCATGCTTGAGTGTGTAAAATGATTGCTACATCACTCAGAAAGGATTTTTTTCTTCTCAGGTGGAGGATTGCACAATTGAGAAGATGCAATATAGAAAGGTTTCTGGACTTGAGTTTTTGGTTTTATTGTAACTTTCTCCAAAAAGTGAAAGTTCAGCTCATGGACCTTAGAGAGTAATGACTTAACCTGCTGCATCTTCCCTTCTTAAGTATAATGAAGCTCTTATATGAGATGTTTCATTTCAGGTCCTCCAAGTTTCTTTCCTTCCCTCCATGCTATCTACTCTCAGATGCAGGTAAAATTACTGAAGCAAATCTCAGCAGCTGGTAAGTTTACTAATTCACCTTCCTGACCCTACCAGATAAGAGATGGTGAGTTTGCATGCGAGTGTGGGGAGGTTTGTGCCTGACCTTTGATGCAACAGCTGGCTGAGTTTCTCGTGCAACTTACATTCACTGTGCATCTGGCTTCATTTAATTGGAAAATGAAACAAAAAAAAAAGGATCTTCCATCAATAGTCAGCAACCTAATGATAATTCTGACCGCTCTTTCCTGCTTCCATCAGCTCAATTTCATTTCCAGAACTTAAGGAAGGAATTAAACAGGGAAAGAGAATATAGGAATATATATTTAACTAAATATTTCTGTGCTATCTTGGCAGCAGATTTAATTCTCTGGGAGTACATCAGGGAAGAAACTGTGGGGCGGAACGATTGCTGAAACACTTAAAACCTCATTACCGCATATCCCCACTTCACCCTGGGAGCCCCTAGCCTGTCCATTATTGTCCTGCCTGTACTTTCTGTGGGACTTTGAAAAGAAAAGGTTCAAAGAGCAAGACTTTCATGCTCCCTTTTCCATGTCAAACACTTTCAACTCCTGATTTCAAAGTGCCACTCGCTTGCTGTTCAAAGGCCTGTGGACACGTAGGGGGTGAGATAGGAGTAAAAGGTTGCACTACAAAGCCTGCTGCATTCAGAGCAATACTCAGCTTGGAGATACAAATGGTAATATAAACTCAAGTACCTATCAATAAATCTGCCAATCTATGAAAGGAGGGTTGGAAAAATTCTAAATGGCCTATTCCTGCCCCCTCTCCCACACTGCCATCATGTTATTGGTTTGGATATAAGCCTAATTTATATTTTTGAAGTGTGGCTTTTCCTTCTGTTGCAGTTATGACCAGAGAACCACAGAAGTGGGAGGGAAAGCCAAACACCAAATAAGTTAGCTAAGAATACCAAAAGAAGTTCCTACCAACATCTGAAAAAGCTGCCTTGCTCTCGTTGAGTATTCATCTACCTCCCCTTCTCTTTCTGTATCCTTTTCATCTGCCTGCCCACAAGATTTGGAACACCATTAATTGGTCCTCAGGGAGGCTCACAGGCTTGCACTTTTATGACTTGATTCTTTGTATTGTACACATGTGGGCATCTCTCAGGAGATAAACAAAGAGAAAATGTGTAGGAAAAGGGGGCAGGATTTGTTTAAGACTAAACACAGAACAAACCACCTCTTCAATTTACTGCTAATATCCTAAATTGCATGAATAATAAATCCTCCCCCTTTTCTGTTTTCGCTCTTCCACACATCTCCTTTTCTTAACCTGCTTTTCCTGATCGCTACAGGCTCGTCTTCTGAGGAATTCCATCTCCTATTTGAAATCAAACAGCCTAACTCTTTTTTTTTTTTTGCCGCCCCCTTCAGCTCCCCTTCTCCCTCCCCCTTGCCAACAAAAGAGTGAGGTGGTCTTATGGGAAGATAAAAAGAATAGTTGATCATAAGAACTAACCTGGAGCCAACACCTTGGTCTTTCGTCCCTTCAGCAGTTTCTAAACTCGAAGCACCTGCAGCTAATTCTCATGGCTTCCAGCCTTGGTCTAGGATTCACTGAGAATGAGAGGATTTTTGGCAAAGCTTTCACCGCTCAGGAAAAATAAACCTAACACAGTCAGACACAGAGGCGAGCACAGGCACAAGCATACACCCATGGTTTAGCTTTTGTATCTGGAAAAAAAAGGAGATGCATGTTGTCTCTGTACTACATGGAGGTAACCATCATTTTTAAAAAAACGTGCAATTGCAACCTTCACTGTAAATAAATACAGTGCCAGATATTCCACTGTTTTATTTATTTATTCATTCATTTATTTATTGGGGGGTGTTATTTTCCATTTACCAGCAAAATAGACATGCAGCATTTTTTCCCCAAAACTGGAAGTCTGCAACGGAATTTCTTGACCAAAACCCTCTCTGCTTTACTTATAGCGCCTTTGGTAGCGAGATAAGCATCTATCCTTCTCTGAGATCTGAAAAGCACTGTGAATTTGTAAGGTAGATTCATAACTGGAAGGCAGATCCCTGAGTGCTTTTGTGTACACTGTTTCACCTCTTAAAAATTCAGTTTTTAGGCTTGCATGGTAAAACAACACAGGTAGAATGGCACTTTGGAATCAGAATTTTGATTTTTTTTTTCCGTTTTGTTCTTTCCCTGTTTCCTTCAGTCTGCCTAAAGTAAATAGCTGATTAAGTAAATCTGACACACATAGATGTGCATTGAAACCTTTGACAGATGAGACTGGAAACAGGTGTTTCATAGAGTCGTAGAATCATAGAATCATAGGGGTTGGAAAGGACCTCTGGAGAACATCAAGTCCAATCCCTCTGCTAAAGCAGGTTCCCTAGAGTAGGTTGAACAGGAAAGCATCTAGAAAGGTTTAGAATACCTCCAGAGAAGGAGAATCCACCTCTCTGGGCAGCCTGTTCCACTGCTCTGTCGCTCACAGTAAGGAAGTTCTTTTGTGTGTTTGTATGGAACTTCTCATTGTTCAGTTCTTGCCCATTGCCCTTAGTCCTGTTGCTGCTCACCACTGAGAAGAGCATGGCCACATCCATTTAACTCCTGTACTTTAGCTATTTATCTACAGTGATGATATCCCCTCTCATCCTTCTCGGGGCTGAACAGACCCAGATCTCTCAGCCTTTCCTCATGCAGGAGATAGTCCAGGCCTCTAATCACCTTTGTGGTCCTCTGCTGGACTCTTTTAGAAGATCCCTATCTTTTTTGAACTGAAGAGCCCAGAACTGGACACCCTACTCCACATACAGCCTCACCAGGGCAGAGTAGAGGAGGAAGATTACTCCCTCAACATTCTGACCGTGCTCTTTTTAATGTCCCCAGGATACCATTGGCCTTGCCCCACAAGGGCAAACTGCTGGCTCATGGTCATCCTATTATCCATCAGAACACCCAAGTCCTTCTCTACAGAGCTCCTTCCCAGAAGGTCAGCCCCTAACTTGTACTCATGTATGAGGTTATTCCTCCCCAGGTGCAAGACTCTACATTTGCTCTTGTTGAACATTATCAGGTTTCTCTCTGCCCAACTCTCCAATCTGTCCTGGTCTTGCTAAATGGTGGCATAGTCTTCTGGTGTGTCAGCCTCTCCTCTCAGGTTTGTATCATCAGCAAACTTGCTGAGGATGCCTTCTACCCCTTCATCCAGGTCATTGATAAGGATGTTGAACGCAGGACCCAGTACTGACTCTGGGGAATACCGCTAGTTACAGAACTCCAACTAGACTCTGCACCACTGATCACAACCCTCTGAGCTCTGCTGAATGGCTGAATGAGTGTCCTGAATCCTAAACTTCTTTTTAAAATGTTGCATGTTTTTGCCCAGTTTTCTTATCAAAGTTTTTGGTTTGAAGGGCTGAGGTACCTGCTCCATTCAGTGTTGCGAAGAAAGCTTCTAAGAGAAAATTGAAATTTATCACGGTCCTGTCCTAAACTTTCTTCTTGGTTACGATAGTGGACTCCTTGCTTAATTATTGTGAATGATGAAGGGTGTAGCTATATCTTTGCATCAGTTTATACATGAGAAAAATAGTGTAGTCACTTGTAATAAATATTGCTTTAAAATGCTTAGAAAAAAAAATTCCATTTACAGTTCTTTTTTTTTTTTTTTCTTTTAAATCAACAAAGAATTTGTTGTTTAATCTCTTAATCTCTTAACTCTTTAATCTCATATGCAGTCAGAGACAATTTAGCTTTTTTATATTGTTTCAAGGGGAATTGTGTGTACATGGCATGGGTTAATTTTTTAAATTAATTTGGTTTTGAGTGTGTATGTTTCTTCTTCCCAGAGGATATCCTGCAAAAGCAAAGTTCCTCAAGGAAACAAGAAGAGACAACAGCGAGCCCTTTATGTACGTCAATTCGTGTTCTTCCAATACTTTATTGAAGCACAGCTTTTTCTGCCTGGTTTTCATACCAGACTCAACAGCAGGAATTTCGGTGTGGGCTGTAAAACCTGCTTAAGAACTTGTGCAATTTACTTCATGTTGATTACCCCGTATGGAACAGCTAATGGTACATGAATTCATTAATCTATAGCTGCCTTGCCTGTCACTGCTTACATAGTTGTAGTGACTACATCTTTGAAAATCTGGAGTTTTATATATTTATTTTTAAATCCTTGCACGTACCTTTAAATGTTTTGTAGAAATAGGTATCCAAATGACAGCCTGAGATCTGATTACAGCCCAAGATATAAAGACATCTGTAATGGGAAAACTTCCTAGGAGAGAATTACAGTCCTGCGAGACAGCCACTGCTTTCGGGCTGGGGAGACTCTGCAGCTAGACATGGCAGCTTTTAGCATGGGAAGGAGAAGAGCTCAGAAAGGAAGTGAGTGGCAAGATATTGCTCCTGTATTGTTCACAGTTTACTGGTTTGAAAACTAAAGGGCAGTGTGAAAGACCTCATGTGTTGATGTGGTTATATGCAATACTGTCACTATTTATTTCCTCTAGTTTCCCTGGAAATGGGCTAAGCAACCACTACTAAAAAAGGGCTTATATAAAACAAAAGTTATCCCTGACATCATTTGAGCTATGTATAATGGCACAAACCCAACGCAGTCACTGCTAACCAGGATCCACTAGAGCTCCTCAATGCTGGTCTGAGGAGCAAGGCACTGCCATTGAGACTTTCAAACTAGTAGAATTATTTGCAGATCCTGCAGACCTCTGCGTAGCACAGCGAAGAAGAGAGGGGAAAAGATTTCAGCCCAGCTCTGGCTGATGCACAGAACCTACCTCACATTCTTCCTGAGAGCAACCAGTTCTAGAACCAGAGTGGCACACTAACACTGCAGGTGCATCTTTCAGCGCATGGCAGAAGTACCATCTTCTGCTGCCTCCCAGCACTTCTCTGCAACTCAAGAACTGTTTTGCCTGAAGCACTGAGTAAATACCAAAGGCACTTTCTTTCAACAGTAGGAATGAAAGAGGTACACAGTTCAGTTTAAAGGTCCACTTCTGCTGGAATATGCAAGTTATCTGAGAAAAAACTAAGGAAGCAAAACCTTGAATTCAGGAAAGCTGGTAGAATAAGAGCAGTTGTGGAGTATCATTCACAAGAGAAAATACCGGTTGCAGGTTTACTTGCAAGATGTACTTTTGTACTAATAGGCCATAGAAAATATAATGGATTACTTCCTTTGGGAAAGATTCTTGAGCTGAAGAGTCAGTAGCGTACTTTGGAAGGGAAAATAATCTCTGACAAAAACTCTGTTCTGTGGATGCTATAACAATGACATATTCTGCATTCAAATTTCTGCATTGCTCCAATTCTGTTAGAGGCCAACACATCTGGTCTTTTTTTCAGGACTCTGTGCATCATATCACCTTTTAATTTAATAGGAAATTACAGAATCACAGAATTTCAGTGGTTGGAAGGGACCTCCAGAGATCACTGAGTCCAGTCTTCTGTTAAAGCAGATTCCCTACAGCATGTTGCAAGTGCTACGGCCATTTTTTTCCATTTTTTCCCATATTTCTATTGAAAGTTATTTTTCTATTGAAACAATATTTATTATTATTTTCTCTTAAAAGAAAAGCTTCCAGCTGGTCAAAATTTTCTTTAAAATAAAAAACAAAACAAAACAAAAAACCCCAAAAAAAACAAAAACCAAAAAGCTGGGAATTAAAGCATTTATAGCCACTTCGGTTTTTTTATTTAAAAAAATAATAAATGTAGATATTGATGTGGACATTTCATACTCTAAATAAATAATCTCATGAAGTAGAATAAACGTATGTATAATATATATTTTATATACATATATGAGGTTAGTCCTGAAAATTATCTTGGACCAAATGGAGATTTCAATTTACACCTCTGTATAAAAAGCGGTTGTTGCATGGAATCACACTTCCGTTTAAAACACTAATGTTCATTTAATGTGCAGATTTCCAAAGCCTCTTGCCAGTAATAATAAAAATACAGTTTGTTTTTCTAGAGTCAAATCTAAATTGTTTCAATGTTCTGAAAATGGTCAATCATAGATGCTGCGAAATAAAGCACCAAAAAAAGCTATTTAAATACACTCTGGATAAACCTTCTTTTGTTTGTTTGTTTGTGGTGTAGCATTAGTTAAAGAATATTCAAATACCTTTTTAGGTAGATATGTTTTATAAAGCTATATAGTTAAGGTCTTTTTTTTTTTAATTATTATTTTTTCCTTGCCAAACTGTCCCAATTGTTACAAATAACTGGTAACTAAACATTTTCTAGTTCATTTTTAAGTATCTCACTGTGACCTTCTTCCCTCTTGCCCTTAGTTCACTACTTTTTGGCTACAGACTCTTTAAGATAGGGAAATTACATCAGCAGTTTCACCTACTTTGCAGTCACCTCATTCTGTCCTGATTTATACCCTATGAAATCCTATTGCCCTCAGGGGGTTCTGCAGAGTGTAAGGCTGGACAGAGTTTGATCCAGAATGTTAAATACTGGAGCATCAAAGTTATAGGTTCATTGCAATTATTATTGGTCCCTGTTGGTTATTTACTTATGCTGTATCTCAGCTATAGTTAAATTCCATACTAGGAGGTACGTGGGGAGAAATGAAAGCACAAATAGCAGGAGAGGGGATTTATTTGGAATAGGCTTGTACCTATTTTTATGGTGCAAGTCTTAGCAGAAATTGAAGGATTTTCAAGGATTTTGAGTTTCCCTAGAAAGCTGCATTGCAAACAGGTAGCTCAGCTGTTGATCTGTGAGGGGTTCAACATTCCTGGTCACAGAGGTGGAGCCTCCACAGCCCTCACCTCTGTGCATCAGTCACAGATAAGCCTATTCAGAGAGATGGACACCTCTTCAGTCACTTGGTCATCTTCTCCAAAACAGCTGCCCTGGTAATGTGTTTTTAAAATCTAAGGGGCAAACCTATGTCACATTTCAGTTAACTGTCAGGAGGAGTACTCCATCTTTAATTACCAAATTTTTGGCCCAGATTTTTGTATCTAATTATTAATTTGATATATCATTGTAGATAGTACTTTATGCAACTGCTGCTACAGATTCCATTGACAGTGTCCCAGAACTTAAATTAGAATTAAGGAAAAATCATATACAACTATATGCTATTATTTCCACTCTGAGGTTTTCCGTCATGTGACTTCAAGAAGTTCATAACACAGAATTGTGTCCCTTCTTATGTTAGGTACTTAACTGAACACCTAAAAGCACATATCAAAGATACAATTTATAAAGATGAGCTAAAGTAATAATAGTAATAATAAGTCCAAACATACATCAGTATGATTACAATGGTCTCTACAGCCCTTGAGGTTTTTGCTTCAAGATTTGTAATTTTTCCTCCTCAGTTTTTGGGTGGATTGAGATTGTCAGAACTCAGATAAGAGCACCAGAGTTTCAGGGTGTATTGCATAGGAATGAATAAGGTAATATAACATAGGTCACACTTTCTGCTGAATTATCATAGAGCTATCCACCATTAAAGGAAATCTATCACTTCACAAGGAAATTAGATCTTGATGACTGAGAGGCCACTGGAACATACTCTGGAAAGAAAGCCTGTTTTAAATTTACACCTTTTCCTGGCTCTTACTCTGTAAGAAAAAACAACCCAGAGTCCCTTATGGGTAGCCATATATCTTACATTGAATTGCTGCCCGGTGTGTTCCCATGCAGACTTTCTGGTTGGACACAAGGGTCTTTAACACAGTGAAAAATATGTATGCCATACTTTTGCTTTCCAACGAAGCTGCTTTTTTTTTTTTTTTTTTCAAATTGAAAAAATGGAATTATGAAGTACTCCAAGTTAGATCTCTTTTCTACAGCAATGAGTTTTTCGGGAAAAGAATTTGTAATTGAATGTGAGGTCTCTCTTATACCACTTTATGCATGGCTTCTGAGTTTGAACTGCAGTGTCTTGAGTTTGTAAATACCAAAAAATATGTTTTTAATTTACCAGTCAGATTTATTTGTCAAATTGAATAGCAAAGAGAATGACATGGAGAATATTTATCCAGATTGTAACTACCAACCAGCTTCTCAGAACTCTTTCACAACTCCCAAAAAATAGTTTTATCTTCCTTTTTATTGCACTCACTAATCAGAATCTAGACTGCCTCACAACAGTCAGCTGCCATTGTAACAAGTTACAGGAAAATTACAATGCTTCCTAAGCATTTCCACAGAAATAATTTTGATGTGCGTGGGGGTGGACAGTAGGAGGAGAATAACCTTGGGAAAACCACAATTATAAACAGCTGCGGTATGCATTAAATGTAATTATGATTGATTCCTATAAATAATTCTTTGTGTAAATTTCCACTTAAGCTGGATTTGCTGTTCGGGTGCAATGGACATTTCTGTATTAAGTGATTATCTCTTTTTATTATTATTAAAAACACAGATTCTTTTCCGTTGGGAGAGGAGATGAGGAAAGAAGACTTATTGTATCAGCATGAACTACTGAAAATCTGGATTCTCACAGTTAATGGCTTATCGGCCTGGATTAGATGGAAGTGTTTGTGCCTGAACTACAAAGAAGGATTAAAATAAATAAGGGTGCATCGTCCAAAGTTATTGTCAGGAAAACCTCATAATACAATTTCAACAAGACAATAAATGTATAATGATAGATAGCATCTGATCAACCACTGTGGAACAGCTGACTATATTAATAGGACTTGACATTTGTTCTGTTTAATGGAGAAGGTGCTGAGTACCTAGGTTTCTACTATGCTAATTGCTTGGTCATTTGAAAAAGAAATCAATACAATACAGCCCTCACAGGAAAAAATGTTTACTGATTCTTTACATATCCTACACCAAAAATAGCACTAAATCATAGTCATTAATTCATTTGACTAATTCACTACTTCAGATTTCATTCATTCCCATTTAAGATTTTACAACTGTCTATCATATTAATATTCTGTGATGTTAATGACAGGAAAGATCAGATAATGTAATATAACTAAGAGAAGGGAGAAGGTTGCCTTTGCAAGGTTTATATATCCCATTCCTGATCCCACTGAAATTAATTACAGTTAGCCATTTACTGCTGTGAGATAAGACTAGTGCATAGGTAGTGTGTGCTCTCAGTTCTCATTGTGTGTGTGGGAGCAACTAAGAAACATTCAATGCTTTGAAAAAGGAAAGGGATCTTAAAGCAACTATATCACTGTGACTGCTGTGACAGCTGGCCCTCCACAGAGTCCAGCCTTGTATTGAATGAAGCTGTTGAGCAAGTTTATACCCATTTCTTTGTCAAAGAACACAGAAGTCAATGACATGTGCTAAAAATTAAATGACTGCATAGCTAAGACGATGATCCATGTCTATATTTCTACTCCACAAATCTCCTCAACAATGTAGGTTTTAATCTAGATTTTCATTCCAGTTGGGATATATTATTCAGTTTTCAAACAGAACATATGGATACTGCAAAGTGCATCAGCACTTTTGGGACAAAATCAGAAATATGGGGACTTGCTTTTCTCCTAGATATCACAAAAGATGTTCATATTTTAATCTTTCTCACTTCCTTGACACCTCATATAATGTTGTTGTTTTTTTTTTCCCCCTGTACATCTGTAGAGCATTTCATAAAGCTAAAAAGTATTCTCTGCGTACATTGGGAATGGGTTAAACATGCTACATGTGAATATCTTTTAAATTCAGATTGAAAATATTACCCAGGCTATTTTTCAAAATCTGTACAATTATCGTCAAAGGCAGTATTGAACTCAGGGGCATGCTCTGCCTGTGCTTTAACCTTGGGCAGTGTTTTCCTAACACAGACTGCTTGCAGTATCTTCAAAGCAGAGTTGAAAGACTGAACATGTTTTTCCATGTTAGATCTATAGACATTTTTTATTACTACTTCCTTCACTTGTTTGTGCCATTAGCCTAATTCTGACTAAACCCTTGCTCACTTTCCCACAGAGTTTTGGCGGAACTACTCGTACAGTTGAGGTGATTGGCACCTAACACTAATCAGTCTATTTTTACAGACCTTTATTGGAATTATTGATAGTTTACAAGCTTTAAGCTCTTCATGGCAGAAAGAAGGGCCTTATTTGCTTGAAAGTTAAAGTAAGCAGACATAGAAACATCTGCTATCATTCAGGTTGCATTTAGTGCATTAAATTAAGAAATACAGTCAAGATTCAATACAATATTGATGACTTGCTTGATGATTTTTAAACAAAAGCATAAAGCTAAGAAAAGTTTAAACTCCTCAGGCTAATTTAGAAGCTGTCTCTCTAAAAAAGCAACAGAGTATTTTGTGAATACGATTTTACATACTTAAACCTGCATGTAGGTATAGAAATCAGGTACAGTTCCAATACAACAAAATAAGATCTATTCATCCTTTTGACCATGTAGACATTTTGTTATTATTCTTTTCCCTTATGACTGCATTTAAAGAGATTTTATAAAACCTCCATCACACTTTTAAAATAAATATTCAAAAAAGAAAACAATAACAACCATGAAACAGAACAGGGGTTGTATATTTTCTGAAAAAAAAAAAAAAATCCTTACATCAATCAAACAAATATACATTAGCAAGACAGAAACACATTAAGACTCATTTTCCTTTTTCCTGTGCCAGGCTGCTTCTTTCACACTACATATCAGAAGGAAAGTAATTCACCTCTCAAAACAAAATATTAAAGAACAAAATATGACTGTGATGCACTTCTGCAGAATACAGTCAAATTTCCATAAAATGTCTGCAGGGTTTTGCACATTAAAATTTCTCATACTAAAAATGTTTATGGAAATAGGTCATTATGCACATTACTAATAGAGAGCAATTTGTTGCTTTTAAAGGAGCTTTTATACTAATAGTTGTGAATAAACACATTTATCAGACATCCTAAATATAAACAATGTATATAGTGGTGAGTACAGTACTCCTCACACACCTCGCAGGCATAGATTAAAAGAATTGCTCATTCAGGGCCCAGTTCTACAAACAAGGTGCCCAGGGGAACTTTGTAACTGTTTTGTTTTGTTTTTTATTACTTTTGATGGGACATGAATGGTATTTCACTTACGGAAATGGGGTTAAGGATGGTGTCACAGGAAGCACTGGGTTTACTTGCAGGAGTAAGTATTTACAAGCTTAGGACCTTGAGTCCTACCTTCTTCCTCATAGCTTGGCCAGAGTTCATGAGGTTCTTCTTGTATTTAGTGAAAGTGAAAGGCAGTTAGGGATGTTCATGAAGACATAGCTCCTCTGCAGCCAGGACTTTGGAGTCCCATCCAGAAAGCCCTTGGAAAACTTTTGCATTTCATGGAAAGCAGCTTTGTACAGCGCAAAGAAAATTTTCACATTAGTGGCAGCGAATTGTCCTGGTATGGTATCTGAACTGAGTTTGTAACAATATGTATCCCATTATCAGCACTTAGAAACAATAAAAAATGATAACGACTATTGTAATTTTAACTGTCTATTGAGGAGCTAAAAAGATACAGTCAGGTAATTACACTGTGTAGGTTCTGATAACATGGGAATCAGAAAGCTTAAAACTGCTGGGCTTGCTGAGGAACATCTTTTAATATGTTTACACAGTAATCAGCACCAATTCTTTTAAAAATCCCACTTAAAAAAAAACAATGCAACATATTAGGTGACCTAGAATGTATAAATGAAATGAGATGTTTTGAGAAGATAAGCCGATTCGTGTGGTCCCTTGCTTGGTTGTCACTAAAAGTGAAGAAAATGTAAAACATCTATCCAATTATTTTAGTTAATATACAAGCATTAGGCATTCAGATTCCTAATTAAGAGACAACATGCCCTGTCAGGCGTCTGCATGGACTATTGAGCATTGCCTAGATTGTTCCATAATTATCCCAGCTTAATAGCTCTAAAAATGTAAGCAATGTGCATCCATTGAGGAAATGCACTGCTTATCGCATGAGGAGGAACAGCATACAGAACATGCTCTGCTACCATGTATTTGTGCTTCAGGTTTTTAGTGGAACATACTTTAATTAATAGCAGACAGCCTCGGCTTATTAGCTGGCTTCTATTGGCAAGGAAGAAATGTAGCTCATATATCAAAAAAGACTTTCATAACAAGAATTGAACTCAACCACTAGGAGTGCTCCATTCCAGACTATTGTGTCAGACAGGTATCAAAAAGAAGTGACAATATGCACAAAAATGTATTTTATACTGATTTCAATATGCTATTATTCAACCTAATTTATCAAAATACTCCATCTTCCAGACCCTCCTCACCAAAACCAAACATATATAACAAACAAAATAAATAACAAAAACATAGCCTCTAGGGTAGTTATGTTGTCAAGGAAACAGATTTTTTCCATCTTCTGTGATTTGCATTGTCAGTAAATTTGCTACAGTTTCCTTCTTTCCATGCTTGAAGTCTGTATTCAAGAGCTGACTAATCTTACCTTGAGTGTTGCAGCCATAGCATCAAGATGTCTATACTTTCATACAATCTGGCAAGACTGGAAAGTGGATAAGATAGTGAGAATGTGAAGAAATTCACAGAATACCTAGAAATGTGCGAACAAAAGCATATTTTGTTAAAACTTGGTGGTTTTTTTTTTCTTTTCTGTTCTTATAAATGGGAATAAATATGATTATGAAAAATTGCTTTTACTTATCTATTCTTTCCTTTTGTCATCTGTATATGACCAGAACTCTATGAACTATATTAGAATGTGGGAGGCCTTATATGTGGACTTACCAGTCTGGAATTTCACACCATAATTGTTATTGAATATGCATATTTTTTTCTTCATTGAATATTTTAACCTTTTATTAAATAAATGGGAAAGCAATTATCCATCTGTAGATGCAGAAGTAATGTCAATGTGAATGAGAGAATTGATCAAGATCATTTTAGCTGAACTATTTTTGTCAAAAGATGTAGGTCGCTTTGCTTTTGTTTTTAGTCATAAATATGTATATAATATTGTTCAATGTTTTAATTAAATGCAACAATGAACTTTTGGCTAAAATGATACATCTGAGGACTGTTTTTAGATCTCAAATCCCTTTTTTTTTTCTTTTTTTTTCTTTTTTTTTCCTTTTCTACTGGTACAAAATTTGAAACCACAGCTTTCCTTTTTGGCTCAAGACACAAAGATTCTCACTCCTTATGAGGCCATAACATGCTTAAAGGTATTTATGTGTTTAGAATTCTGTGGACAGTAGCCTTGAAGATTACTCTGCATAATGAAACACATTTTCAAAATCATAGTGACTTAGGAATTTTTGTGCATTTCTTGTACATGAAAAGTCTACCCAGTCTATATGAATGAAGGAAAACTAAATTGGAACAAAACTCTACTTTTTCTATTTCTCCTCTCTGTAAACTAGCGTTAGTGGGAATGCTGCAGTTTGGCTCCTTCTGCACTGAAATGTGCATTCCTCTGTGAAGGGATGAGGTAGCATTTTTTGCTGAAACATGGGCAGAAGTGTTAAGATACAGACCTGGGATTGCTCTGGTGAAGTCTCGGGACCTTTGTTTGAAATGCAAGACAAGTTATCTGTATTCTGACTGGAAAACCCCAGGATCTGGCAGCTTTAATGTGAGCTGTTGATAAATATGAGTAGAACCAGGAGCACAACACCCACAAAGAATCCCCTGCCCACTTGCCACTAGGCAGAAGGAGAAAACCTAAGATACAAGGAAAATGAAAGAAGCCTTCTGCTTGGGGCAGCAGAAAACTCCTTCCTGTCTACCAAAGTGCCTTTATGCAATAGGTTTCAAGCTCTGAAACGTGGTGGACTGGCAAATGATTATGTGGATGAAAGTCCATTCAGACTGGAGAATGCAACTTGGGGTAGTCAGCCTGTACCCTGTATCACAGCCTAATTAGTAAGATCTCCTGTTTTGAAGGCATCAGTGCTGGTTACCTTTAAATGACACTCTTAAGAGCACAAGAACAGACAATTCTAGAATGTCAGAAGTCAAGCAGGCAGGACAGAAAGTTGGTTTGGCTGAGCAGGGATCTTCTTTTAGAGCTTGGCAGAAAAAGAAAGTATATGGTCACCGGAAGACAAGCTGAGAGACATGAGAAGGCTACACAGATACTGTTCTCCACTGTAGGGAGAAAATTCTTGTGGCCAATGGAGTCGTGGAGGACCATGACTGCAGTAATGATAAACTCCCAGCCAATGCTGAACTTGGGCAGGATTTGGTGTTCCTACTGTATACATAAAAGTACATGGGCTCTAGGGTAGTTGAGTAGCTGGCTGAAGACATCACAAGACCTCTGTCAATTATTTTTCAGTGGTCTTGGGAATCTGGAGAGATCCCAGTTGACTGAAAGATGGCAAACATTCTCCTGATTTTCAAGAAGGGCAAGAAAGAGAACTCTAGCTCTCTAATCAAAGGCCTGTCAGCCTCACTTTAATGCCTGGCAAAATTATGGAGAAGACTATTGTGAAAGTTACTGAAAAACAGCTGTAAGAGAATGCTGTCATTGTTCGCAGCTGATAGGTCTTCATATTATATACCATTATAACCTTTTGCATGATATCATATGACAAAGAATATCCCCTTGGACAATCCAGTCCTGGCTCTTCCCTTCCTAGTTCCCCTGTCCTCCCCAGCTCCCTTCTACTGGCAGGACAGCATCAGAAGGAGAAACGTTCATGGCTCTGGCGCAGCACCACTCAACATCAAAAATATGTGTGTACTATCAACACTGTTTTTCTCCTAGAGCCAAAACATATCACCCTATTATGAAGGAGAATCAGCCCTGTCTCAGCAGAAACCAGGACAGTTGATGAAACTAAACTGGGAGCTGCTCCTTGAGGACAGAGGGACTTTGCAGAGGGATTTTGACAAATTGGAGGGCTAAGCAGTCATCAACCACATGAAGCTGAATAATAGCAAGTGCTGGATTCTACACCTGGAAAGGGGCAGCACTGGTTTTATGTACGGACTGGAGGATGTAAGTCAGGAGAGCAGCTCCACAGAAAGGGCTTTTGGTTGGCAACAAATTGAAACTGACTCAGCAGTGTGCCCTTGGAAGCCCAATGGGCAAACTGTGCCCTGGGGTGCATCAGGCGTAGCACTGCCACCAAGCGGGGGAATGTGTTGTCCCACTCTTCTCTGTGCTGTGTGGCCTCACCTTGAGCTCTGGCTGCAGGTTTAGGCACAATAATTTAAGAAAGACAGAAAACAGTCAAACATTTTTTAAAAGACCTTGAAAATGTTTTTGGTTAAATAAAAATGCGGAAAAACTATATCATATTTGTCAAGATCACTACTTTTCAGGTTTGGATGTGCAGTATGAGATGAAGTTCACAGCAGTTTTTTAAAAATAAAAGATTCCCAAAGGAGTATTCACATAGGTGAATTCTCACATGGCCAAGATCTTGAGACTCCAAGGACCTTGTGCTATTCAGAATTGACTCTGGCCTTGCAGGTAACTGGTGAGATGACAATAGGGTGACAATTCATTATTAACAAGCTAAAAAAAAAGTTGTTAAAAGAATACCAAGGTAACAGAAACGTCGTCTTTTTTTTTTTTATTAAGAAATGTTTTAATTAATCTCAGAAGGCCTGTTCTCAGGCCTTGATTTCAGGCATTTAAAAATATGTATCAGCAATGAGGCTGTGCTGAGGTAAGGGCTTGGGAATGAGAACTCCAGGAGAAAAGGAGAAAGAGAGAGAGAGGTGCTTTATAGAGTTCATACTGTCAGGGGTCTTAGCTGTCTCTGTGGTATGAAATTCATCACATTTGGGTAAGCAACTCTTTCTGTCACTATTTTTTTTTTTACCTCTAAGACTTATTTATAAAGAAAAAAAAGCAAGAAATGCATATGATATACAGCAGGCATGTCCAGCCTAAGGCCCATGGGCATCACATGGCACAGCTCTCATTGTGGCCACTCCCTGCCTCATGCCGTCGTGATGATCATCCTTCCCCACTGAGTCGCCAGCCCCAGCCCCATGCACAAATCACTCAGCAACAACCACAGTGTCCTGTTAACTCTGTCTGAGATGAAAGCAGGGCATGGGGAGGGCTCAGTGCAGTGCCAGCTCAAGTTGTGGCAAACAGTCTGTAAACAGAAAAAAAAATTAAAAAATAAATAATGCAGCCTTACTTTCTGTTTTGATAAAGGAATTCAAGAATAGATTTCAAAAGTGCAAAGAAAATCTTTTTTTTTTTTTTTTTTTTTTTGTATATTTGCAACTCAATTTTCAGTCGCCATAAATATATTTTTGGCAAAATTTCAAATGGAATGTATAGAGTTGCAGATATTCAATTCAGACATTTGATTATGTCATTTTACTAGATTTTTATAGGGCTTCTCTTACCAGAAAAGCCCCTCACTTCACAATCCCTCCTTATTCATATCACTGCTTTTTGCCAGTACACACATTTGTGAACAACTGTTCTCAAGAATGAAACACAGGAAGAGTAAAATCTCTGGTGAACACATTAAGAGCTCACTAAGAATTGTAACCACTTCCATTGAACCATACTGATGTGTTAGTTTCACAAAAATAAGGTCAAATATCCAACTAGCTTTATATTTTTGATGCTATCCTTTTTATATTTTCATAATAAATATATATTTAAAAAGAAATTTTGTTAGTCGAAAACATTAATTATATTACATATTTTAGATGTGCCCCTAGACAATTCATTCTCATTCTGTGCAGACCAAGCAAGGTCACATGCTGAACACCCATGCACCAAACCAATTTCCTAAGAGCCACACCAGTACGTCTTTTAAGTATGTCCAAGTAGCAGCAGCGTACACATGGAAGCACCAGCTTTGTTTTCAGTAGGAATGATATTTTGTCTGTGGAATAGTCATTTTTTATATTTATTAATTTTATTAAAAGTGAGCGTAAGCCCTGCTAGAGGCGCTGGGGGCGGTGGCCTCTTGCAGGTCTGGGGAGCATCATGGGCACTGCTAGCCCTCTTCTTCTTGGGGTGCTGGGGACACCCAGAGGAATGCTTCCTGCCCTGGATTGTGACTGCAGCCCTGGGCACTAGGCCCTGCTGCCTCCTGCCCTGACTTCTCACAGGGCAGCTCCCACTCCCTAGGCCTGGATGCATTGGGGAGCTTGCCAACATCCTTATGCAGGATCCCACTGGATGTGTGGGGGGAACTCCTCCTCAACTGGACCTGTGGAGCTGCTGGAGGGTGTGATGATGGAGTTGAGGACTCTCTGTTGGTCAGAGGCCATTGGTCTCTCCTGTTGCCCGAGCATTGCCCTCATCTCCTCACCCTCTGTGCATCCCAGCTGCAGTGGCTGATTATAGTGCAAATCAGCCAGTCAGTGAGCAGCATGGTGATGGGTCCCATGCTGGGCTGCACACATTGGAGCATGGCATCCCTGTCCAGCCCTGGCTCAGGAACAAGCCCTCTGATGACCTGCCATTTTGCTAAATGCAGCACATGCAAGCCAAAATCTTGCACGCTCATGGCATATGGGTAACCTTGAAAAGGCAGAAGAATATTGTTTAGGTTTGAGTCCACTGAGAGTAGCTAAAATTCTTTTAAAAAATGAAGTGTTGTTGGAAGCTTGTGAGGATTGGATTTCACCTCATTGTTTCTTTGGACAAAAAATGTACTGTCAGGCAAAAATAGTTTTTTAAGTTTTTGTTTGTTTTATTGGATCATTCAAAATCTTATTTGCTCAGTAAACTATAGTCATATAAAGATCCCATGGGAAGCTCAAAACTTTTCCCAAATCAGGAGGAAGAGAACAGTAAAGTAGTTATTGACAGGCAAGGGAACTCATTATATTTTGTTTAAAAAAGTTTTGTAAACAAGATTCTATTAAAAGGTTATCTACCTGCACTTTTGTTTGGAGTCTAATTTGTTAAGTATTCACGTTTTCTAACTCAATTTTTATAAAAGCAGGCACTTTTAAGATAAGAGGTATTTTTTATAATAAGTAACTCTGTTATGAAACAGAAAAGTATAAATCAGTTTATTAGATAACATCCACATTTATAGATGTAAAAAAGACCTCAAGTAAGGACCTCGGGCTGCTGTAATTTTTTCTTCAGGAAGCTATGTATAAAATACCTTAAGGCTCAATAAATGAAGGTAGTTTAGTTGAAAATTTTAATAATTTTCCCATCACAAGGGGCAAAATACACTCCCCACCAGCTACTAGATAGTTCCCATACAGTGAATTCCCCCAGTGTTCTATATATCTGATAAGCATAAAGCTTATGTTTAATTTTTGGTAAAAATAATGGATACGAATATGATGCAGTATGTTCTTTAAAAGGTTGCTGACCAGCTAAAGTCCAAAATAGGACTTCAACAGCATTTCCATGTTATCTTCATAGGCTAAAAAAAAAGCACTAACAAAACAAACAACAAAAAATTGCTTCAACATTTTGCTAAGACCTACTTGCATCTAAGGTGTTTCATTGAATTTAGTTGATAAGGCTCTTTCAAAATCAAATATATTTACATATGCCTGTAGCTTGTTGATTACAACTTGGTTCTTGTGCATGACTTCCCTGAAGAAGAGCTTTGTATCAGTGTATCTCTCAGAAGCCAAGTACTAGTGAACACATAACTACTTTCTTGGTGAGCCTTATCAAGACCATTTCTGGGGATGACATAATACATTTCTTCTTGCAGGCAAAGTAATTTTTATCCTGCTTCATATTATTCTGTATACTTTCTTTTAGAAGTGTACATCATATCAGTTGGGTACATTGATACAGAGTCTGGATCTCATTTTGGGAAGATTCCTTGAAAGTTTAGTGATGCTTCAGATTTGTATTGTTGTTATATTTTGATAGTGGTTTTTATGGATAGTCTGAAATTATTCAGAATTTCTATCTATTGGGAAATGTTTTGAATGAAATGCTCATATTGCTTGGCAATAAACCATTTTGGAGGGCAGAATCCAGCAGTGTAATTCAACTCTCCAACCTCCCCATAGGGACTGGATTGTTATATCATGTTCCTCACTTTGTTGTTTCTTTGTTTCTCACTTTGTGTCTCACTTTGTTTCTTACTGATTACAGATAATAATATTGTCCAGGTATATTCTGCCCTCAGTTGCAACAGATCAAGACTGGAAGCAGAGAATGGAGACCTACTGAAGAAAACTGTCATGTTTAAAGGCCGTCCACAGTTCTTGGATATAAGAAAAATCTAAGTCAGTTGGATGCTGATGCTCTATTAAAGCTCTGTGTTCCCCAAATAGTCAACTGAATATCTTTCTTTTGATAATATCCATGCAGAGTGCTACTGCAAAAAGCATTCTACTGTTATCTTGTTATCCAGTTTCTTCTATAAACTATGCATATTCACTGTCAGGTGTTTCATTGTTGACCCCGTTGTACCTATAGCCTTTCACTGAAACATTAACTTCTCGGGTCACTAAGCCTTTGTTTTAAAACAAACCAGTCTTCGAGAAGAACTTCTGACATTCTTATCAAACCTTCTCTGTAGGAAAAGCTGCATGAAACATCTACAGTTGTATAAATTAAATTGTGAAAAAGATTGGAAGGATGCAGAAAGAGCCAACACGAATTCCCATAAACCTAGTCTCAAATTTAAGAAGCTTAAAAACAAAGACATGCTGTTAATAGACTTCCCACTATGCCAGTCCCATATTAAACCCCAAACTTAGTACAATGATAAGATTTCATCTCCATAAGTTTTCTTCTCTTGTGCTACAATCGTATGTTACTAAGTTTCTATCTTATTTAACCTAAAAATAGAATCATGTCATTGATAATTTTCTGGAAGTACTTGAATAAAAAGAAGTCAGTCTTCTGTATTTAAGTATGCAATTATCTTTTTCATTTAATTTTTTATTATTTGTGAAATGTTCTTAGATAACAGACTGTGACAAACATTTTTTTCTTAGCCTTAGAAAGAATATAAATGAATTATACTCTTAGTGTCATTTGTTTGAAAATATGATAAAAGGATGGCAGAAGTTCTTGTGGAGTAAATCATTTTAGTGACAAGAAATTTATGTAAATTTGCTCTGTTTAATATGAGGTCATACATGTAAGTGGGCCAAGATATCAGTGCCTTCCCAATAATACTGATATTAATCTCTGATTGAAAAATATCTGGTATCAGAACAGAGCTATTTATAAAAAACATCCTTCTGTGACACATGAGATATGACAGAACACCTTGAATAACATTTCTTTTCTTGTTAAAAAAGTGTGAGACTTTGGTTTCCTCATAACCAATTTCCTAGCAAGATCCTAGTGCAACTGCATCCCTTATACTATCCCAGAGTCATGATTCCCCTTATGACTTGGGCTAAAACTGATCTGTGGGAAGTTCACATTGTATTTTGGGAAGGAACTTGGAAAAAAGTGGAAGGCTAAACTACCACTCATCACCACCATCAGTACTATGATAGAAGCAAAATGCTGTTTAATGATATGTTGAACACATTCAAAACAAAATAACACTTCAAATAAATAAAAGAGCTTTAATGACTTGTTATGCCAAATGCATATAGACCTGCAGATTTTCTTGAATGTAGATATTGGGGTATTGACATAAAACAGAAATAAAACATATGATTAGCAAACACTGGACAGTTCACTCCTTTGATACAAATTCCTTGCTCTTTATTTTGCTATGGTCTTGAACTATCCCACATTATAATGGTTATTAATAATGTAAGAATGAGGCAGAGCAAAGATTTGTTTATCTCAGGTTTCTCGTGACAAAATGGCCTGTAATTAATCATAGAATCATAGAGTTGCTCAGGTTAGAAAAGATCTTCACATGAAGTCCAACCTCAACCTAACCATACTACCCAAACTCTAACAACCCTCCACTAAATCTTGTCCCTGAGCCCCACATTCAAATGTTTTTTAAACACATTCAGGAATGGTGACTCAATCACCTCCCTGGGGAGCCTATTTCAGTGCTGAACAACCCTTTCTGTAAAGAAGTTTTTCCTGATATCCAACCTAAACCTTGCCTGGCACAACTTGAGGCCATTTCCCCTCGTCCTGTCAACTGTCACTAGTGAGAAGACTGAGAAGACTGCTTCAATCACCTCTCAGATATGTGAAGAGAGCAATAAGGTCTCCCCTCAGCCTCCTCTTCCCCAAACTAAACAGTCTCAGTTCCGTTCTGCTTGAAGACAGAGCATGGGAGAGCAGGGCAGGAGCAGAGCAGTGCATGTGAGGTACCTCAAGGACACCTCTGAGCTTTAGGAGGCCAACTGGAGCTTTCTAGTACTCCTACAACCGGGATATTTGTGTGTAGCCTGCAGACTCTTCCTGGGTCTGGTAACTCCATAATCAAGAAGATGCTTATCTCCTTTCCCTGATCCCAGTGCTGGGCTCAGTGTTTCTACAGATATCAGTCAAATCAGTTATGTTCACTGGAGCTGGAGGCCTGCACAGGAACAGCTCTCAACTGATACTGCAGCCTGCAATCACCCAGGTGTGGCATTGGGCCAGCCCCAAATAATGCATGAATCTCAGGTGGGTGAAAACTGGTCTTTATTCCAAGCCCAAGATGTTCCAGGGGAGTTCGAAATTAAGCAAAACACATCTGTGCATCCCTCATTATTGTTGTTTTTATTGTTGTTATAATCTTTCATTACAATAATCCACATTTTTGTTCCACATTGCGACTATTCGTGAGGCTGGAAATAGTCATTAAAATGTGATAATGTTTAAAATTCTCGCACATTAACACTGACATTTCACCTTATAAACAATCTCAGGTAATGAAGGTCAATAAAAGCAAACAGTCTGTCTACAGCCCTTAGTCAGATGCTTTTTCTGCTTGGACTTCACAGCAGGGGACTGTCAGACAGAGTGTTTTCCTCTGTGCAGTTCCTCTCTGAGTACTTGCTGCAGCTGGCTTCAGCATATGGTGGAATATGAAGATATTTTCTGGGGTCCACTGCCTCAATCACTGTTTAATGATTAATTACTGCAGGCTGGTGTCAGGGTGAGACTTTCAAGGCTTCAGGCAAAAGTCTTAACTATAGAAAATGACAGCAGGTGGGATTTTGCCAAAAAGAGTAAGTTTGCACTTCAAGTTCTAATGATTTGCAGTGTCTTTTGATCCATTTGTAAACAGCAAGATGGTAAAAGACTAAAATTATCAGGTAATAAATGCCAACAATAACAAGAAATTGTTCCCTGAGAAAGTCTTAGGATGTTTGGTCACGGAGAAGATGCTGTAACTAGATCTTTTGGAACAAAGTAGGAACTGCTGGGCCGCCTTCTCTCAGATCATCTCCAATAAAGAATGAATTCAGTCTCCAATCACTAGGACGAGGAAGATAAAGACTCAGAAAAAAGAAGACTGGGGCTTATGGAAGCAATGATGCTGAAGTACTTATACTGACTCCATTGTGGATGTTGGTCTTGTAATCATGGTGCTTTCTTTGCCAGATCTAGAGCTAGCATCAACTCTGTGGGGAGCTTTTGGATGGTAATCAGCATCTTATGGGGAACAGAAGTGTTATGGACAGACAGCATTCCTACTGCTGGGGCTCCTGGGAGTAGTGCCACCTCAGCCTATCTCAAGGAAGTTTAGAATTGGCCTTGGCTTTCAATGGTAGTTTTTTGGACTATTGGAATCCTTTGAATATTGGAGAAGCTTTCTGCCTACTTTTGCCTTCCTATTTCCTGAGCATAGCTCTGGAGGAGGAAAGTCAGTGGCCCCTTGAGATTTAATGTCAGCACTGTTAATCAGAGCTCTGCTCCATTTACAAGAGATGAGCCTTGGATTGACATAATGAGGACACAAGGGATCAAGGACGTTTAAAGGTTGTGGGTTTTTGTTTTTGTTTCTGTTTTTAGTTTTTAGGAATATGTCTTTAAAACTGGCTATCAATGGTTGTGGTTCAAGCTGGCAGTGGCTGAGCACCATACAAGCATTTGTTCACTCCCCTGCTTCCTACTGGTATGGAGCAGACGTTAAAAAAAAAAAAGAACAAAGAAGAAATCATGGGTTGAGATAAAACTATTTACTAAGAGAAAAGGAAAATAGTTGTGACTATATGTTTATATATAAATGTATATAACAAGTGATGGACATGTGGTGATGATGTTTTATGATCTGAAATATCCCTTTGGCCAGTTTAAGTCAGCTGTCCTAATTCTGTTCCCTCCCAACTCCTTACGCCCTTCACTGAGAATGGCCTTGGCTCTGTACTGCACTGCTTAGCAACAACTATAAACATCAGTGTGCTATCAACATTGTTTTTCTTCTAAAACCAAAAACTTAGGATAATACCAGACACCCTGAAGAAAACAATTCCATCCCAGCTGAAAATAAGACATTGTGGAAGTGTGTATATGTAAAATTATCCACTAGAAGTAAGATTCTATTATCTCCTACTTACATATATAAGAATTGTATTTGTGCCTTAGAAAAGCCTAGGTTAATCTTCTTCAGATTATCCTTTGTCAGAAATGCAAAATAAGTGAAAATATTACCATTCACATTTAGTATCATGTTGCAATCACTTTGTGCTTGTGTCAGTGACTGCAGAGCAAAAGAAAATTAGATCTTTCATCTCAAATGCCTTTGTCTTCCATAAAATGGAAGAAGCTTTTACTTCAAAGATGGGGTACTTCATGCTGTATAGCTTGGGATTCTACCTTCCTTCTTAATGAAGCCAAAATCACACCATTTTCTTTCAAGTGAACGCAGAGTTGATTAGCACTGGGAACACTTCTCGAAACTCTGGTGAAAATACTTTTTTCTTTCCCAAGGAAAAGCAATATCTTCTATTACATGATATTGACAGCCAAAAAATGCTTATGCTTTAGGAAAAGAGGGAGAAAAAATAGGGTCACTTTTCAATCTTCTTTAAACATATTAAATAACTTCCAATGAAGTAAAAAAAGAAAATTATGTAAAGCAGAGCATGTAGTAAAAGCTTTTTTTTGGGGGGGGGGAGAGAAGGGGAATTGATCTGTTGCTACAGAAATTTGCTGTCTTGTTTAAAATATATTTTCTTTCCACAAATTAAATACATTTTTCAAAGTGCCTAAACATTTTTTTTTCCTCCAGGTTGAATATTACAAAGTATGAAGGGGACTTAGTCGTCTAATAAAAAACTAATTTTAGCTGTGTACAACCTTTAGTGCTTTTATTGGAAGAGAATGATAACGAGTGAGAAACAGCAGAGAATTAATGGGCAGGTTACTCAAGTTGTACAAGTCACAGTAAAATGCAACGTTATTTGTCAGTTTTTAATGTGATATTAACTGGTGATAGGTGAACCACAAAAGACTGAGAGGCTGAAT
This sequence comes from Tympanuchus pallidicinctus, assembly GCF_026119805.1. Lineage (NCBI taxonomy): Eukaryota > Metazoa > Chordata > Aves > Galliformes > Phasianidae > Tympanuchus > Tympanuchus pallidicinctus. Next base: position 938,718 of record NW_026294802.1, read on the forward strand.
AATCACCAAAAGCATAGGTGCTTAGTTAAACCTTATCTGAACCACTAAACACTGTAGAACTGGGGCTAACTTAGTGCAGCTGTCTGGATGAAAAAGGGTGATGACATAAAATGCCACACTTGGAAAATAAGATGTTTGCTTCTTTCATCTGTAGTGAAAATACTGTAAAAACAACTCCTCTTGTTTATTTTAATAAAAAAAAAAAAAAAAAAGTAAAGACAAAAAAAAAAGCTGATCAGCCTCCTAAAACAGTAACTAGATGTTCTTTTTTTTTTTTAACCTAAAAGAGTTAGGTTTAAGAAAGTTTGTTTTGGAGATAATTTAAAATTTCAATCCAAAATAGTTATTATGATCCTAAAAACTTTACAACAATTTAAGGGAACAAAATCTAGGTACAAAATCATGTTAGTAAAATCAAGACCCATCACACACAGACAAAGCCTGTGGCTTTAGGCACTGCTGAGCTGTGGACTGTTGGGCCATTAGAAGAGTATTTTTAATGAAATATATGTGCATACATACATATGCTTGTCCTTGACTCTGCTTAGTGGGGAACATATGAACCTTTGTTGTTATGCAGCGTCATCACCCTTAAGGTGAGTAGAACCACGAAATGATACAGTTTTACTTCACATGAGATGCCATAAAGGTCCTCTTCGTCTAATTTGTAATTGAGCAAACTATGTCCACTAGCTACCAAGACAAAGTGGTCAGTGTGAAAAAAACCATCTCAGGACCGACTTTAAAGAGTCAGGAAGGAATTTCCTTTTACCAAAAAATAAAACCACCCGAAACCAAACAATCACACAACACTATAGAATTCTTAATGCATATGGACAGGGTTAGATTTGATTTAATTTGTATGTAATGGAATCACGGCTTAGGTTGGAAGGGAACTTCAAGATCCTCTAGTTCCAATCCCTTGTGTTGGCAGGTCTGTAACCTGCTAGGTCAGGCTGCCCAGGCCCCATCCAACCTGACATTGAACATCTTCAGGGATGGGGCACCTTCAGCTTCCCTGGGAAACCTGTTCTAGTACCTCATTACCCTCTGAGTAAAAAATTTCTTCTTAACATCACCCCTAATTCTCCTCTCTTTTAGTTTAAAGCCATTCCCCCTTGTCCTATCACTATCAGACCATGTACTAAATCAGTCTCCCTCCTGTTTGTAAGCTCCCTTCAAGTACTGGAGGGCTGCAGTGAGGTCTCCCTGGAGTCTTCTCAGAGCTAAACCAGCCAAGCTGCTTCAATCTGTCCTCATAAGAGAGGTGCTCCAGCCCTGAGATCATCTTCTTGACATTCTCTGGAGCCACTCCAACCGCTCCACATCTTTCTGGTGCTGGGGGGCAGAGGCCTGGATGTACTGTAGATGGGGACTCAGGAGAGCAGAGTGAAAGGGAATGATCACCTCCCTCACCATGCTGGCTAGCCCTCTTTTGGTACAGCCCTGGATATAATTGGCCTTCTGAACTGCAAGCACACACTGCTGGCTCATGTCCAGCTTTTTGTCCACTGGAACACCCAAGTCCTTCTGTGCTGAGTTCTTCTCCCAGTCTGTACACATATCTGAGATTGCCCTGACTCACGTGCAATATCTTGTACTTGGTCTTTTGAATCTCACTAGGTTCAGATGAGCCCACTTGTTAAGCCTATCCTGGTTTCCCTCCAACCACTCAACAGCAAACTCTGCTGACACTGTGCAGGTCATTGATAAAGATGTTGCAGATGGCAACAATTTCAAGATGGACCCCTCAGGGACACCACTCATCACCAGCCTACCTCTGGACATAGAGCCTTTGACCACAACCCTCTGGCTGCAGCCATCCATCCTTCAGATCCATATCCCTTCAATTTAGAGATTAGAACATGGTGCAGGACAGTGTCAAAGGCCTTGCACAGTCCAGGTAGATGACGTCTGTTGTCCTTTCTTTGTTCACCAATGCCATTACTCCATCGTACAAGGCCAACGGATTCATGAGGCATGATCAGCCCTTGCTGAAGCAGTACTTGCTGTCTCAGCTCACCTCCTCTTCCATCTGACTTAGCATAACTTTCAGGAAGATCTGTTCCATGATCTTCCCAGGCACAAAGGTGAAGCTTACCAGTCTGTAGATCCTTAGGTCTTCTTTTTCTCCCTTTCTTAAAAGTAGGAATGATATTTACTTTTCCAGTCAGTAGAAACTTCACCTGACAGTCATGACTTTTCAAATATGATGGGGAGTGTCTTTGTGACTTCATCAACCAGTTTCTTCTGAGCCCTGGAATGCATGTCATGTGGCCCCATAGACTTGTACAAGTTCAATCTCATCAGGTCTTACATTTGTGGGATTTTATTCCCCTGACCCCTACCAAGAAGTTCAAGGATGTGAGATACATGGAAAGCCTCAGCCTTCTCTATGCCTGTTGAAATCATTTCTCAATTTTTATTTGTCAGAGGGGGTACGCTCTTCTTGGACTTTCTCTTCTGAGCAATATACATGTCAAGTCCCTTCTTGTTATTTTTTACATCCCTTGCTAATTTCAATTCCATCTGCACCTTTGCTTTTCTGATCATATCTCTGCATGTCCAGTCAGCATCCCTTTATTATTCCCAGGCTATACATCCCTACTTCCACTGCTGGTATATATTCTTATCCCTCAGTTTGTCCAAGAGGTCCTTGCTTAGCCATACCGGTTTCCTGCCTTTCCTGCTTGATTTCTTATGCTGGGATATGGAGAGTTGTTGTGCTTTCAGAAAGGTGTCCTTAAAGAGCTGCCAGCTCTGTTCCATCCCTATTTCCCTAAGGACAGTTTCCCAGAGGATCCTATCCAACAATTCCTTAGGCAGCCAGAATTTCACTCTCCTGAAGTTCAAGGTCCTGACTCTGTCCTCTACCAGGTCCATATTCCTCAAGATCACAAACTCAACTAGGACATGGTTGCTACAGCCCAGACTGCCTCCTGTCTTAACCACTTTAATGAACTCCTCTATTATTATTTTTATTTTATCTTATTTCATTTTATATTTTATTTTATGGAGGTATAAGTCTATGGCCCCCAGGGGAACACATTGCAGTGAATTAATTCAAATGGTATTCTCTCTGCTCACAACCAACATGGAGATGCCGTCTGTGGCACTAACATAAGAATAAAACTTTATGTAAATAACTTCCAAGTGGAGCCTCTCATTATTAATGCAGACAGTTCCAAAGGCAAAAGCAAACAGTATTTGGCAGCAGGAACTTTTAATGAGAATGTCATTAAGAAATTCAGTCTGTAGACAAAGCGTACCCAGCTGACTTTTCTACCTCTCTTTTTTTTCCCATCCATTAAACATACAGAAGATGTTTTGGGGGAACCGTGTGTACTTCCCCAAGTGAGCAGTCCTACTTGCAGCATATCACAGATTTACAAGAAGGTTAGTATCAGCTCATGGCAAATTGTTACCATGGGCAAATGATTTGTTGGATGGCATCTCTACTAATGTCATGTGAAATTGCAGAAGAAACAGAGCAGACTTGTATGAAGTTAACATCCACTATGAAGAGGATGAGGGAAGTTTGACTAGGAAGTATAGCCCAGATGGAGTTTTGATAAGAAATTGAAAGGCCAGTGCATTCAGGCTTAGCAAACTTGTTTCTCATTGCAAAATATCCAGGTTATCAGTCTAGCCAGAAGGAAAATCTGTGTCCTTGCTATGTAGCATTTGTAACTCCTCCTGTTACCACCTGGAAGTTCCTAATGCATCAAAAGAAGGACACAAATCAAAGCAGAGATGAACAATGAGTGTACAAAAGAATCCTAAACTGAAGTTGCTGTTATTTCAGGCTGGCAGAGATCATGATTAGCATCATCAGCTGCTATTTAGATTTATGTCAGGTCAACCTTAAATCTTCAAGTGAAAATTAAAGTGAATCTTAAACATTTATCATCACCATTAAACAAAAGAAAACAAAAAAAAAAAAAAAAAGAGATTAATGTGCTATTGTAATTGAATGTTTTTTCATTCACTTATGTTTCAGCTTGTCCACGGCAGGAATAATCTAAAATCATGTTAGATGACCTGAGACTGCTTCCTGATATCTCTCTGCCATTTCAATGTAAGTGCAAGACATTTGGAGGTCTCCTGTCAAATCTACCAGCACTGTGATGATGTACCACATCCACTAAGTTCTCCACCTTTTACAAAAGGAAGAAAACCTCTTTATATACATCAATAATTTTCCGTACAACTATGTTTAAAACCAAAAGGACAAAAGTAAAATTTTTCTGTGATTAATTTTCTATAGTATAAACAGTAGAAATTCTTACAAGATTTGGGTAAACAGTAGATTTTTGGATGCCATTCTATTAAAGGATCTATTCAGGATCTCTGTTCTCATTTAGTTGAACTGGCATATTTATGCCCTAAGCTTTATGAGGCTTGAGAATTCAAAGCAGTAGTGCTATGATGAGTTAACATCACTGCTTAGATTGTTCATCAGCCAAACAGCAAAATTTCTTAATGTTATTTTATGGGACTTATAAGACATTAAACTAAACATGATTGCTGCTCCATAAAACAGAAGAGCAGTTCTCTACATACTGTATGCAAATACAATGTCCCATATCAGCCTCCAGTGCCCATAGTAAGTTATCTTTAGAGTTTAGACTGAATAACTATTATTTGTTTACATGCTCCTGTACCTCTGTATTTCAAGTAACTGAAAGAAGAACTTTTGAAAAAAGTGGGAACGATGCCATTAATATCTGAGGTGAAAGAGAAACTGGGAGGCTTTTCTCTATCAAAAATGCTTTCAAAATGCAGAAGAGATTTGGATATTCTCTGTATGACAAAAGTTAACCGTACACATGGTTTAAACAATCTCTTACTTTTGAGAATTAGAAGAATAGCTTTCACAATAATTCCTTATTCTAGAAATGTAACGTCAAAATATATTGTCTACTCTGGCAAAGAAAATACTGATTAATGGGGAGCCAAGATCTGTTTCTGCAAATACTTTCCTCCTCTGTACCATTCAAGACAGTGACAGTCTTAACAAAGGACCATGACTATAGTCCTACTCTTGATAATAGATGTTGGACATAAAACAATTGCTCCTGTTTTCCAAAAAATCCTTCTTTGAATGCACTGAATCTGGAATATTCACCAAATAATTCCTGAGTTGAATATTATGAGTCTGAGGGCAGAAAGATGTATGAGCTTTTTAAAAAGTGGAAGTTTGAATGAAAGAGGAAATGTAACATCAATTTATGAAATCACCAGAATATGAAAATCACCAATTAATGAATGCAAAAGATAGATAAATTCTGAAAAAAGTCATGTATGCAAGTCAAAGTAATAATTCACACCACCACTGATTTTGGCAGCATTGCAGAGGTAACATTTTTACAAGGTTAAGCTGTCTTTGAACTCTTCTGTAATATATTAGGTGCAAACAGACCTTTCATCTGTATCAAGTATACATGTCTTTTTGTTTCTGTGCTTAAAAAAATCCTCAAATTATGACAGTTGTGAGGAAAAAATCTCAACTGTGTTTTACTTCTCCTTATCCCATTGAAAATATTTGAAGATGTTAAATCAAATGAGTATTATTCCACTATATCCAGCTTTTTTTAGAGTCTTTCTTCAAAATGCTGTTGTCTTAGAACTAGTGGTACTATTTAATGGTCACATGCATCTGTACCCCTTTCTTTGAAGCATAAGACTTTCAATAAATTCAGTGTATGACAGTTGAAAATCAAGACTTGGATTGACTTGCATCAGCACTATAAGATTGTGGAAGTGATGTTAGCCTGACAAGGCTTTCAATAAAAAGTATTTGACAATAAAAAAGATGTTATTGACTGTCTTCTTTGGGTAGCCTCAGACTTTTACAGAAGATAATATCTAGTAGTAATATAATAGGAAAATCAAAATTGATGATACACAGCAGAAGAGGGAGCCCTGAGGTTTATGTGTTGGTTTTTTTGTTGTTGTTGTTGTTCACTTTTGTGCAGACTCGGGTTCAAATTCAGGTTCAAATTCAACCTCAGTCTGTCATTATTGTAACTTATGTTACAAAGCCTGTTTGGTACTCTATGCAAAAAAGGATGAGGCAGTGAGTATTCAATATCTATCTATATCAACAGACTTTGAAATAATTAGTAAAGCAACACTTTGGGTAACTGTAAGAAGGAAGATCATTTTCTGTGTACATCTCTTCTGTATTCACTTTCTACAACTTAAAACTTAAAAGACATGCAGTAATAGTGATATTTCAATATAAATAATGAGATGGTGATCCCTGAAAGTAATGCTGTAATGTATAGGTGTCAGTGGCACAAGACCAAATGATAAAAAACTACACATTAAAGACAATAAATGTGAATACTAATGATTCACTTCAGTTAGTGGCTCCACACAATCAGAATGCAAGTGTCTTTTGTTTTGGGGGTCTGACAGATCTGTTTTACAAAACCTTCATATTTTCGCCTTTTTTTATAAACCATTTGTCATCCTTCTTAGTTCTAAAATAAAAGTAAATATTTTGCTTTATAATCTCACTTTTTTAACTAAATAAAAGTTGCTGCATAAAGTTTTAATATCATTTTAAAATATGTCCTTGTAGAAGTTGCCATAAACGTCGACATTTTCAGTAGCATAAATTTATGATGACACTGAATTTTTATAATACTATAAAAGTCCATAGTCATGATGACATCTACAGCTGCCTTTTCACTAAAATATAAGAAACTGTATTAAGAGACATAGTTCAACATTTCAAGGTATTTTAAAGAAGAAATTGTATATACTTATGAGTGCTCACAGAAGCCTCAAGATGGAATAGAAGTAACATCCTAAGATTATTTAGCTAATAAATCTTATGATATTTAAATGGGAATAAGTGAAGGGTTGTTTTGTTCCTCTTTAGTTTTTATATTCTTCCACTGATCAGGGCAAAAATTGCACTAATAGTCCTTGAAAATCAGTCTCAGTGGTAGCATTATTCTGTCAGGCAAATATTGCCTAATAGGTTTTCCCTTTCCCCCAATATGCATTATGAATCTTAGAAAAATGGACCATCTGAAGAGGTGAGGGTACATCAGGGTGTACCTGATGAAGGTATATGGATATGGTCCAGCTCCACAGATGACAGTAGCCCAAGTGCATCATATCTCTGAACAAGCAGACACAGCAGTGCTGTCTTTGTACACTGTATTAGGATACATTGGGATACAAGGCCTTCTCTGTGACTTGGTTCTGATGGAAAGGAGACCTGATTTAATGGGCTCAAAACAATAACACTCCTAACAAATCTTTGATTTGAACAACTGAAAAAGTAAGACTCAAATTATGTTTAAGGTGAACCTGCCTTTAAGCCTATATCTAGGCAGAGCACCTAGTCTACATTTTATAGGTCAAGAAAAAGAATCCTAGAGACACCACAGAGAAACAAAAATCTTTGTGTTTACAGTAACAGGAAATGTTGCACTTCTACATCGGAGTCCTGTAATTCTGAAATGAGAAATGAAATCTATGAAAAATCATATATTTCAGTACCATAAATTGCTACACCTTGGGCAGATGAGTTCTGACTTCAGTAATCGTACTGCATTGGAAACTGCTTATACATATTTTCAAGTCTTAACCTATGGGAAGTTTTGCTTGAAGAAAGTCTTCAAGATCTCATCAATATGAATATTGCATTTGAATTAAATATTTCAAAAGTTATTCTTATTGGAGCTGTGAGTAAGTTTAGTATTTCACTGAATAAGGCATTTCCTGATTGTCACAATAGAAGTATGGACTCAATTCTTTTATCAATGCACACTCATTGTTTCCATTGAATTAAATATGAGTTACATGTACATAGGGAATGTAGCCGTCTGTTTTAATTAGTGTGAAATGTCAAGTCTCAGTATACAGTGAAAGCCTAAAAACAACAAGACCATTAACTCTTTCATTGCTGTTAAGCACTGTACACAAGCTAAGTTAGAAAATGTCAGAGGAATCAGCTGGGTTTGAAATGTCCAGCATTTCTACTAAACAGTTGCTATGAAAATGAGTGTCCCAAAAAAATCCAATCAAATACTTAAGCAAACAAAGGACATTTTTTAAAAAATTCGCTAGGGTAAGTCCATTAATCCCAGTGTTAAACAAGTGGTCATATGTTCTGTATCAGAGAGAATCTGCTAATTTTCATTCATCTGGAAAAATCAAACAACTTATGGCTGTCCATTTCTGTAGAAGGAAAAAAAAAGAAATTTTTAAGCTTGTCTGGGAGTCTTATCGACTTCAGTGTCCAAATATTGTATTGAAAACTGAAACCAATTATCTTGTAGAAAAAAAAATGATGAATCAAGGCCTAACTTTTTTACCTGTACACTTAGCAGAAAAAAATTCAATGTCTGAATTTTTGAAAAGCTGGAACTGTATGAATTGTCTCCTTTTTACAGTGTGTTCACTCTATTGAGATATTAGATGCCTAGTTTAGATAGTGTTTACTTGGTTGTTTGTTTTTTGTTCTTTGTTTTTTTTTAAGAGAAGCTAACTCATATTTCATTAGAAAATATAGCTAGACAATCAGAAACATCTGTGCAGGCTATATGCTGGGTACATCTCCTTTTCCTGAAGATAGTCATCATCTTAAAGGCAGACTACTTCCACAGCTGCCAACAATCTTAGCACAATTTCCTCTCGACTGAGTTTCTCAAGACACATTTGAGAGGTTAAACAAAAATTGTAGAATCTTAGAATGGCCTGGGTTGAAAAGGACCATAATGGTTATCTAGTTTCAATCCCCCTGCCATGTGCAGGGTTGTCAACCACTAGATTCTAGTTTCAGCTGGGGCCATCAGTCTAGCACAACGTCTGGGACAGAGCAATAAACAACAGTACATTAACTGCAAGAACCAAACTTGAGGGGTATATGGTAATCTGTGGCACACACAGTCACTGCACCAACACCCAGCCCTTCCCCTTGGATGTTCTGTCTCAGCTACATCCCCTGTCTCTGCACAGAGAAGCCCTAGAGGAACATCTCCAACATATGCAGGGCCTTGTGCCACTCTGCAATCAGAATAGGTTGTCATTAATAAGGGAGTAATCAGACCACTGCACGTTTTCCGAGGATTTTTGGACATTACAGAGCTACTAGTCTGTATGCATAGTCACTAATCATATACAAAGAGATTCAAATGAAAAATCTACCAGCAAATATGGGCAAAATAGAAGAAAGAGCTTATGTTGCAGAGTTCATACCTGCTGTTATTTTTGTCTTGAATTAAAAAAAATCTCCTTAGATTATATAATTAAAAATTATAAACCTTTTAATCACGTCTCAAGTTAGTAAGATATGGACAGGCATAATTACATAGCAAAAATTGTCTAGCTCTGCTAACTTCGATATTAAGATATTTCCCAGGAAAATGGCAAAAAACAATGTCACATTATTTCTCCAATTCATTAATAAGCATGTTTTTTGCAGACTATTCTTCATGGTATATTAACTTATGACAGGGGTCAGGGCTACATTAAATTATAGGATAAATTATTATAGTTAACAGTGCTATTTGACAGCTTCTTTGGTATCTGCTGCTCTTAAACTTGTTCTGCATGGATCTTTTTTTAACAGCACAATAAGAAAAGTCTTAGATAATAAAGCTTTTTACCTTGATTCCCACCTTTTTGTCACACGCCTCCACAGAAAGCAAGTGGTGACCAAAGATAACTTTAAGAAGGCAATTAATCATAATGGAACAGCTTAAAATTTCATAAATACTATAGCTCAATTTTAATTCTGAGCTTTATGATACAAAACACAAGGCTGTTCTTCCTTTGCTACTTTCACATATTTGACAAAGTCAAAGTGGTTGGAATATAGTAAGAATCTTGTCAATAGTCTTGAACTGCAATATCGTATCTAAAAGCTTAAGAAAGATCAGTTGTTTTCTTGCAAGAAAGTGTGCTGCATTATTCAAGGAAAAGTGAGGTGCCTCTACTGATACGTTTGTGTGACATTCTATACAGAAGTTTTGCTGATATGTATTTGTGTTTGTCATTATAAATAGCTTTGTACTCATTATGACCATTCCTTTGACCTTTCTCTGTCCTCGCTGTATTTTATTTAGTGTAATTACAGAGACAAATTCACAGAGCTGGATGAAGAAGCAGACCACCACATATGTAACCACCTCCCTGAAATTCTGCCCTTCCCTATCCTAATGTCACTCGTGGTCACCTACACCCTTGTTTCTATGGGTATGTTTGAGTACTGAAACTGGTTTCTGGGCTGCCTTTCATGCCACAGGATGGCTGTTGGGTGGCAGAGACCTTTGTGTACATCTGCTTCAAGCTCCAGTCAAGCAGGGACACCCAGAGCAGGATACCCAAGGTCACATCCTGGTGGCTTTTGAAAGCCTCCAAGATGATTCTACAGCATCTTCAGGACAATGAAACTGCTGATGGGTCTGGAACACGTTTTATAAGGTGTGACTGAGGGAACTAGGATTGTTCAGTCTGGAGAAGAGGAGGCTCAGGGGAGATCTTACAGCCCTCTACAACTCCCTGGAAGGAGATTGTGATGAAGTGGGAGTCAACCTCTTATCCCATGTAACTAGTGATAGGACTAAAGGGAATGGCCCCAGGTTGCACCAGGGGAAGTTCAGGTTGGATATCAGGAAAGATTTCTGCAAAAAAAGTGCTTGAGTGCTGAAATGCACTGACCAGGGAAGTGGTTGAGTCATCATCCCTGAAGATGTTTAAGGAATGATTAGATTAGTACTGAGGGACATGGTTTAGTGAAGAAATTTAATGGTAGATGGATGGTTTTACTCTGTGATCCTGGAGGTCTTTTCCAAGCATGGTGATTCTATGATGCTATTTTTCTTTGACAACCAGTGCTGGTGCTCTATCACCTGCACAGCATAGAAGTACTGACGTGTTCAGAGGGAACCTCCTGTGCCCACTAGTTTGTGGCACACTGCCACAAGTTTGTGCCCACTGCCTCTTGTCCTGGCACTGGGCAGCACTGAAAAGAAATAATCTCTATTTTCATTGCATCCTCTCTTCACTGAATGGGCAGTCTCTTAACTCGCCTACTTTTTAAGTCAAACCTAAATGCCATTGTAGCCATTACAGTTATTATTACAGTTTTGTTTGTTTTTTTTTTTTTTTTCTTTTTATTCTTTTTTTCTGGGTAGTGATTGCCTCAATTCCAGTTTTCCTGGCATTATTTTACTTACAGTGGTATAGCAAAGTAAATCTGGATAGACACAAACCAAAGGTCAGAGTTATAAAAACACCTTTGAAACACAGTAGCTCTCACAGTCTCCAGTGCTGTTGCACTAATGCAGAGATGAAATTCCGTGTGTTTTTATGTATCAGAGAGTATTTCACTTACTAGAAATAAAGATGTTAAATGCGTAATGCAGATTAATGTAGTTTAGCAGGAGATCAACAGATGAGTCCAATAGCCAGATGAAATACAATCCTAGAAGTTGGTTTAAATATTTTAAATCATGTAATTGAAAATACCACTTCTAATCCTAAACTGTTTCTGTAGTATATAAAAAAAAGTAATTGCTATTCTTGACTTAGCCATATATGAGACGGAAGCTGTGAGTCTAAATATATCAACTCTGTAGTCCCTGGGTATTATAAACAAGAATATAAGAAAGCGAAACACAGTTAGGGAAGAATCACATTATAACTTAGTAAGTGAAGCTAAACTTTGGGAAAATAACATTTCAAAAAGTGAGGAACTTGTTCGAAAGGACCCTGAAGTCAAGAATGAGGAAATTAAAATCTTTTTACTTACCATCAGAGTAACTTAAGCATAATATAGTAGTCACTGAAGGCATGAATACCTGTAAACAAACGAACAAAAAAAAAAAGGTAAGCAAGAGGGGAAAAATTCCAGTACTGTTAACTAACAAAGTTCAAGAGGTCACCAGAATTATGTAGGCACCCTTCAGGCATTATAAACTGTGCTAATGACTCTTCCAGCAAGTGAAGCTTTCTTTCTTAAGTACTCATATGCTACAATTTTTTTTCTTTTAATTCAGTAATCATACGGAATTTTAAGAATGCAGTAGAGGTTTTCTCATTTGTTGAGATAGACACCACTGCTAGAAATATGAAGTTTGAAAAAATTCAGGTACGGCATAAATATTTTTCATATTTTCTATTCCATTGCAAATATGTGCCTCAAACTCAGTTTGGCAATAAAGCAGTTTAACCTCAGTGGCCCAACCAATGTTGACCTTTCTATGAATCTTTCTGACATTCTCAAAAAAAATAAATTGAAATTAAATACATGTTAGTACAAAATTTTCTCCTGAGGGAGGAAAAAGCAAACACACAAATGCAAAATAAGTGATGACTCAAAGCATCAATACAGTGGAACTGTATTAGAAACAAAATATATCACCTTCTTGTAGGATACTTGCAACAACAGAAGACTAAATCCCATTCTCAGAGATGTTAGCTTTGTTTAAGAGACAGGCAGCCATTATACCACTCTTCAAGTTTTCTGAGACCTCAAAGCAGTGGTGTTGCCTGCTGGCTTCCATACTCTGACAAAGATGTAGACTATTTGGAAGTGGTCCCAAATGCCATTACAAGAATAATAATAATAATAATAAAACTGTACAAGTTTAAAAAACTATATTTTTTTTCTATGTAGAAAAGCAAAAGGTTAATATGGAGCACAATGATAACTATGTAGTTGATGGTCATCTGTTGTCTATTTTCCTACTGGTGAGAGATGCAAAACAATAGGGGCTAGTTAGACAGAAAAAGCAACCTCAGTTTCAAGCAGAGTTAATTTTTAGGAAAAAGCTGTCTCCCTGTGCATTATTCTTTTATATAATGTGAATGATGACTGAGAAGAGAGCATGAACTTCAGTTCATTTTCATTCCATACTCAAAGACACAGAGCAGTTTGCGGGTATGTATATATTTATGGATATATATATATATAATTATATAGGCAGGGTTATGTTCTTCACATACTCATTCTTCAATGCCTTATTATTAGGATTCTGAAATTCATTTAAAAATTAATTATTTTTGGCCAATTAGAAAGTGAAAAAGTCATTACATTTCATTTCTTTTTTCTTTTTCCTTTTTTTTTTTTTTTTTTCTTCCACCAATGATCCTGCCTTCATTGGCAGTGAAATTTTCATTTTCTTCACTGTTATATTCACAGCTGCCTGTGTTCATTGCATTCAATTTACAGGCTCCATAGAATAACCAGAGCTAAGAACAAAATCACCAAACTGAATAAAAAAAATCAGTATCATCTTTTGTTTTGAACAGTTGGAAATGTGTATAAAATTTAGCTCTACTCAATGTATTTAGGGGCTGAGGAGTGAGAAAGAGATAAAAAAGAAAAATTCAGTGATACTTTATTTTGTTTTTGTTTTTGTTTTTTTTTCTCTCATGAATAGATTTCAGCTGGAACCCAAAACCTCTGGTCTTAATATTCATCAATTCATAACGTTTTGGCTGAAGTTTTTCTATTATTTGAGGTGATGAGAGCTCAGTTTTTGACAGCAATAGGTCCAACTAATGCTTAAGAAGACCTAGGGTGGTAGAAAATGGACAGTTGGCCAGAGGAAAATAAAAGTTCTTGGTACTCTTTGTGTATGAATGAATGTAAGCAGTGAAGGAAAATTACTTAACATCAGCAGAGAATTTGCCAAAAGTCTGTTGCAATGTAACCTTCAGTACTGCACTGTATGGTAAGGGCAGAGACATCACCTCAATCCCTCCCTCCGTGTGCATCAGAGAGACAACATAAGTAGAGCATTTTGAGATGCTGATTCAGTTTCTTACTTAGATGACAGCAGAAAAAAGTGGCAACATTTTCACCAAAAAACATAGCTGATTGATTCAGTGATGGCGAAGTCATTTTGCCAGATCTAAAACTAACAAAGATTTCCAAGTTTATAAGTAACTGAACATGAGAATCCAAGGCACTATTTTCACTACAGAGTTATCAGAGGGGGAATGTGGTAATACCACAAAAGCAGCCAACTGCAAATGCCAACGTCTGTGTATGAAGTAAAGCAGTTCTCAACTATGATTGCCCTATCCAACACAGCTCTGCTTACTGCCCTATGAATTTCTTTGTCTCTGAAAACATCTCATTTTGTTATTTTCTGTTCCTCGGAGCTCAGTGTGGGAGTGACTTCCATGACAACATGTAATGCAGATTCCCTGGAACTGTACTTTGCATATGGTGAAAGTTCAATAAACAAGGCACATGTTGAGATAGAGGTTTCTGCATAATCTCTGATTTTGATTGCTAGTTCCAGACAGCATGAAGAAGGTTACAGCCTGGTTTTCAAATCATTATTCAGGGTTACTTTGCAAGGACAGTAGTGTCTAAATAGTGTTTTTCTGGACAGACAGATTTGAGAAAAATCGGTACTGAAGCGCACAAACAAATTCAAGAATTAAGCAGTACAGTGATATCTTACTGCTTTTCAGCAGTGATACGGTGTCAGCTACAAAGCCAGCATGGTTCCTATTTACACCTCCACCAGAAATTAGCTTCCAATATATGTGTTGCACTTGCCTGTTTGTCATGAATGAGGTTGTCTTGGAGACGTGTTTGTTTAAAGGCGGTGGGAAACTGTAAATCTAAAATCTATGTTGGGATTTTGTTCAGTCTTTAAGCTCGGAAATAGGATATTGTTTCACGCTTGTCTTTAATTTCTAAGGAAACAATACTGATGATTGGTTAAAAAAAAAAAAAAAAGTAAGAGTATGAAAACATTTATTCTGGATTGGAAGAGGAACTGTGTATTTGTACAATTACTGAAAGATATTTCAAGTGTAAATGTAGAAACCTCTTAACACCTTGAACGAGTCATTGGACTTCAGATGCTTTTAGGTCATACAAAGCTTGTCATTCCTGGGAGTAGAAGATTCTTCTCCATGGTGTTAAGCTTGGCCTGGCCTACACAAAGTTGCGTCACTTTAATTAAAAGTGTACTTTTAAATCAATTTAGCAAGCCTATGCAAACCCTATGTGGGAACTTTTAATTTTATTTCAATCAGACTTGCATCAATTTATCTTAAGAGAATTCCTTCCTGACTTAGGCTAAATCAATACAAGCGAAGGCAAAATCAATTTAGGAGTGTCTAAACAAGTGTTCACATCGGTTTAACAAAATCGATTTATAAAATGATTCAAATTAAATTGGTGTAACTTCTACGTGAAGACAAGCTTAGCTTAGCTAATTTCTTCAAACCAGGCTTTTGGGAAGACCAAATAACCAAACTGAAAATTACAAATTTTGCAGCAATTAAAACCTATTTCTGATGCAGAATTAATAATATTCAGAAATTTTAAGGCATTCAAGTAAAAAGAAATTTCAAAATAAATGAGATGGACAATTACCAGTTTGGTTATCAAAATGTATTTTGTTTGTTTATTTATTTATTTGTGAGTTCATGAAATGCAAACAGCACTCACAAAGTACCCAAGAAACAAGATGGGCACTCCTGGACACTCATCTTTAAAACTTTTTCACTGTTTGGCTGTGGGATATTCCTTGGCTCTAAGATTGGAAAGAACATTTACAGCTTCCTTGGAGATAAACTGACCTAAAAAAAAGGAAAAGTGTCCTTAATCTCTACTTTGCACGTAGCAAATGTTTGGCAAACTGGACATGTTTGAGATAGACTTTGTAGTGGGAAGAGAATCAATATACGTGCCTTTGAAAATACTAACCTGGGGGCTGTAAATTAAAAAACGTATTAAAAACGAAACCCACAAAACCAGAATTCTAACAGGGAATTTTAAAAGTCTTACAGGTCTGCAAATGAATGAATATTTGAAATATTTGGAAAAATGAAAGCATTTCCTTTCATAGCAAATACTTTATTAAGCATCTTTGCAAATGTCTTGTGTCAAGCCACATATTACAGGCATGCATATTGCAAAATTTTGTTAGTCAACTGAAATAAGTAAAAGTAAAAATAACTTTAAAACTCGAATTATAGACTATAGTCTTCTATTTCACTCACACACCTAGAAACTCAACCCTAGAAACTCAGCACATTCCTTAATGTTACTGATAATTTCTACTAGATTTGCACTTGTCCCCTTCTATAGTGTTTAATGTTTGTGCCTACAGGTAATCCTTAAAATTATAAGTTTCATGCCCAGCACAATTACAAATCTCCAGAGTTGCTTTCTCCCTGTGTTTCTTTTTGAAAAAAGCATTTCTTTTTGAAAAAGTAATTTTTGAAGTTTTGGTGCAAGGATATTTCTGAATTACGCTCCTACAAGAAAAGCTGGAAGTATATCAGATAGTAACATCAGCTTCTCGAGATCCAAACAGTAGCTCATCTGCCTATGACCTGACATCATAATTTAATATTTCTTGCTTTAAGAACAATATTCTCAAAAAACAAACAAAAAAAAAACAAAACAAAACAAAACAAGAACAACAACAAATCATCAATCAACAACAATCAAAGAACAGAATAAGCCGGACTAAGTTAAAACGAAACAAAACCACAACAAAAATAAGATTGGTGGCAGAGGGTCAAGTTATAGCATCTAATGAAAAGTGTAAGAAATTGTAATGATGTAGTCAAAAAATAGGACAGTCCCTGTTCAGTGTCAGTGAGATAGAAGTGAGATGAGAAGAACTGATGCATACTATAGTCATCCTTGTAAAAGCTTAATGTTGAGATAATCTTATAAACATTATTAGGAATATTTTCAGTAGCGTGAGTTTTGTATTTTGCATAATGTTCTCTTAATTCAAAGCAGTGGTAGTAAAATACTTAAAACATCATATACTGTGGATCCTTAAATAACCTCTGGGATGGAAGTGCTATGAATCATCATCACATGTGCCCCACAAACACATTTCCACTTGTATATATACTAATTCTGTGGTCTGTGGAAAATGGCTTTGTCTAAGATCAGAATACCTTCAACAGTGCTCTCCTGAAGGTTTTGGCTATGCTTAGCTGAACTGCAGGTTGTCAGTAGAAATTCAATTTGTGCTGGTACTTCAAATATAGAGGTCATGCCAGGAAACACATTGCCATTGTTTTTTTAACAAGTTATATAAGTGAGAGTGAGCTGGAACTGTTTTTCAAAGGCGAAGGTTTATCAGACCGGACATCAGACCAGAGCAAGGCTGTGCACTGGGTATGTGTCTTCTCCTCCTTCTGATCAGGCTTTCCTAAGATACTTATGGCTCCTCTGGTAATGGGAAAGCAGGAAATTGGGCCTTGGGACTACTAATAAATATATTTTAAACAAGAGACTGTAATTTATCTTTCCGCTTTATCTTTGCTGAAGTCTGCTGAGCCTGTGTAAGGATATCCTCATAGAATCATAGAATCACCAAGGTTGGAAGGGAATTCCAAAATCATCCAGTCCAACCATCCACTCATCACCAATATTTCACACTAAACCATGTCCGTCAGTACAACATCTAAACTTTTCTTGAATACCTCCATTAACTGTGATGCCACCATCTCCTTGGGCAGTGCATTCCAGTGCCTAACCACTTTTTTCGGATAAGAAGTTTTTTCTAACATCCAACCTGAATCTCCTCTGGCACAGCTTGAGGTCTTTCCCTCTAATCCTATTGCTAGTGACATGGGAGAAAAGGCCAACTCCCACCTCGCCACATCTTCCTATCAGGTAGTGGCAGAGAATGATAAGATCTCCTCTGAGCCTCCTCTTCTCTAGACTGAACAATCCCAGTTCCCTCAGCTGCTCCTGATAAGAGGAGTTTATGCTCCAGACCTCTCACCAGTTTTGTTGCCCTTCTCTGGGCACACACCAGGGCCTCAGCGTCTTTCTTGTAGTGAGGGGCCCAAAACTGAACACAGTACATAAGGTACAGCCTCAACAGTGCTGAGTACAGAGAAATGGTTACTTCTCTGCTTCTGCTGGCAGCACTATTTCTGATATATTTTGTTTTTGAGTATTTTTGCTTTTTTGATATAGTTAGAAACCTTTCTGCTTGCATTTATGACAGTGATTTTGCCCTCAGAACTGTCTGGTACAAGGAGATACATGCAAATCATACTTCCTTAAATAGATTATCCTTTGCTTAGACTGTTTTCATGTAAATTAAGTCAATTTGAGTACACGTACACAAATGTCAAATTGTTCACTTTTGCACTTCTTCAGTTAGTTTCTTTTCCCCCTTTTTTTTACTATTTTAAATGTAATATTTTCCTACTGTAGTTAGAATGTGTTTCTGTCTCATTAATACTTCTCAGTTTTATCACTGAAATTTCTTGAATCTTTCTGCTAATCAGGTCTAGAAAGCACTAATATGACATATTTATGGTACTTGTTAAAGCTATAGAGGGAAACAGCTTTCTACTCTAAAAGACTTGCAGACATGGTGTAGCCCTGGAAAAATAGATGATGAGAACAAACAAAACCATTGGAAGAAAGAAAAATCCAGATGAGCAGCCAGCACAGCAGAGGTGTTTGGAGAATAAAATTGGCCTCTGGCATCTCTTCTTGCATAGTACTTGAGAGTAAATTTGCTAGAATACAGGAGAACCTTGTACAAATCCCTGATGTCTGGTAGGAGCTCTAGGTCTAAGCCAAACAAAAAAAATAACAGAACGGTTATAGGAAATCTGCCTTTGAAACCTCATGTTGTGTAGAGGTTTTCTTTCTTACCTCTTAACCTGTCTCCAGAAGACTCTGGACTCCTGAGCATCCCTCTTGCATGTTTTTCAGCTTATGTGTATCAAAAATATCAGGATCTGGGTTGGATAGGGCCCTCAGAGTTACCTGGTGTCAATGCAGTGGCTTGGATGATAATTTACATTTTCTTTTCTCTTTGTGAAAGCATTATTGTGGCACATAGGAATCAACAGTAATCTTCCTTCCATAATTCTGTAAGCTATTTTGCTCAGCCTGCTTGCCAAAATACTCACTCATGAATAAGCAATAAGGTAGAAGGAATATTTCTTTAAGTTTTAAGCCCCTTGGGCCTTTAATCTTGAAGCCTTTTAAATCCAGGATATGATTTTTTGTGAGTATGCATGTATATGTGTTGAAGAATGTGTATTGGTGTCATTTCTCTTAACTTGTGTGCATACTTGATTGCTGGAGGGCTTTAATTCTCATTTAGACATATTATGTACTTGTGGACACGTACGTTAAGGACAGTTTGCCTATTTTTTATAGGATGGAGGATACTGATTATCCAAAGTTTTTCCCACTGCAGCCATAGGGAGTACATATTGATGCATTTTTTAGTAGGGTGAAAAAAGGTAAAATAAGCTTTTCAGAACTACATACCATACAATGACCACAAAATGCTAAGTGTCCAGCATCATAGCAAGTTTCAGTACAGGACTCTGTGTGAGACTAGACTTAGGCAGTGATTAACTGGAAAATAAATATGTCAATATAGATGTTAACTTAAGGAAGTGAAAAAAAACATGTCCTCTTTCTGTCTCATTCCTTTGTGGGCTGCTTGACTTCCTGGACCATGGGGGGATGAAAAGGAGAATCTGTCAGCATTCAGTGTGTGTGGAAAGGAAAAAGAAAGAATGAAATGCCTGTTTACCACCACAGTTTGGTTAAAGGTATCAGCTAGCAAAGAGCTGCACCAAGGCTCCACTCCCCTCTCTGCTCGAATCAAAGGAATGTTGCAAACTTTGAACTTGTGTTCTGGGGTACACTACATTTCCCACTGAATCTGCATGCAAACAGGAAGCATTAATGCAGTATAACCCAATAACTCTAAACTATATGGAGCTGCTCTGTCTACAGCCTAACAGTTTCCTTCCTAAGAGTTTGAGTGCTTATCCAAGAATCAGAATTTTAATGTTCAAGACTTTTATTGAAATCTGTCAAAAGCCAACTCCCTCAATCCAGATGAATCTCCTATATCAGAGTGCATTATTTATTGAACAAGGGTGACAAGCTTCTCTGTATCTCCCATTTATGAGTGGCATCAAAATGGTAAGTTCAAACTGACTTGGGAATACTAAAACACTCAGTTTTGTGCTTGCTGACAGTAGGCATAAAACCATTGAAGGGAAGCCAGTGATTCAGCTCTTTGACTCAGATTTCCAAGTAACTTTTGGTGTTGTAAAGTCACATTCTTGAGCAAATAAACAAACCTACAAAACTAAGTTACTGCTTCTTACCAAGAATTTCTCACCAGTCATATAAACACAGTGCCAAGAGACACTTCCTGCCCAAAAGACTTAACATTCTAATGCCCAACAGGGTTCTGCTCTATTTGGAGTATATACCATAAAAAATAATAATGAACTGGTAGCACAAGTTCTATTCTCTGAAAGTGGCTCACAAATTTATTGTAGCAATTAAAACTTCAGCTCTTGTACTACTTTTTAGCACTTCTTACCTTAAATTTCTGGCTCTCGAGATTCTGCTAACACCTTATGAATTCCTCACAAAAATGAATTTCAGAGTTCTGCAAAGATAGGCTGCTTTTACAGGAGTATAGGGATGAGAGACAGTTGGAAGGTTCATTCTGAAGAAAATATATTAAAATGACAGTATTTGGTATAAAATAGAATCCTGCCAACAGAGGTAGAGTGCAGGAAATTGCAAAGTAGGTGTAGAATGTGTCCAGCATGCTCTGGAGACATCTGAAGTGGGACAGCAGAAAACACATTGCCATTGACATGAATTAGCTGTGCAAGTATTGGCTCAAAATCACACACTTTACAAAACAAGTAGAATAAGAAACACTTTTTTCTTCATATTTTTTATTATGCATGTTTGTAGGAGTGCTCATGAGCACTAAAGGAGAGTTTTGGGGAGAAAAATCTAGAAAGAAGAAAATAAAGGAAAAGAAAGAGATGTATCTGTCTGATGCTGTTAGATTAAATTAGACTATAATGATTACTGTGTGCCTTCACAAAAGACATTTTGTAACATTTAAGATTTCTGCTAATTGAACGAGGTACATTACCATGCAAAAGAATGTTAGTGAAGGTTGAAAAGGACAAACCAACTATTCTCGTACATCACCATAATTATGCAGCCCCATGTTCGAACAATTACATTTATGTAGACCCACTGTTAAAATCAATGTTACTTGTACAGCTAGTCCTTAATCAATGGAATCAGTCAATTTACCATGGTCACATCCTTCTTCTTAATTAAGACAGTGATATCTCTGGAGCGCAGGGTCTCAAAGAGATAAATAAGTACAGAGGTTGGGAAATGTCAAAGAGGTGACTCCCCGATTTTACTCTCAACGAACTTGGGAGGAAATAAGACAGTTCCCTCAGTTCAGGGAAGCAGCACAATCTTCTAAAGAGATGGCTTAGCATTCATTAAGAAAAGAGCAGGTAGCGGTGTCTGACAGAAATAGCACTAATGAGCAAAGAGCGCTTTCAACATGCATATCCTTCATAGTCATAGTCTGAATTATGAAGGTTGTGCCACCTAAGCCAATTTTAATTAGAGTGAGCATGGACCTCTTTGGACAGTTAGCCTTTCTTTCCAAAATCCATTTCAATATGGTGTCATTTTGTTGTCATAATCAAAATGGCAAAGTGATGGAATAACCTACTTAAAATGTCTGCAGTGTTAAAGCAGATATGGCAAACATCCTCTAATGACACATGTAATAAGGGTATTACCTAGAGGACTTTGACAGTGCTTTCTGTGTTGTCAGCCTAGCTGGAATGATGATAGAGGTCTCCTCTGGAATAGGACAGAGGTCTTTAAAGACCAGGTCTATACTTTCTGTTTTACAGGTAAGCTATTAAACTCCTGTGTGCTGGAAGAAAAAGAGAAAAATACAGATCTGCCGAGCTGCCAAATGCAGATGTGGTCATAACTCTTGAAGTTTTTTTCCCAGGCAAATATACTTGTACTGTCAAACTAAGACTATGCAGCCTTTCTATAGGAAAATACACATTCTGAACTACTAAATGAAGCATAATGAACATGTAAGAAATGAGTAATCATTTGTTTATTAAGGTCTTGATTTAACAATTATTTCTCACAGTATATAGGGGTACAAAGCTACCTAACTGGGATTTCTCTCAGTGACACCAATTACAATCCATGATCCATCTTTGAATATGAATTGCAATCAATGTGTAACCCAGGGGGTACCCACTGGTCTAGTTAGATACCTTTGGGAAATGTTTGAAAAATTTGGCTGCACATATTTGCCAGCTGTAGGGGGACTGCTTTGCAGGGTGTTTGGACTCGGTCTCTGGAGGTCCCTTCCAGGCTTTACAATTCTGTGATTCTGAACTTAAAAAGTGTGATCCAGAAATCTAAATACATTTCCAGGTGGTATAGTGATGAACTGTGAAAAAAAAGCACACAAACACCTGCATTTATACCAAATTGATGAGCTCCATAACACGCAGAAGAAGATCAAGTGAGATACTATCATGATGCAACTTAACTGCTTCTGTGCCTGGGTACACAGAGAATTTTTGACAATGAAATTTGAGTTGTGGGAAAACACAAACTTTCCGTTTTGTTTCTATTCCAAAAACAGCAAAAGCAAAACAATATTAAAAAATAACTCAATAGTCGAGAACAACCTGGTCTAGTGAGAGGTGTCCCTGCTATAGTTGGGGGATTTGGAGCTAGACGATCTTACAGGTCCTTTCCAACCCAAGCCATTCTATGATTTTATGAACATCTCAAATTAAATTTGAAAAGAACAAAAATTTGATGCTTTTTCTGAGGTCATAATTTTTATTGAAGGAATAAGAAAAACAATATTAGAGAAAAATATTGAAAAGCATATTGTTCCCTAAAAGGTGATCTGAAAAAAAAAAAAAAAAAAAAAAAAAAAGTAATGAATTTGCTGAAAATCTGAAATGAAATTTAGTTTCTGAAAACCTTTCTCAGAAAAAATACTATTTTCTCATTTGATTCATAGCTTGTGAAAACCAAAATCAAAACATCAGAATCAACCAAAAAAAAAAAATAAAAGAAAAGAAAAAAAAAAGTAAGGTAGAACTCTGTCATGAAGTTATAAAAAGAAGTTGTAAATTTCCCTTCCTTGTGGACATTTCCTATATACCAATCCACAGTATGAGGGATTGTTTCATTTCCTGTGAAAACTGAAATATATTAAAGTATGTTTCAGTGAGTTAAATTAACAATGGGAAGGAGCCACTCCCTCAGATTCAATCTCCATTGTGTCTTACACTCCTTGTGTTTTATTGGTATTGTAGCAATCTCTCAATTTCACAGCTGAAAATTGGCATATTTTCTCTCCCCTTAGGTGTATTATTAAAGTTAATAAATTAATGTCTTAGATGTGCTTTGAGAATTTCAAGACAAAGCAGAGAAAGTTAGTGTTGTTATAAACTGTTATCTTGCGTCTGGGGCAAGAAAATATCCCTGATTTGGACTATGTAAAAAATCATGCATATAAATTCAGTTTGAAGTACACTGCAGCAAAAGCAGGAAGAAAAAAAACACACCACTGTACAAAAATAAATAATCTGACCTGCCATAGAAGGATTCTTCCTTTCCTTCCCTCAATCTCCATGTTACGATTTTAAACTCTAACTCCTCTAGATGTATGTGCTTCCACATTTGAGTTACTACGATGAAAGCCAAAAACAATAAAATTGAAATGGAAGTGATTCGATATTTGGGGAAAATTGCAATTACCAAAAAAAAAAAAAAAAAAAAAAAAAAAAAAGATTTTTTTCAGTGCTTTTTGCAAAGAAACAGAATTAAGAGAAAAAGCCAAGAAAGCTGCAGGGATTAAAGTAGATATTTTATAAATTTGAAAGCAGCTGTTCCACCATATGTGCTTACCTTTTCATTTTTTCTCAGCTAGTACACTTACCCTGGATCTCTACCAACCTGGCTTGTTTTTAATCCAGCAGTATCACTGCCTGAATAACCAATACCCTCCCCATCCTCACAGCAGTAAGGAAGCTTTGCTGTGGTAGGATAAAATACACAAATTCTTCATTTTCTTTAATTTATTTTAAATCCTGCAGATTTCAATATGTTGCAGTGTTTCAAGATCGTAAGTTCCTTGAGCAACTTCAATGTGAACTACAAAGCCTCTGGCTGTATAATAATATTATATCTCTTTAACAGCCCAAACTACTCTGGCCTTCATTCAGCAATGAATATAAAAATGTGATTAACTTTTATCATATGTTTACAACTTTGCTGAAGAGAGGCACTATAGTGTGTATATTTATCTACTTTGTTGGTCTGAGACTTGCAAAAGTACCTGTACAAGTTTAAATATTGTGTTTCTATAAAAATAGGCACGTGCTTCATCACTGGCAGCACTACTAATAAAGTAAC
Organism: Tympanuchus pallidicinctus; assembly: GCF_026119805.1. Taxonomy (NCBI): domain Eukaryota; kingdom Metazoa; phylum Chordata; class Aves; order Galliformes; family Phasianidae; genus Tympanuchus; species Tympanuchus pallidicinctus. Next base: position 962,986 of record NW_026294802.1, read on the forward strand.
CTGAGCCGAGAGCCAAATATTCCCAAACAGTCATCAAATTCTTATTCAGCTCTCAGTGTCACCTTTTGGAAAAGGTTTCTCTGTGCTGTCATTTTGCAGAAGCTATCCTAGAAGCTGCTAATTTATGTGATATGGTGTCAGGTGTGTATTTTGTAATGTTTAGAAGATATTTCTTATATACTAATTTAATTTATTCTATACTGAACTTTGGAAAGATTACTCATGCATTTTTGTCCTTCTGGGTACTTATTAATGGAAAAAATGTGACAAATAGTAGAACTACAGCAACGATAGCATACTTAGAAATGGGAAATGAATCACTGCACATTCAACAATTGATCATATAAAAATTGTTCTTAGCCTTGCATACTTAATACTCATTGGTCAATCTTTGAACAAGCCAGTGCTGAGCTACAAGCTCACCATCTCATTTATCACAGCATAACTCCATCTTCTACATTTCAAGAAAATTATAGAAAATGAAACTGCAATAAAACCAAGAAGCTGGAAACAGATATGACACTTATGACAACATTAAAAACAGAATTCTGAAGACGTGCAGCCATTCCTTCAATTTACAATTAATGCAGTTCAAAATAGATGTCTGCCTTTTTATCATACAATATCCATGAGAAAGCCCATAAGAAGTAGTGCAAGTTTGCTACAATCATAGGACACAAACATTACGTAGGATTGAGAAGACTGGCTAGAGAAAATTCAGGAACATCTTAAATATTTTATATTTAATACATATATATTTATATATATACACAATTGTATCAACAAAACACTTCAAAACAGCCTATAGCAACATTAAGGAGCATAGAAAATGAACATAATCCCACTATGATATATCACAGAAAGGTAATTGTAGACATCTATGGCACTGAGAGAATAGTACGAAGTTTAAAGTTGTTATACATGTGACACCAACCCTTTGACCAGGAATGCTTTCTTCTATGCATCTGAAAGTATGCAACAATACAAAAAATAAATTTGATAGTATTACTTTTGAAATTTATAATGGTCCAAAAATACATCATACAAGAAAGCAAAGTAGTCTGTATCTTTAGCTTGAGGGAAAGGAAATGGCTATTTTGATTACATCCCTTTAAGACTGATCACTTAAAAAATTCCTTGCCATGCTTTGTAACAGAGGTATAGCAGTACTGAAAAAACCTCAAGAGTGAATGTCAAACATCATGAAGATAGTAACATAGTGAAGAAAGAAAAGTTACTGTAACAAAATTAAGATTTTTTTTCTCTCTTTTCCACTTCCCATTTTTTTCCATTCATAAAAAACACTGAATATGAATGAACACGGCACTGGCACCAGACAGAATATGTAGGCAACTCTGAAAGTAATGCCTTTTATTTATTTCCATTAAAACTACAACATAAACAAAGCAAAGAATCACCCTATTTGATAGAGCAAATTCTCAGGTACTATTTTTCAGCACAGTCACCACCATTAGCTATGAATTATTGCTAGTAATAAGCAAGAACCTGCATGCTGTGCTCATAAAAATCTGCATGGCCGTTTGGAATATGGCTTGTCTTTCACATCACTGTTGCCACTGCAGAAAAATGCCACCTACCACCTTGCTGTGCTGACACCCTCTGTTTGGTCTCCATAAATGTTCAGCAAGCTAATCGATGAATGTCAATGGGTACCATTTTTTTCTGCATGAAGGAATTCAATGACACACCTTTGCTTCATACGCACTTCCATGTCAGATGCCATTCTGTCAGACTGCCCCTCTGCTGCCATCTGTCACATCGTAAAAATTAAAAGATTTAGAATTTATAAGATGACACATATAAACATTTGCAACGACACATCACAGAGTACTGTTGCAATGTAAGATACACCGAACGGTTCAGCATGTATGCCTACACACATAGTTTACCTCAAATAAAAAAATGTTCTGATATAAATGTATGAAGGTATAAACTACAAAATGATAACCAAGCATTGGCTCAGTGTTTCTTACTCTTAAATCCATGAAAAGTGACTAAGATAAGGGTTTGATTCCTCTCACAGAAATAATTGCATAATTGTTTCACTTCTGAAAATTATAAAGTAGAATCTATGTTATGCTCTTGCAAATCACATTATTTTTGAAACTCTATTTATCTCCTGTCTAAATTCATCATACGTGGGGAATGACAGCATAATGATGATTTAACAGAACTGCACCTAAGTTCAAGTCAAAAGATTCACCATTTTTAAGTTGCCTGATTGATTACCCCTGGGGTCTGTGAGGAATTTCTATGGAATGAGAAGGGACTTAATGTATGTCTGTCATATTTTGTTCATTTGCTCCTCTGACCTGTTAAGCCGCTCATTCCAATAGGGCTGAAGCAGAAAGAGTACACCCTCTGAAGTCTCATGTACAGGGGTCAAATCCTTATTTCCTGTTTTCCATCAAGAAAATATGGAAAACCTATGTGGACACCTCACATACTGATTTGTAGGGCACTGCTTCTTGGGCCATAAATGAGGAAATATAAAATGAAAAGTAATTCATATTTATAAGGAATCAATTCTAGCAAGAAATTGAACCAAGGAGCTCTGGGCTCAAAGTAGTGTGGCTTCCTGCTGAGATAAGAAGAAATGACTTTGTCTGTGTCTAACCAACTAAGTGCCACATGTGATGTTCTTGCTTTAATGCCTCCCTTACATGTTGTGCCTGATAACTGCATGGATAAGGGGAAATACATGTCACAAAAACACTACCAGCATGTAACTGGGATATGCATAAATGAGTGGATGTGACTGGCTCCTTTCTAGGCCAACAAGCTTTCTGTCATTTCTTCATTATTTCTGAGAGTAATCTTCTAACATGCAAGTTTTTCCTTGAAGAATATATTAGCAAAAAAAGGATGTAAAAGGCTATGTACCATTAAGAGAACTTGACTTTGAATGCAGTTTATGCTTCTTGACAAAGAGTAAATAAATAAAGTGCTGATTATAAAATTAATGTTCTGTTATACAGCTCAGAGGGGAATAGTGCAAAATACAATGACTTGTGCACTGGTAAAAACGATGTGGCCTGCAGGTTGTCATTTGTATTGTTCCTCATTTAGTCACAGGATCAGTAAAATGAGGAAATGCTACTTACCTAAAGTCCATTTAACCAATAACTCCCTTTAATGAAAATCTAAACCACTAAGAATGTTTATTCTTGGGGAATAGGGTCATCTTTGACTGTAGAGCATCAGCAGTTAATGGTTAGGTTGTTAGGAGATAAGTGACTATGTTTTACCAGCTGCTCCTCATATGCCTTGCCCTCCAGATACTTCCCCATCTTCAGAGCCCTTCTTTGGAAGCTCTCTAATAGTTCTACTTTCTTCTTAGCTGTGACTCCAAAAAGTGCACACAGAGCTTGAGGTGAGACTGGGACAAACCCTTCCCTCTACTGGTGGCAGTGCTAGTCCTGATGCAACCCAGGGCACGGCTGGACCTTCTGACTGCCAAGGCATACTGTTAACACAGACTCAACCTGCCATCAACCAGAACACCAAGTTCTCTTTCTGTGGGGCTGCTCTCCTACCACTCATCCTCCAGTCTATTATCTATAGCCAGAGCTGTGCTATCCCAGATGCAGAATCCAGCACTTGATCTTCTTCATGTAGATGCTAATTGCACTCAAATTTGTTAAGATCTTGGCGCAATGCCTCTCTACCCTCAAAGGAGTCAACTGTCCTCAGCCTTTAATCATTCAAAAATTTACTTAGTATATCTTCCAGATCATTATTGGAGACACTGACAAAAACATTAAAGAGAACTGGTTCAAAAATGGAACCCTGCAAGTACTCCACTAGTGGCACATAGGGCCGCTGTCTGGCCATAATGTCCCCTCACGAAACACTGTTATGTTTTGGTCATGAGACATTCTTAGTCTCACATCACCATGGCTTGATGATGCCATGAGTTATTTCCCTGACAACTATTATAACTATTATACAGGGACCCTGACAGCAGAACACCAGTTGCTAACTAGCCTTGCTGGCACATTTGTGGCTCAAGGAGCAATTTAGAAAGTTCCTTCCTACCCAGTGTGGGCCTCTGTGGATCCATCCATCCTCCTCCACCAAAACTTAACTTCAGGGGGGCAGCAGTGAACCTAAGCCAACAGATAGTGATCCACCTGAAGGAGACGTCAAGCTCATAGAGGTATATCTACCTGCAGAGGAAGAACAAATGGAGGTGAATCCACCTCTACAAAGCTGGCAGGCATTATAATATAATGCTTGCCTAGAGATGTTGCTGTATCAATCAGCAGCGCTCCAGGGGCTTTCAGTTTTGATACTGGTGTTAAGGAGTCACCATCTTCCAGAGAGCCTCAGCACTTGATGCAGCTCCCTATCACCCTTCCTTCCCAATCCCACTTAACAACGTCACTGTAAGAAATACAAGAAATAGTAAGAAAGAGACACAATCATTCCTGGGTGCGGAAGGTTTCTGGAGAGTGTGTATCCCAGATTACAGTCTTATTGTAAGCCTGCTCAGACAAGTGACGTTAAAAAAAGAACGATTTTGTATGGGGTTCTGAGCAGCAACAAACTTTTGATCAAATTAACAGGAAATAGCCTGTGCAGCAGTTTTGGAACCAGTCCAATCAGGACCAGATGTAAAGAACTTGCTTTACACTATAGACAGGGAAAAGGGCCTTATGTGGAGTCTTTGACAAAGAACATTAGAGGAGAGTTGAGGTTGACCCCTTGGATTTTGGAGCTGAGGATACAGAAGATCTGAAGAGTGCTGTACTCCAACTGAAAAGGAGATATTGGGCAGCATACAAAGGGGTTTGAGCTGCTTTGTAAGTGACTGGAACTGAAGCACAGCTTCTTCTAGTACCTTGTCTACCAGTGCTAAACCGAATGCTTGAACGGAAAATTCCTTCTACACATCATGCTACTGATGCTACATGGAGTACATGAATTGCATTGATTACACAACAGGCCCAAATGGAAAATTCCTGTCTTCCAGGGCTTTTGGAAATAATCGTGAACTGTCCAGAAGGTAAAAATTTTGGAATAACACGAGAAGAGGAGGTAACGCATGCTGACGAGGCCCCACCATACAACGATTTATCAGAGAATGAGAAGAGGTATGTCTTACTTACTGATGGGTCCTGCCACACTGTGGGAAACTGTCAAAGGTGGAGAGCTGCTGTGTGGAATCCCATAAGGTGAGTAGCAGAGTAAGCTGAAGGAAAAGGTGAATTGAGACAATTTGTGGAGGAAAAGGCTGTCTAGCTGGCTCTAGGTCTTGCAGAATGAGAAAGGTGGCCAGTATTTTACCTCTGTACTTACTTGAGGATGGTGGCAAATGCCCTTTAGGGGTGGCTACACCATTAGAAGCAGAACAACTGTCAGCGCAGGGTAAACCTACTGTCAAACTGTGGAAAGAGATTGCTAGCCAGGTAGAGAAGAAGGCTATAAAGTTGCATCATGTGGATGGTTATGTAGCCAAGAGCTGGGAGACCAAAGAGTATAAAACCAATGAACAAAAACCAATCAGGCCACTAAGACTGAAGTGGCTCAGATAGATATAGATTGGCAACATAGGGGTGAGTTATTTCTCACTTGGTGGACCCATGAAACCTCAGGCCATCAAGGAAGAGACACAATCTATCTATGGGCCAGAGATCCAGGGGTGAACTAGATCATGGTTACTATTGCAAAGGTTATTCATGAATGTGAAATGTGCTGCAATTAAACAAGCCAAGAGAATGAAACCTCTCTGACATGAAGGGACAAGGCAGAAATATAAATATGGAGAGGCTTGGCAGGTTGATTACCTCACTATGCCACAAACTTTCAATGGCAAGAATTATTTGCTTACCATGGTGGAAGTGAACACCGGGTGGGTTGAAACATATCCTGTGCCCCATGCCACTGGCCATAACACTATATTAGGCCTTGAAAAACCAACTTTACGGTGACGTTACTTCAGACAGAATTGAATCAGATATTGGAACTCAATTAAAACACACTCCTATGAACACATGTGCCAAAATCCATGGCATTGAATGGATATAACACATTCTCTATCCTGCATCAGCTTCTGGGAAAATTGAATGATGCAATGGACTGTTGAAAACCATGCTGAAAGCAATGGATGGCAGAACATACAAACATTGGGATAAATGTGAAAAACCAAGTAGTGGAAGCTACTGGATATCTGAAAATCTACACAAAGCCTTAAGGATGGAGTACATAAGGAAAGATGAAGAGACTGATATAAAAGTAGAATAGGGTCATTACCCTGCCATAATACTGTGAAAAAAACAATGCATGCCATTACACCTCAAGGCTCCTCTTCAAAAGTAGACTATTAAAAATATAGATGAGATAAGTCAATAAGTTGTAGGGCTAACAGTTACCATTGCTTGGAACAGTCTTACTCAAACTTAGATTGTACAGAAATTACATTGAGAGTCTTTATTTTTCCCTTCATTTTAAACAGTTGACTTCAACTCTTAATTGAAAGAGATGTGAGCCCACGATGGGAGATAAAGGCAAATTGCTTCAGGTGACTGAAGAGGCGTTAGTCATTGCTTGTGTTCAAAAAATCAGCTTTGCTTTGCAAGAAGCACTGATTTCTACAGGTGCATAATCCTTGGGTTTGTTTTTTTTTATGAATCCATATGCATTTGATAAAATGCTACCTTGTACAGCTGAGATTTCAAACAGTGAGAGGAAAAAAGGTGAGTTTGACAGATCCCTCCAGGTAGCTTCTTAGGAATTATTGTGGAACACTGCAGTATTGCTGAGAATATCTCACTATCCAGAATAAGTGCTTCTGAATGGGATGCAGGGAGAAGGAGAAAGAAAAAAACTAGAACTAGCTGATAAGTCAATGCTTTGGCAAGATGTTTGCAAAGAGCTTAGTCAAAGCAGCATGCAGAAAGAAATCACCCATTTCTTGCTCATGACTTGAGCCATATCCAACTCAGACATTTCAAAGGAGATACACCACATTGAGAAACATCACAACTGGTGGTTGCACTTCAACTTTGAGGTGCTTAAAAATCAGTGCATCTGTAAAAAACACCTGAGGGGTTTAAAGTTACTAATGTGGTGAAGCAGCAACAAATGAATATCAACTCTAAACAGTGCATTTGGTTAGGAAGCCAAGGAGGAGCATCAGGAGAAAGTATTTTAGGAAAAGAAATGTGGGAAGAGTTGAGAAAAAGAAAATGAAAGACATTTACCAGGAGACAGAAACTCAAATTTATTAAATAAAGAAAAAATAAAAATAAAAAAGCAGAAAAATAAAGATAAAAACTGCAGTAAGTTCAGTAACAGGGCAGTTCTTCGCATATTAAGGCTCCTCACACATGCAAACAGTCATACTGCATTAATTGAAAGTTATTTTAGAAGGTGGTCATTGAAATGCTGTGAGACTGAATAATGACAGCCTTTTAGAGAGAAGATAAACAGTTTGCACTTGTTGCTGCAGAAAAGGGAAAAAGAGATGAAGAGCCTAAGGAAACTTATACAGAGACATGGGCTTTGAGGACATTCTTGCTACAGCTTCTAGAGTTCTATGATTTGGGTAAGAAAATCCTTGTCAAAGCCACTGACTGAGGTTCAAGAAGCCAAGAATGTCAAAGAGACTTTAGTTATGCAGTTGATCATAAAAAGATAGAGATGTCACAGAGAAAGTAAACAACAAAATACTAAATGTTATGTATTTTATTGAGCATTATTTTGTTACTTACTTTATTTTATATCTCCCAATTTGATGCCCAAGGCCTTCTTTTCTGTGCATGTCAGTGTTCTTGTTGCTCTAATCCAGTACAGCAGTCAACAGGACATCTCATCTGAGATAACAATGACTCCAGGGAGGTGTCAGAGGAATACATCTGTAGCTAACAATCTTTCTTTCCTTCTCCTGTAGTAAGTAGGTACTGGCCTTATTCAGTTCAAAGGGTGTCCCATGAATCCACTGACCTACTTTATTTGTTGGGATATCTTCATCAAGGCTTATAATGAAAACTGTATTGCTTTTATTTCTTGACTCTTTTTACTCTTTTTGTGGTCTCACAAGTGGTCTTGTCCAGCTTTCTTTCAGCCTTCCATCGTTTTTATAGGATTTTTTTTTTCATCTTTTTCTTTACTGTAGTCTGGATTAGCATCTTCCTTGCCCTCTATGCCCTATGTTCTATGTACTTAAAATTTAAAGAAAAATCACGCAGAACAAGATCTTTCATCTTAGAAGCTTCCAAATGAAAATTTACACAATGATAAAGCTTAAAAAAATTTATGCAAATAATCTGATTTCACAAATCACTATTTTCAATCAGGAAAGATTTGAGCCATAAATGACAATCTCTCTATGCATAATTTCCCTGTGCTCAACCAGAATCTAGTGGTGTATGCACAATCCATCATCAAAACAAACATCCTGACAAGCCATTGCATTTCCAAGGATCAATGTTATGGATGGACGACCAGTATGCTCTCAGTAAATTTAAGCCAAATGCTGAAAAGTGCTAAGCGGGTGCACTGCATTCAATTGAACTAAAACAGCTCTCTTCTATCCACTTCTTCAGTATCAGAGTCTTTATCTTTTTTTATGCATTCTCTTTTGTGTAAATTTTCAGTAAAAAGAAAAAGAAAAAAGGAAAAAAAATTAAAGGCATCAACAAAAATTGCCTGTGTCCAAAGAATGCTGTGATCTGGAATTTTCCTTATTTACATGGTTCTGTATGTTTGCTTCCGTATTTAGACAGGCACTTGGATTGCTATAAACTGCTGCATATAGAAGGAGAGGGAAAAAAAGCCATCCATCAGATTACACATAGTTGCCTTATTACTTACAGTTTTGAATGTGTTGTGCCACTTATTACAATATTAACATATTTAGATGTCATTTACAATTCAAATGTTAATACAACAGAACCAGAAAATTAAAGAATGGTAAAATATCTAATTTTATTTTCTTAATCTTTGATATTGATATTTTCTGTAAATACAGCAAATGCTTCAATTTATATTTTAATAAGCAGTTATAAAGAGGAATGCCTCCTATTGGATCCTAAATGACTAAAAATGACCTACTTTAATTTTATTCATTATCTCTAACTGTTATTAGAACCTGTATTTGACATATGTGGATATTATTTGATCTTTTCAAACCACATTCATTCTCATTAAGAAAGCCCCAAGACATTTTCTTTCAGAATATTTTTCAAATATTCTGAGATTTTGCTTATTATGTGAAAAGTGACAGCACTTTCAAGTTCTTTATTATAGTTTTTTCTACAGCAAGAACCAATTATCCCTTCCCAGTACTAGTGTCTAATTTTGAACTCAATATTTAAGCAATTAGTATCTGTATCTGTAAATTAATACATCTATACTACTAATGTAGTTTTAATCATACAAAATGAGTAAGAACAGCGTTTTTCACAATTGCTAAATGTAAAGAAATGTTTATTTAAAGTTAAAATGAAATCAAACTGGGGTGGAAAAGCAATGGATATAATTTTTTATGTCATTACAGCTTTTCTTTTTCTGAAGACCACTTAAACTAACATTACCTTTTCCAAGCAATTGCCTGTTCCTGTTTTATACAAATTTTCGTACATTATTTTCATACTTCTAAGCTCAGTATTTTTTGACTGTATGGACATCTTCATGACAGCCTCAAATCCATTAAAGTATTTGAATTTTTGATCCATAAACTTTTTTTGGAAATACACTGAGTAGTACACTGAAAATTCAGGAATTGCATTCAGACATAATTAAATAGAAAACTTGTGAGTTATTATGAACAAACAATTGTTACAGATTTTGCTGTTTGTTACAGAGCTCCCTTTTGGGGGGAGTATCTGTGATATTTCACCAGATCAGAGAAATTAATCTGGATATGTACAATAGCATCAGATTTCAAAACACATTTAATCAGTTATCTACTCCCCTTGTAAATGAAAATTCATTTCTTTCTTTTTCTTCTTATCCCACCTGAAGAAAATGAGTAATAAAAACTGTACTACATGTATTTGAGTTCATTATTACCTTCTTATGTTAATCACCAATTAACAATTTCTTTCCCTCGTGAATAGAAATTCTATAAATATTATAGGTCTACTTGCTGATATGGTGATGTTTAACTGACCTGCTGAAGGCTGTTGTTACATACTATTCATAGTGATTGTCTCAGTCTGTCAATCCAGATATGCTGAGGAGGAAGTAAAAAAGTTGAAAATGAAAAGAAAAAATACTAAAACTGCATTGTCTGCAATTCAGCTTGAATTTTCTATAATACATTATTGTATTTGTTCTTGATATTCAGAGATTAGTCTTATACTACACTTAGAGCCAAATGAATGAGCTGATGAGGAAAAAAAAGATTTATCTTAACATTTGACTACTGTAACCAGAATTTCCTTAAATACAAGGGCTGCTTTAAAAGTAATGCCTCCTATTTTATTATGTTGGCACACAATATCAGAGGCAGATGTTGGTAGTATGGCAGCAGAGGTTGAACCTTCCTGCCAATATTGCATTACGTTTTGTTGCCTTGTGACAGATGGCAGCAAAGGGGAAAACTGACAGAATGGTGTCTGACGTGGAAGTGTGTATGAAGCAAAGGTGTGTCACTGAATTCCTCTGTGTAGAAGTAATGGCACCCATTGACAGTCTCTGATGTTTGCTGAATATTTATGGAGGCCAGACAGTGAATATGAGCCCAGCAAGACAGTGGGTGGTGCATTTCATTAGTGGCAACAATTAAGTGAAATACAAGCCACATTCGGGATGACTATGCACAGCTTTCACATCATGAAATGAAGAGCATCTTGATTTTGATCTGCTGATCCGTGTGACTCAGCAGATTACAACCAGGGAACAGTATGTGTGATGAATATCAACTTCGGAGCATTGAAAATGATGTTGGCAATGTTGGAAAGTTTGCTCCAGGTGGATCCCATGAGTGCTCACATCAGAACAGAAGTAACATCGTATGCAAGTTTGTCAGGACCTGTTGAACCAAAAAGGGGCTGAAGGTGACAATTTCCTGGATTATATCACTACTGGTGACAAGACTTTGAACCAGAATCAAAATAGCAGTCTGTGGAATGACAACATGTGAATTCCCGATCAAAGGAAAAGTTCAAGATGCAGAACTCAGTGGGTAAAGTGATGTGCACTGTCTTTTGGGATTGGATAGGGGTGATCCTTCTGGATTTTCTGGAACCCATCCAAACCATCAGCTCTAACTGGTACATTGTGATCCTGTCTAAGCTGAAGTTTCGAACTTCCAGAGTCAAGCCAGAGAAGACAAACATTCGCTTGCAATGGGATAACACCAGGACCTATACCAGATTGAAGACAGTGGAGCACACACCAGAAGGCTGTGCTACCATTCAAGAGTAGTGGACGGACTGGAGAGTTGGGCAGGGAAGAACCTGATGAGGTTTAACAAAAGAAAGTGTAATGTCTTGTAACTGGGAAGCAATAACTACATGTATCAGAACAAGTCAGGGGATGGCTTGCTGGAGATGAGTTCTGCAGAGAAAGATGTGGTGGTCCTGGTGGACAACAGGTTGGCCATGAGCCTACAGTTTACTCTTGTGTCCAGAAAGGCCACTTCGATCCTGAGGTACTTTAAAAAGAATGCCATGTCACAGTTCTGGGCTCCCCAGTTCAAAAAAGGCTGAGATCTCAGGAGACCACTGGATGGCCACAGAGATGATAAAGGACCTGGGGCATCTCCCATATGAGGAAACATCGGGTAAATGGGGTCTGTTCAGCCTGGGGAAAATAAGACTGAGGGAATATTTTATTAATGTTTGTAAATATATAAAGGAAGATGGGAGGCAAATGGATGAGGCCAGGCTCTTCTCAGTGCTGTGTAATGACAGGATGAGGAGTAATGACCTAGAACTTGTACATAGGAATTTTCATACTAACATGCCAAAGAACTTCTTTACAGTAATGGTGACAGAGCACTGTAACAAGTTGCCCACAGATGTTGTGCAGTCTCCTGCTGGAACAAATTGCCCAGAGATGTTGTGCAGTCTCCTGCTGTGGATATATTCAAGATCTGTCTGAATGTCTATCTGTGCAATGTATTGCAGTGTACCTACTTTAGCAGGAGAGTTGGACTCAACGATCTCTTGAGGTCCCTTCCAAAACCTGCAATTTCGTGATTCTGAGTGCAGTGATAGTCTTGTCTGGACTTTCCTACCATATCCAACACATATTCCAGATTTAACACCTTCTATTTCATCTATTTGGGCCAATGAAAGGTAGACTGCATGGGCAACACTTTCCTGCTGTCATAGCAGCTCTGAAACAGAGATTCACCTTTGCTTGCACAGATTTTTATGAGCACAGCATGGAGGCTCTTGTTCACTGCAGATGCATAGCTAATAATGGTGACTATGTTGAAAAATAGCGTTTTGTACCTGAGAATTTTCTCTATCAAATATTTATTGTGTTCTTTGTATCTCTTTTATGAATAAGTTTCCATGGAAATAAATAGGAGGCATTGCTTTTAGAATGACCTAGTATTTCTTAGATTACATGGAAAAGATAACTGTAAAAATTAATTCATTGTTAAAACTTCTCAGGCGTTTCAAAAATCTAAACAAGAGATCATTCAAGAAGGGCAATAGTCCTGAATATTTGAAAAATTTAATAAACTTCAGAGCTATAGCCAATCATCACAGCCAGCTGGTGTTTCCAGCACTGTGAACCAAGCACTTGTAATGCAATTTATAACCCAGAAAAGTTCAGGTAGTTCATCTGGTAAAGTCATAATTAACCTGTGGATTCACTCACCATTCTCAAGAAACTACTGGCAGTCTGTATCTGGTTGACAAGGAAATAACATCAGAAAAAAGAATTTCAGTTTGTCTTGATAAGAAAGAAAATGCATTCTGCCCATTCTCAATGCTACATGACAATGTGAGGGCACTGTGGTTAAAGAGGATGCTGTATTAAAAAAGAACAAAAAAGGAAAGTAGAGCATTTAAACCAATTTCTGGCCAGGTCCTGCTCTCTAGGGTTCAGATGTTGCTTGCATAATCATTAACCTTCTCTGGCTCAGTGATCAAATCAGACCAGTCCTGTAATGAAATAATCCAACTGGGATTTGTCAGAGGAATTCCTGCTCCTCTATTAGCCTTTACCCAAACACCCTGACTGGTGTTGAATAAAGCAAGGCACTGAAGGGACAAAGCAACCTCTGTGCTTCGAATTTCCGACTTTTCTTGCTGACTCGGAGATCTGACTGCCCAACTCCTGTTCTTAAAACACAGATACTATCAAGGTTTACTCTAAAACCTGTAAATATTAGTTTATAACATGAGGAAACATTGTCTTTTTTTCTAATCTTGTTCTCAGAAACAATTGAAAGCCTATTGAGCCTGAGGCAGATATTCAACCCAATTCAAGAAAATTTCAGCCCTTGTTTCTGAAGTCTGAAAAAATTATAAACAACAGAAATCAGGGTCATGTACTACAAAGCACTAGTTAAGCAATTAAAGGCATATCTACTCTACCTATCTAAAATGTCCATTTTTTTCATTAACACGCGGACAGAAAAGTAAGCACTTTGGAGCTTTCACTGAAAAGAAGGTTGCATAAAACTGATGAAACATGTCCAAGCCAAAAATCTTCTAGGACACTAGCACTTAAAACAATTAAGAAACAGAGAAAAGAAGCTTGGAGTTCATCCAGTTACATCTTGCCGTAAGTGAAGGGTCAGAAATATCTGATATATGTATAACTGTATATGTCCAGCTCGCAGCTCAAGTACACAAGTTATGTGTTCTCTGCCCATAAGAAATAAATATCAAGAGTGGTGAGCTGTCCAGAGAAGAAGGCATAACTAGGTAGAAATAGTTAGCAATGTTCCAGGGCAATATTTTTAAAAGCAAGCAAGCCAAAAATAAATGAATATTTCTGTAATATCTGCCCTGTTCTCAGCAGAATTATTTTTTTTTTTTTATATTTTTTTTTTTATGACAAGACCCTTTTGGTGACCCTTTACAGAACAGACAAATGTGCCTGGTAAAGAAGCTTGATTTTTTTTTTTCCATTGTAAAAAATTTATGTAGGATTAGCAGTCTCCAACATGTACCCTTCCTGATGAAAGAAAAATTCTGGAGTTTCCTAGATGTAGATTGCAGTAAACATGACATTAAGTTTGTTGCTGCTCCGTTTTTATATTTTATGTATAAAAATCTGTTATAGCTCTCATGAAATCCTCAGCTTACTGGACTGAGAATGTACAGTACAGGCATATAAAAAAAAAATTGCAGAAGCTCAGTGCAGGAAATCCTAAGGTGTGATCAAAGTCATTTATCGCAGAAGGTGTGCATGTTTTCTGTATCTGGGTAGATGACTTGAAAATCTCTGATAACTAGCTAGATGTGTAAGGAGAGGGAATATCTAAAGTCTGCTTAATTTATGCAGTAGTAATCCATAATGGCCTTCCCTTCACTATCTTCTTTCTCGTCCCCAGTGCATGCCAATAAAGCCATTCACTGACTCACGTTATGAGAAAGCATAGTTCTACACTGGATTATTTCCACATCCTGGATTACATCCTGGATTACAGCCACACAAATCCTTATGCTTGGGAAGGAGAGAAGGGCTGGAACGTCACCAGGTTACCTTCGTTTGACAGGCTTAAAAAAAAATATATATATATACATTATTTGGTAGTCAAGAATAACTTGGAAACAGGAGATGTCTAGCAGATAAATGACTCTTATCCTCCTGGTAGGGACTCATTTTATTAGGTTTATTCATTGTAAGCTACAACTACACTTACTACACATTTTCACTTAGATGTACGTGAGCTAAAATATACAGAGTATTAACTACTGGTTTGAATTATCCTCAATGACAATTCTGGTTTCAGTGTAGGTCACAGACTGTGACATGTTCACAGACTGCGTAAGTCTTTGATTAGTCCAGAGAAAGCTTTATGCTGTCAGGACTACACTATTAACTATAACTCCAGTACTAATTGTAAGAGTTCTACAACATCCGTTGCTACTCCCTGATCTTCTTCTAACACTAAATATTGTTATTCGCTTTCATTTTTTCTTTAGTTTATATGTATATATATATATTTGTAAATTGGAAGGATTTCTGTCTCTAAATATAGATTTCAATAGTAGAGAGGCCTGATTTTTGATCATTTATATACAAGCTTAATTTAGCTACACTGAACAAGCACCTTTAAGGGCAGAAGATTTGTACCCTGATCATTTTGGTTTCACATAGTATTGCAACCTTTGCTATTCTTTCTTTCACTGAGTACAAATATAATCTATAGAAATTGTAGTATTCACATAGTTCTTGATGTGTTCTATTGAGATATGATCTAACTAAATAAGTAGGTGAACTGACACATTTGGCATATTCTGGCCATATTCACTTCTACATTAAGGCATCCATAATGAGTTACTGTAATGTAATTTGGCAGAAAGTAAGAAAATTTTTTACTGCGATCAATCTGGGAAAAGTGAAAGGTTCCCCATTTATTTACTGATACCATTGCCACCAGGACATAGATTCAAATTAACAGAATGGGATTATGAATTTAGTTGATCTCTCATGGCTTCAAGCTGCGCCAGGGAAGATTTAGGTCGGACTTTAGGAAATACTACTTTTTTGAAAGAGTGGTCAGGCACTGGAATGGGCTGCCAGAGAGGTGGTGGAGTCACCGACCCTAGAGGTGTTCAAGAAACATTTGGATTTTCTGTTGAGGGACATGATTCAGTGAGTACTATTGGTGATAGGTGGATGGTTGGACGGGATGATACTGAAGGTCTTTTCCAACCTTGGTGATTCCGTGATTCTGTGAGCTTTTGACATTTCAAATACATGTTCACAATTCATGCTGTGTTCCTGGCTTCACTTTGGAATATAATCTCTTCAACCAGGAGTTTTTAACCTTATTGACTACTCTTCCAGAAAACAAGTTATGCTATTACAAAGAAACAACTACCATCTACAGTCTCAAATCAATATTCAACATCATGAGGAAAACATAGCCTAAGCAAAATACAAAGAGGAAGGAGCAAAGGATGCAGAGAGGCAAAGAAGTGTTGCCCACTGCCAATCCCAGGCTGGTAGTTGCCCTCCAGCTGACTCTCCTGTTACAATGACATGATAAATATGTTACATTTAAGACCGTGATTAATGCTCAGAATCTCTGAGCAGAGTGACCACTGAGATCACATTTTGGCATCAAGAGACTTGGCCACTGCACTGGAGTTGGCTGCAAAGGTTCGAGAGTCTTCCTTAGCATATGTCACATGCTTTTGGAAAACTCAGGTATCATTTTCTCCAAGACTCTCCCTAGCTATTAATGGAAACTGCCTGTGTATGTGCAGATGTGGCTGGAGAGCTAATCTGTGTTGAAAGGTTTTTTGCTGGCATGAGTGAGCATGAAAGTAAAATATATGTTTCTTCAGGAATACAGCCAGGCTGAATAATACTGAGAGTTCTTTATCTCTTATTCAAATCATAATGACTACGTTTTTAAGAATTACATCAATTTTTAAACATCATTCATCTCTACCTTTTTTTAAATTCAGATGTGCTCTGCCTGCCTAGTCCGTATACATGTAAAAATGTAGTTTGTAGTTTGACAGGATATTATTGAACAGTATGTGAATTGGTTTAAAAGTAACCAGATTTGAAGCATCCATCAGTCAGTAACAGTGCACTCATAGGTCATTGAAGCTGTCAATTTCAATCAGCTCTGTAATTAAATACATCACCAATATAGATTTTGTGTAAGAATGTCACTTGTTCTTCAGATGTCGGCTACGAGGACAAATCGCACTTTCAGTGTCTTTGAACGTGCCTTCTAAATACAGTTTTTTAAAACAGCATAACATCTCCATCCATCTCAGTCCAATTTGCTGCACAGAAATCTGTTTAACTAATACGTAGTCTAAACACTGAATTAAAAAACAATGTATGTGTTTCTCTTTCTGTTTAAATGAACACTGTAATGCAGTAGTAGATATTGCTTCTCTTTAAACTCTTGTTCTGGTATTTGTCAAGTAAAATAGCAAGAAAGAATAATATCTCATCAAAAATAGAAAAATTGTCCAAATCATCTGTAATTAAAATTGTTTTTCTACACGTTCAAGAATAAAAGAATACGGTCTTTAGGCATGAGGAAATAAATCATGTATTCTAATTTTGCTACATGAACAGAAACATGAGAAATTTTCAAATAAAAATAAAAAGCGATTTAGTGCTTTTGAGTGTCAGATTCTTCTGTTACACGTGCCACTAGATTGGAAAAGTCTGAAACAAAGCTGTATTACCAAAAATATATTGCCTGCCATTTGATTTAATCTTCAAATAAGCTTCCGGAAGAAGGTCCCTGGATAGTTAATCTTTAGTTTTGTAGCCCATGCACATTTTCAATAAGGTTACCAGGGAATTAGGCCTGGTACTGAGGGGAAAGGAGTACTGTCTTATTCTAAAGATGCCTGTCAAGATCCCACTTGCAAATTATAACTTGCTTAATATAAAAAACTGTATTAGCTGTGTCCCTGCTGCAATAGTCACTCTGAAGGGGAATGTTCTTTGTATTTTTTTTTCCCTGGAACAAGATACTTGCCCAGTTTATAATATATAAATACTAAATATTGTAGATATATTACATTTTCAGGCCCATTCCTGCAGCCTGGAAAATGCTAAGGTTGTTATGGCTTGGGATTTTGTAGAAAATGGGAAGGAGTTGTTATTCTCAGAAACTATGAAAACTATGAAACTGATGCCTTTAATGACTTTACCTTGACCAGAAGGAATCTCTAGTAAGACTGAAATATACAAATAAATGCAGGGTTTCATTTTCTGAGTTAAGATTCCCTGTAGCAGTGGCAAAAATTTAAAACTCTTTTGAATGTCGAGATCTATGTTCCTAATCCTACAGCATATGATATAGTAAATTTTAAAATAATTATATTTTACCAAGATATGGAACACAAAATGTCACAGTAAAATCTAGCTAAAATATTCCAAAAAGTACATCCTAAGAGGATAATGTACACATCTAACAGAATAGCAGAAAGGTAATAAATGAAGACAGTGAAAAATGGAAGGAATATACACCTCACAATTTATATGTTTAGGAAAAAAATAGAGCAAAGTTGATAATATCATTTTTAAAGAAGGATTTGAGTCTAGAATAGAAGGAGATTGTACCAGAGTTAAATTCCTTATGTAATTTATATGAATAATTTTGGTATTGGTTCTATAAACAATTTAAGAAATCGTAATGTCACATTAAGATTATGGTTAGCAGGGATATCATTTAAATGAAGCAAGGTTATGGTCTTCCATTTTCTAAATCAGCAGGGTAAAGAAACAACAACAGAATTAAAAATATATATATATACATTGTCAAGAAATATTAAAAAAAAAGAGAGGGCTTTGAAACTCATGACAAAATGAGACAATCCAGGAAATAAAACATTGAAGATAAGGAAACCTTTTTTTTTTTCTTTTTTTTTTTTTTTTTTTTTTCATAAATTGAAAACAAAACCACAGTTTTTGGTAATTATTCTCACTGACCCACAATTGGTAACATTTTGGTTATAGTTACTACCCACTGCCTCTTTTCATGTGTTAACTCCATTTTATGATCCTATTAAAAATACTTTTGTTGCTTACTTCTGTGCACTGAAATAATTCTTCTCTGCTTGAAATGATTGCTCTCTTACCAGCACTTAGAACAATGCCTCTTTTCTCATCCTCACTGAGCTGTTTTTTTTGCCACAGTGAATTACTCTCTTCTTGAAACTGTGTTCTCTTTAGGCCTTACTGACTCTTCTTTCCCATTCTTCTTTTCTAATCATTCCTACAACATACTCCTTGGCAAATCCTGCTTATCCTCTTACAGTTTCCTTCTGGGGGGCCTTTGTCCTTGTGTCTACTTTTCTTTTCCAAACATTTTTTTTTCTCTGGATAATTTCATAAGCAAACACAAGCACAGTGAAGCATAACACTGATCTCTAATCAATATCTGAGACAAGTCCCTACCATCTTATGGTTACTGATGTGCATCTCTTTCTCTTTCTTCCATGCTCAGGCCACAGAGGGTAGAAAAAAGATGTGCACTTCAAAACACACACAGGTTGAAGATAGGTCTCACAGGAGTGTCTTGTTATCATCTGTAAAGCTACCTCCTCATTCATCTTCTTAAAACTTGCTTCTGTGATGCCAACACAACCTAGACTCCAGCAGTGCTGAGATTGCTACAGTTTTGTTCTGTCTTCTGTGTTCAAATTCCACCATTGTCTTTTTCAAAATAATGTTTTTATTTTTTTTAATGTTACATTGTAAAATTTCTGAGATTTTGGCTATAATATATAGGGAGTGTGATGCCAGAGATGTCGACAATGCACAGAACTCAAGTATCCGTACCATAAAAGAGTTTGTGCTTCCAGTGAAAAGATGTAAGGAACTGGCAGAACAAAAAGCATCTGGTAATATTCTAATGTCTTTCTGAAAGGCACTTCCCTTATCCTTGAAAAAGACACAAATATCATCAACATCTGATTTCCGGTAGAAAGGAGAATTGCAATTGGAAGGGCATTACTGATGAGTTAGGATGAGTTAGTTCTACCAAGAAGTGGCCAAATGACATCTTACAAAAGTTCACATTCACATGGCCCAAAATACTTCATTTTGCCTATGCTGAGGCATGTTTCAGTATACTCTTCCTCCCTCTGTGCCCTAGAGCAAAATGGGCAGCATTCAGACCATAGTAAATTGATTACTGGAGAGAGAAATTTAGAAATCCATTTGACCAAATCATAAGAACTTAATCACTCTACAACCCAACCAGAGAAATTTAAATAGCATTTCAGGCACATTAACCTCAAATAGCTGATTTGAGCATTTTTTGTGGTCATCAGTAACAGGTGATAACTCAATTCCAATTTCTTGTGAATTATATTACACAGTTCAATATATTTCAAAAGACTTTTTTCTATCAGGAGTATTACTGAACATCCACGTGAGTTTAAAAAAAAAATAGTAGAGAAATACGATGGCACGCAATTTTTCCTTGAGCTTTGTTTACCCTCAAGAACCGAGGAGATTTTACTAGGATATATGAAAGGCAACATACGGTTTTACCTGACAGAATAAAAGCTCTGTGTTATGTGAAGTCGTGTTTAATAACCAATATAAGCTTTATGGGGGGATAGCAATGATGCAAATTGTAATGTTTAAGTACTGGGCAGGAAACCTGACACTGCTGTTAAGTGAAAGAAGCTCTGTTGAATTTGATGACATTGCCTTTTTACTTCTGATCATAGTTTTTACTATCTTTGATGTCATACAAATAACATAGTAATGGTACAGAGCGAACATCTCAGATGTGAGCATTTCTTCATTGTTATAAAGACTCAAAAAGAAATTTCACTGCTTCACATGCAGCAAAAATTGGAAGATTGCCTTGGACGGTTGTCTCAATACAGGTAAAAGAATCAGGAGGCCCTTTAAACTCTGTTTTAAAGTCTGTAATTTCTTTTCATTTTTGCAGCAAATACCTATTTTGATAAGATGCTTTACCTAAGCAAAAGACTGAAGAATCTCACATAATTGCTTACTTTCATCACAGGTAATAAAGTGCTAGGCCCAGGAAGCACCAGGAATTAGATATTTCTGAACACAAGCTTCCAGCATCTGCTGAACAGGACATCAAATGTTCTGGCTCTGGTTCACATTTCTCTTCCTATTATGCCATTTATACAATCATAAAAAGAACATTTCTTCATTTACTTTATTCCAGATAAGTTAAAATGTGAGGAAAATTAATTTTGTGTTAGGGTTCCGCCTCTATAAAATTAAAATCCTGTAGTCTAATCTTGCTGTCTTAAATCATAGGCAGTGGTTAACAACCCAAAATCTAATATAACCTGACACAAAACATTGCTTCAGATACAAAAGTTTAAATGGTCCATTCAAAAATAAAATATATTTTTCCCCACAATGCCTCTACAAATGTGTTATATTCCCACACAATATTTCAACGTTGACAATGTGAAATTTTTGATCAGATTTGCTTCATGGTAAGGGATTATTCTATTCTTCTCCATGAAGAAAGAAGTAGCAGTTTACGTTTTGGAGAATCAATGAGTTCCCCCTAACATGTACAACTTCTGGGTATTGAAGAAAGCCCTCTTAATGAAATGTTCTAGATAATTTATCCCTTACAAGGTAAGAAATTTTCTTTGAGAATGTCATCTTGAGTATTACAGTGCTTAGCCATTCTTTTCTAATATTGGAGTGTGATAAATAAAATGGGCAATGAAATTTGCTACGACTCTCAACAGTGAAATTTAGTCTTGGCAACCATAATAAATATCCATGATTCTTAGATCTGGTTAACTG
This sequence comes from Tympanuchus pallidicinctus, assembly GCF_026119805.1. Classification (NCBI taxonomy): domain Eukaryota; kingdom Metazoa; phylum Chordata; class Aves; order Galliformes; family Phasianidae; genus Tympanuchus; species Tympanuchus pallidicinctus. Next base: position 984,397 of record NW_026294802.1, read on the forward strand.
ACCAGCCGAACAAGAAAGTGCTGGGGTGTCAAGCCTCTACAGTGATGATGGCTACAGCTTTTTAAATGCATGCTCCCAGTGTATGAGCAACATTCAATTTTCATGAAGCTGGATTCTATTTCAAAATAAAATCTCCAGAGAAACAAAAGAATCCAGGGATTCTATTTAGAAAAAATGCTGAACTGACCATGAAGCAGACAACTTAAAATATGCACCATGAAAACGGTATTTTCTTGTCCCTCTCTCCATCAGAAGTGAACGTCCAGTATTTCAAGGGCCAAAGAAGTCAAATGACATAGAAAAATCTGTTCTTGACCTCAGTGTTGACATCTCTTCTGTGAATATTACCCTTCAGGAAATGTTTACTTTCCCGATCCTTCCCAAGGATCCTTCTTAGAGATAAATCTCTTATTTCAATAATTCTTGTACGTAAAGAGCTCTTAAGTTGTATTTGGACTTCGAGGAAAGAACAAAAATGTCTTGCACAAATGTGATTGGAAGCAAAACAGCAAATCAGAATCAATTTGCTGGAGATGAGGCCACTATTCCTCTGTCCATCCTTGCAGTTTACTTGCTGATCTGCACAGCTTATCAGCTGTGCACAGCTTGAGAAAGAATATTTTTGAAAATAACTCTATTATTTGTTCCATGGGATCTGGTGTTAACTTCTCGATAAAAGCTACTAATAAAAATACATTCGACTTCTGAAAGTAAAAACTAAAATAAAGGTATGTATTTCTGTAAGTACTATGAACTTGCTGAGAGTCAGATGAATACTGTCATAGTCAAGCAACTAAGCATCACTAATATAGTGTTGCCTTGGATTGACACTTGATCCAGAACAGAAGACTGTTTAAGTCCTGAATTTAGAAATACTTCTAGAATTAAAACAGAGGCATTTCACCCATGATGTTGGAGTTGAACAAGGAACCATATGAGGTTAGATGTGTCTTCTAATTCGCTGCAAAGGGGATTCATAGATGATACTACTCACAGTATTCCTGTACACTAATATAAACTAAGATTACTTTAACTCTAAGAAAGCGTGAGCTTGCTTTGTCCGTGGTTGGAGCTGACTTTACTGACTTTATCCTGTGTATACTGTCTCACAGCAAAGCTTACTTGCTTGCTTCAGTGCTATTTCAATATGTCTGCACACGTCTTGGCTTGTGTTCAGCCTGCTCTCAGAGTGCAGGGAAACAGAATGTATACCTGGCTGAAAAATGCAAGGTACACACATATTGTATTAGGGATAATAAAGATGTAATAAAAGAAGGATGGATTAACAAATTATACTGTGAATATTGTCTTTTGTTTTTTTCGCCCTTTGGTACAGGACAAGAAATGGACACACACACAAGCAAAACATTAAAGTTGATTTTGGCTATAATTTGAAGAATATCCAGTTTACAGATTATTAAATTAATGACAATCTAACCTTGAAAACACCTCTATCTGCTGAAAGAGCAACACTCCATCACCTGTTTTGATTCATTAATGTATCATTTAACTTGGTATGACACATGTTCAGCAGTTATAATTACATTATGGCCTCCCTATTACATCAGCTCTGCTCCAAGTTTCTGTCACCACAAGTCCAATTTTCAACACAGAGAAATCCAGTGCACTCTTTCCTTATTAGTGTCATCTTTAATGTAGCACAGAGTCTGAACCATTACTTGGCACTGAGAGTTTAACAGCAATTAACCCCTGTTCTATCCCCAGGGAGAAGTACATCAGCAACTTGCCAAAACACTGTAAACAAGCTGGCCAAGATCAATGCAAAACCATGCTGGCAGCAGAGCACCTACTGTATTAATTTAGGATATAGAAAAAGAGAAAATAGTCTGCATGAAATTGACCTAAAAGGATGGCCCGCACAGGTTACAAGATTTTCTTAAAGCTGAAAAGGGAAAATTTAAATCCCTAGGCTACTTGCTTACAAACACATCTCTTCTCTTCTGGCTCTTATACTGTACTGATCACCAAATGACTGACAATTATACCAGAGAATAAATGTTTATTACCCGCTAACTGGTTCTTAGGGGAGGAATTAAATACATTTGAAGTGCTATCAGAAAGAAAGTAGCAAAAAGGGTGAAAATGCTAACTTCTCTTTTGTTTTTGATTAGTAAAAAACACAATACCTATCAAAACCTGAAATGAAGGTTAAGGTTCTTCCCACAAGGGAACAGAGAAGGACAAACCCAAGGACTGCAGAAGTCAATGAGATCCCTCTCATCAGCATCTGCTGAGTCACACAGAACATCCCAAACTGTGACAGTGGAGCAGGAGTGGCATGGGGTACAATGGATGCCTCAGATGACGGCCATTGCTCACTGGTGTCTGTGACACTCTCTCTGTGTTGCTGTTGTTAGCAATTAGCAAGGCAGGAGGAGCAGCAGCTATACAATGAAGTGATTGCACCAAACTACAAGACAGTGTTACGGTCAGGACAAACAAGTGAAAAAAAACCACACTCAAATGTAGCTCATGCAGGTTGAACTGACCTGAGGTGAAATATTCTTTTATATCAAAGGCATTTGTTCTTGGTGGTTTTTTTTTCCATCATGTCACAATTTTCCTCCACGAAGTTTTCATTTTTCCATAAGCCACACGTTCATCTGGAAAAGAAAAGAAAGAAAAACAAAACTACACAACAAACTGTGACAAAAAACAAACAAACAAACAAACAAACAAAAAAAAAAACCCACAACCATTTCCAAATGGGAATTTACCAATACAATCTTCCTGCTTAGAAAATGGAAAGACACGTCAGGAGAACACACTTAGTTAAAAACTTCTAAAATCAGTCTGTTTTAATAAAGATATTAAGAAGTCAAATTCTTCATTCATTAACCTCAGTATCCTACATAAATGGCATAGTATAATTATAAATCCTAATTAAAAATTTAGAGAATGTAGGGGTAGGATTGCTGCTATCCCAGAGGGCTTTTAAGGCTCCTAGTAGACACAGCCTCATAGAAATGGTTAGCAACACTGGAGTGCTATCTGTAAACAAAGCACAAGAACCTGTTCATATAGGAATTGGGTTGTACTGCAGGACAAATGTCCTGGTTGTCATGAGGCAAGGCCAGGTCAGGTTCTAAAAGTTTTCATGGTTAGTTGATTGGGTAAGTTTCTCTCCGAGAGAGAAGATAGAGGGGAAAAGTAACTGCAAGTGAAATAATTTCAATAGAAATATCTCTGCCTTTAAATCAAAAAGTAACTGTGATTACACTGACTTTGAAACAGATGAATCATTGAACAGCCTTGTTTCATCAGCAAAAGGCAAAAAGTAAATAGTAGGAAATGCAGCCCTTAAGAAGGATGTTTAAAGTACTTTGGGCTTATTGATCTTCTATACTAGAAGTAACAGAAATAATGGCTTTTAAGCATGAAGACTTTAAAGCTAGGTGGTCAAAAAAAGACAAGTTTTAAGCTTAGAAGAAAGCACTGGTGTAGCAGAAATGCTGTGTAAGTGCTGAATAAAATTACTCAGAAAAAAGAGAGAAGGAAGTTCTACACTTGAAATTTTCTAAACACTGGCATTTCTCCTTTCGAATAGCCTGATACGTGGTTTCAACATAGGTTCTGTTGACCTAATCATGCAAATGCATACCAAGGATCAACGTGTAAAGTACTGACTATACTAAGCCTTAGTAACACCAAAGCATGCCAGTTTAATACTGCTTTAGTATTGGGCTGTTTTAGCTACACTGTGTGATGTCTCTTTATAACCTTTGCAGATTTGAAATGATTATTTCAAAAACATAAGTCTAAAAGCATGTATGTAAATCTGCTTTTTCTGTAGTTTCACTAGAAATTGTCAATTCTTTCCTTTCTGAAAAGTCAGGTTAAAATTTAACACCTCAGCTCTAAAATTTCTGAATAGTCACTCCTAAAATGGTTGCTTAGAAATTTTAGTATATGGTTATTTAAAAGATCATCCGCACAATTCTCCCCCTGATATCCAAGTCTGTGTATGAGAGCTAGGTTACAATTTCATGTAGATATGAATGTATTTAGCCAAGTTATTAATTTATTTATTTCTAAGAAACTAGAGTCAAATTACAGCTAAGTGGTGGGAATTTAAGTGGAAAACCTAGGATGGGTTTAATTTTCAACATGCTAATCTGGAATTGCTAATTTAGAATTGCCAAGTTATTTGTTGTTATTAATATTATTGTTATTATTATTTTATTTAAACTGAAAGAAGGAAAACATCTCAAGTTCAGGATCTGGAAAGGAGTTCAGATTGTGTCAGAGTGTGACTAGCAGCTACAACACATCCTGTTTAATAAACAGATTTCTGAGCAGATATAAAAGCAACTACATTGTTTGTTTTTCTAGTTTAAGTTAGAAGACAGATAACAGAAAGAAAATGGAAAAGAGAAACAAAATGAAAATTATAAAAAAATTAATTAAAGTTAGTGTATAATGCAGAAAAGTTCTTCGAGGCTTGGTTGTTACTGAAAGTGATAAAGTTAAATAAAATAAATTGAAGATCTGAAAGGCCATGAAGGAAAAATCTAGTTATCTGAAATAGTATGTGGGAAGTAAATAATCTGTTGATGTGACATTACATTAGAAAAGAAAAATAAGATGCAAAAAAAGAAAAAGTGGATTCAGTGATTTAGAGTGTGCCTCCTTTCTTCCAGGAGTAGGTCACAAGGTTACACTATACTTGATATTACTTGTCTTGTATCTTCATTGACAACAGAAGTATTTCATCACAAGATTACAATTATGTAAAATATGGCTGATTGGTGGCTTTTCAGTTCTCTCCTCCCCTCTTCTCCTTTCCCCTTCTTTCCTCTTCCCTTGTCTCCTCCCTTCTTTTTTTTTTTTCAGTGGTAAATTAGGTGAATATAATGATGAATGGGAGCTGGGAGAGTGAAGCAGCGTACAGCTTGTACAGCTATTTTGCAGCAAGTATTCTTAACTGCTTTTACAATTTTCATATTTCACATCAAGGATTTATCAGTACCTGCCTAAAAACAAAGCAAAAAGAAATCCTTATACCAGTAAATACAAAGATTTACCTGGAAATATGAGCATATTCTAGTTTGGCCTGTTCTCTGAACTAAATTGCAGTTCAAAATGTGTTCTGTCCATTTTGTGTTTGTTATTCTTATGTCCAAATGCATTTAATGTTACAAAGGGAAAGAAACAGACTGTTAAATTCTAGATTAAAAAAAATCAAGAATTTATTTAACAATATATTTAAACACTGCTTAGCCTCTTCAGTCAACTATTTCTACGTTGAGAGTCACAGGTGTTAAGTACTATTATGATGTCAAGTTAATTTCCTGGAAATGACTGCCAAAGGTTGGATAAAACAGATTCTTACTGAAATTTAACATGACTGATAAAAGAAGAAAATAAAATTTAGAAAAGATAGAAGAAAAGGTGATAGTAGTGGAGGGAAGAAGATTCTTACTATTTCTTCCTCTCTGCAATACTTCAGCTAATCATAAGGACCTGAACACAGACATTCTTGAAAAATGGTTCCTTGGCATGCTGTTTCTTTTTCCACCTGATCTAGGAATATATGCATTTTCTCATGTACCTATGCCCTCAGCAGAGTTGATTTTTCCATAAGACACCATAGAACTTCCACACTGAACCATATTTCTTGCTTCCAGAGGAGTTCTAGCTGTATTAGATACAGATAATCAATCTGGCCCACAGAACAGAATGGAAATGAGTTAGAAAACAGAAAATCCCTAGGGACACCACTGCAGCAAAACAAAGAATAATATGGAACTTGCTCATTATTAACTGGCTTTAGCCATTTGAACAAATTAAGATTTTTTTATGGGTCAAACAAACCCCAAACTAAATAACTTGGGCTTAAATTTCTTGATGTAAACAACAACAACAACAAAAAAATATAGCCATCTGCAGAAATAAATTTATCCTATAGAAATAGTTCTTGTAAAGAGAAATTTTTTTTTATGAAAGAAAGTTGCCAACTAGTTGTATCCCTGACTTTCAAATCTCAAATCTCCTAGGTCTAAAAAACATAACAGAAGGTCTTAATTTCCCATTCATCTGCTTGCATGCCTCACATTGATAACTGAAGGCTGTAATTACTAAAACAAAAAACAATAGCAACAGAATTGCATGTTTGATCAGTCTAACAGTAAAGTAAGTGCAAATTTAACTAAAACTGTGAAACTCGCTCACAAAAAGAGTAGCCCTAGAACATTTCAAGTCATCTTTTAACCTGTGTTTTAATGTTGACAATTGGTCTGGGTACTTCTGGAGATTTCCAAATGGAAGAAGGACTCCAAAACCTTATACCAAAATATAGAGGTAAGACGAAGTCAGCGTTGACAAGAAAAAAAAACCCGAAACATTAGCACCCAAAGATATCACAAAAACCTGCCAGTTTGAACACTTATATACCACCAGTTACAGAAATTAATTCATGTACCTTTACACTGCAGCCAGCTTCTGCTTGCAAGCTGTATTACATGAGATATACAAGCTTGGAGTAAAAGCTCTGGTCCACTTTTATCCTTGCTGTTTTAATTTCCATGACTAGAGGACTGTTTATGTATCTAATGTAGATATATGTGGATTTAATTTCTTGCCACTGGTCTTGTAGTTCTTGTTGCTCTTATTTCAATATCACAAGTGTCTCTTCAAGAAGGAGTTTATATGCTATAATCAAATATTCTTTGATCTTCCCTTTAAAGAGCTAATACTGCATTTTTAACATCTTGCAGTAAAGCACTCTTTGTAGACTTATATAGTTAGAGAAGCTCTTTCCCGTACTTCCTCCAGTTGGTTTTAATTTTGAAATAAAATGCGACACATTATTGTCTTGGACTTGTTTAGTCATCCATAAGTCTGAAAAAGGATTATGAAAGAGAATCAGTTATGGGCTAAGCCAGCAAGGTACTGGTGTAAATGACAACATCTGAAGACACAGGAGTATGGGGTTATCACTTGAGAAATCAACATCAAAGTTTCATTTTGCTTCCTTTCTCCTCTAAAAACTGATGATGGTAAGGTCATGATTCAGACCCATAGTTTTGACATAAAGCACCTTGAAGTTTACTACTTTTGCTCCGACTTTCATCAAATGTCAGAGTCAGCACATATGTCTTCTCACAAAGTAAAAGTCAAATTACAGGTTTGAAGAAATTCCTGTGAACTGAAAATAGATAGTTGTGCTCAGCTTTATCTTTATCCGTGGCTGTGTAAATCTTTCTTTCTTGCAATTCTTCGTTACTCATTACATTTGAGTCTTGAGTCACTGAGCAATTGTTTCAGACTCAGAATCTAAATTCTTTCTCGTCTTTTTTCACTCTGATTGGTGTCATCTGTAATAAAATAAAATATGTTACCAAGAACTACAACATGAAATCACTCACTGAGCTGAAAACAGAAGTTAAAGTGCATGTACAGTTTGTATGTTCTTCCTAATACAGTTATTCTCAAGACGAACCAAGGAAAAACAAATTGCAAGACTTAAAAAAGACTCTAATAATAGTTGGTAACGCTATATATTTGGAACCTTTCACCTTCAGAATGGATTTGGTACAGATTGAGAGCAATTTAAAAGAAATATTGACTTCCGAGTTCTTAGTGACCTGTGTAAAAATGAATTAATAATCCCAGTTGCTTCCTATTGGGCATCACTGAAATTGTCAGCAGTATTGCCAGACCAAACAGCACTTTCACTGAAAGAAATTAAACATTTTTTACTTAATTTATCAATCAAGCACATATAAGTAGACCATGGAATATCCAAAGAAACTGAAATCCTCTCAAGTCGGTCCCACAATCCATCACTTAGTCTATACATTAATTTTTAAGTGGCCCATACAACTGTGCATCAGAATACGGGTTTGGATTGCAAGTCACCAATTTGTTCAGGCTAGTCACAGTATTAGGTTGTTGGACTGACATAATCTGATGGTGCTGGCCTTCCCTGGAATAAACGGATCAGTGTGATGTGAGAGAAAAAAATGATGAGTAGAAAACACATTGATTTTCTTTCCTATAAAAGAGCTGGACAATGCAGCTAACGTCATAATTTGTTGTTGGCATAAACTAGCAACCAGTGGAAGAGATAGCATTAATGGAAGGAAAGGATTTGTCTCCTGAGGGAAGGTAGATCTTAGAGATATGAGAGACATGTCATGAACAAACATCAGCTCTCATGAAAATCTATGTGAAAATTCTGATTTTAATGGAAGAGCTGTTCATTTATAAAAAGTGTAAAGTTTCAGCACGTACAAGCTACTTGTAGGTGGCTAAAAATAAATTGCATTCCAAAAATGTTGGGTACTGGAACAAGCTCCCCACGGCAATGGTCATCACACCAAGCTGGCTGGAGTTCAAGAAGCATTTGGCAATGTTCTCAGACAGAGATAGACTTCGAATTTTGGGTGGTTCTGTGTGAAGTCAGGAGGTGGACTCAGTGGTCTTTCCAACCCAGGAGAGTCTATGATTCCATGAAATTGACTAATATGTCAAATCAACAGCTATATTTTATAATTAGATAACTTATTTAGAAGAGCTGTTACCAGCAAACAATTTTGCTTATTCTATTCTCTGTCATTGAAATTTTTCTCTCTCTTCCTCCCCCTCCTCACCTCCCCCAAAACCATTACCTTTATTCTTTGGTCTTATTTGAGATTTGTTCTATTCATCTGAGACTGTGATGGGATGGTAGGCAAACATATATACCACTTGCTTTCCTAGATCTCTTAATTGCAGTAGATCTGAATAAATTTTTGTCACCCAAGCCTATAGGAGCTATTGAAGCAGCAATAGTAATGATTTCTAAGTTTTAGCATATTTCCAACATGACCATAGACAAATAACTTTTCTAGGTGTAAAATGGAGAAGGTGGTCACTTATTTAACATATCATATAAGAAGGAATTAGAATATACTGACAAAGCTCTTTTGCACCCTTTGTATCACATTGTATCACAAGCGAAGGATATTACAAATTACAGATATTTTATTAACTGGATATGTATTACATTATAGTCATTATATAATAAGTAGTAGAGTATTTGTATCTCTGGTTCCAGAGTGTGATTAATGACAGAAAGCTAGCAACCAGGCTGCTAGTGCAATATAAGTTATTCCAAACGCTGCATCTAAAGGAATACTTAAAAGTGACTGAGAGCAGAAGCCAAGTAGCTTCCTCAGTGTCAGAAGTGGTCCTCTTGCTTAACAAGTACAGGAAGACAACAGTCCTGCTGCTCCACACACTGGAGATTTCAGTTCAAGATGCCTGCAATCTCTCACTGAATTAAGCTATGAAGAAGAGGAAGCACAACATTATATGCAGTTGTTTAAATTTTTAAACAATTGTCAAAATCTCTACTGACACCCTGAAAAAAGTGAATATGCCTCAGTCCTTTTCTATATTGGCTAGGATCGCTAGGATCTCAGCCATGAATTAAGACAATGGGGTTGGGATCATTTCTCCTAACTTCAGATGTCTTCTAGATGCTCTGCCCAACTTTTCTGCTTAAGGTTCTTGTGACCAACTAAGGAAGAGTAAAAAGCGTTTTCAGGCTCCGGACAAATAGCTGTTGAAAGTAGTCAGATTAAAAAAAAAAAAAGGCAGCCAGCAAGCTCAGTTAGCTCAGTTGAACGTGTTCACAGTGCAGCTATTTGAAGTCAGACTGGGTGAATCTTGCAATAAAATGCTGTGAGAGACTAGATCAGATTTGTTGAAAGTCATTCTTATACAACCCTGACAGATAGTTGTATACCTCTAGCAGTCTACAAACATCAAACACACCCCACAATACTAGCTCCAGCCTGCAACTTTGGCATCTAAGGAAATCTTTAAAAACATTGAGGCTTCCACTTTCAACATGCATATGATAAGTTGGTGAAACCATAGCAATTAGAAACTCAAATTCCAAAAAAAAGTTACACATAGAGTACATCTCTCTTTTTGATATTTTTTTCCCTGCAGGCATGAACTCATCTTGGACAAACCTTTCTACAAGTTCAGAGTTCCTTTAATTTCTGAACTTCAAATGAAGTGCAAATAAAGCACCAAACAAACTTCAATGTTGCACAATTGTCAGTGGGGCCTATTTTAATAGTTAATGACCTGGACACCTGTGACTACCTCAAGAAATAAAAAGAATTAATTTAAAAGGAATTATTGACATAATATAGCACATGATAGTCTGTTAATAAAAATGCATACTTCTAATTGAATGCTGGAACCTTGCCAGAAATTAAGCATAACTTCAAAAGCAACAGCTGGGAAAGCATCTTTTAGGTTTTAATTACAGTAGCTCGTAAGCCACTTATCTTTTCAACTTTTTTCTTCAGAAAGCACTTCTGTTTCATAGAAGTGAGTTCAAAGGTATTTGCAACATGTAGTGTAAAGAACTAGCTCTGACAGTCAAACATCCCTTGCAAATTTGGATTCTGGTCTGAGACAACTATTCTCACCTTTGAAGCAAGTCCCATCTGAGCCTGATACAACACAGGCTTTGGGCTTGCTGCTCAGGACTTATCTGTCTCCAGAAGCACATTAAGAATTTATATCATATTTGTTCTTATCTATTACTTGTATGTTATTATTATCTTAGGGCTAAGACTGAAATGGCTTCATTTTGAAAGTATTTTACTAAATACATGGTGAACATAAATAATCCTGGATGATTCAGTCATAAAAGTGAAAAGAAACTATTTAAGGGTGTGGGAATGGACATGGAGACAGATCTGAGACTTGCAAAGTTATACATTCCTTAGCTGAACACAAAAGGATATTGTGCTAGTGTTTAGAAATGAAATATGAAAACCTCATTGATGAGGTACAGATTAAAATTTCAAATGAGTGAAAATGATTTGCTAGAGTTGTTACCACGCTTGTCATTTTTCAGCACCAAGTCCAGAGATGGTTAAGACTTATTTTATCTAACATCTGAATGCATTTACTTTCTCTACCATTATATGAGACACAATCAGAAAGAAAAAGTGAAAGAGTCACTGAAGGACTCCTCCCACCTTGACTCAGGTTTCTATAGCCCGTCACTGTTCATTGAGTAGAAATCCAGATCATTTCCTTAGACTAAGCAACCACATTTTAACGGGCAAAAACTGAAATTTATAAATCTGTCTTCCAATGTCTTCACATTTTTGCAACAAGGTATCTCCCAGAATCTGGGAAATTAAATATCTCTCTTTCATTTAAAAACAGAAACTCATCTTAAGACCATTTCATTTTCCCCCTAATAAACAAGAGAAGCATATCTCATTTAAAACCACACTGAGACAAAAACACAAGCTATAACAACATTAGATAATAACCAGAAACAGATTTTTTGAAATATTTCTGAGAAAAATTATGACAAAAATATATCAGGAAATGTATATAAGGATGATCTTTAGAGGAAGTTTTCTAGAACACTGAGCATGGAGTGAGATTTTGTAATACATACAGTGAGGCATAAAATATTATACATTACTTTTTAAACATACATTTCTTTCTTACACAGAGTATAGGAGTTAGCAAGTGTCATGGAAGGGGACAGCACCTGAAGAGCTCTGGAGTTCTGCTCAGTATCACAGAAATAGCATACATAGGAGCAACACATGTTATTGAACTTGCTGGGGCACTTTTTGGATGGTGTTATATAGAATATGCTGATAATTATATGAGCTATTAACTAAATGCTATATAAAAACAGTTAATAGAAAAGACATGCTTTTACCTTTTCTGAAGAATCATAATTTCTTTTAGCCACTTTGTAGCTTTTCTGAACATTATTTAGACACAGGTAACAGAAAGAGAGAAGGATGCAGGAGGACTTGTGCTCACATTTTCACTTTGTGGATGATCTTCAGGTTAGGTTTTATCAAGAGACCAAGAGAAAAAAACACTAGCATAGTTTGTGTTAATGTTTCTTGTCTTTCTAGGCAGGGGCCTCCATGACAAAAGAAAACAGATAGGAAAACAGTGGCTCTTGCTTCTAAGACGTGTGAATCTGCCAAAAGTAAAACAACTACAAACAAAAGAGCCTGAGCAACAGATTTGTGAAGAAATACTTTTGCACTTGATTCCAGTCTCTGAGGAGGTGGCAGAACTTTACACTGATCCCTGAATCCTGCCTTCCTCAACCAAAATTTTACTAGTTTGAATGATAACAGTCAGTGGTAGTCAATAAAGAAAAAAAATCATAGCTGAGAATAATCATATCCAACAACCAAAATACCAAAACTTCAGTCAACACCGTTACAATCTAGGCACAGAATGAAATGTTTATCATAAACTTTGGGTTGCTATGATCATGATTGTGAAGTCATATCTGAATAATTTTTACGTATGTAGCTATAACGTATTTAATAAATTGAGTCCAAGATATTTCAAGAAACCTTACATGCTGCTTTTATACCAAATTATGCAAAAAAGAAAAGTTAACAAAGAACCTGAGATCTCATGCAAACAGGATGACTGGAGTTTGTTCATTGTAAATGAAGGTGAGGAGTAGTTCAGGAGGCATATAAATGAACTAGCAGACTTGCTTGAAAGGCCAACACCTTTCAAGAAAAACTCTCTGCTCATTTCAATGTACCATCCTAGGTTTAGGGTCAGAAAACATCCCAAATGCAGCTATTGTATTTGGAGCACAATTTACATCCCTTCAGCTCTGTCATGTACCACTTGTTTAATAGCTCTGGGTTTAGAAGTGCGTCTAACTTGGTGGTTAGGTTTTTAGGAGAAACAACAAAAACATTTTGCCACAAGTAACACCTGCAAAAACAAGATTTCTGTTCAAAGAGTTTGACCTTTTGCTTCATTGTAATTACAAGGACCAGGACAATCCTGAGGTAAAATTTTTGGATCATAAAAGTCTTGGGTTATAGATGTTAGTATACCCCAGTCTATCCTACGGTTACGGTAGAATATGAATCAATTTTAAACACTAATTTCACTTTGAAATGAAATTGTTATCAATTTGCTAACAAATCTATCTTTGATATGGGGATTCTGTCCTGAAGACAATCTTTTCTGTAATATGCAAATTTTCCTTTTTGAATTAAAATAAGCAATTAGTTTTGTGTACTTGTCTTCTTTTGTCACAAATATTTTAGGGAAAAAGCAGAAATTTCTCACACCATACATCCATTTAGATGTCACATAGCTTTCTATGTCCACTAAATTAAAGTATAATTTGCTGTCACGTCTTTCAGAATTTGGCATTTCTTCTGATTTCTATTTATGACAATTCTCAGAAGACATGCTGTGAAGTGCTTTAGTCTGCTTTAGGACCAATTGCATGTGACAAATGCATTAGTTTTTAATACCAGAAGAGGACATATAATTTGATGAAGTATGTCTTTATGCCATCAGCTGTTGTCTGCCATCACCTCTTTACAAATGCACTCAAAACGAGGTCACCCTCAGCTGCCTTGATAATCCACTCTTTTTCCCATATGGACCAAAGCTAGCTTGAAGTCAACAGACAAACTTCAAATGGGGTTTGGATGTAAAGCTAACCATTTCTAGCGTGCTGTCATCTCCTTTCCAATAAATACCTATTTATGTTATATCTGGCATACACAGATATATTGGGTCTAAAAGTAGATCTCAGTTTCCAGGACTTAATAGTTCAGACGCAGTGAGCTTTGGGTTGAAATCATCACCACTCTCATCAACAATTTCAGCAGCCTCAGAAACAGCATTAACATTCTGTTCAATGGCTCTTAAAGTCAATTCCTTCTATTAACACACATTGTCTCTTTTTTAAAATATTCTAGTTGAAACAGTAACAACGATTTTTCTTCCTGAAAAATTAAAGGACATAAGTAACTACAGTAGCAATGTCATGAATATTACTCACGAATAGAACTAAACCTTTAGGAGACTCTAAAATGTGATTTTACCTACTGACGGCAACAGCAGGGGAAATCAAATTGCTCGTGAATGTCTTATTAGAGCAATCTCTTTCTGACACTTATCTTACATCTCACTTTCATATCTGTAGTGTGTTTTTCAAATTAATATAGGTGGTTACCAGAAAAATATTTTAAGAAAGGAAAAGATATTACATGTCAATTTGAAAAAAAAAAAAAAAAGAAGAGAAAAAGAGAACTCTGGAACTGTAATATGTGCCACATATCTCTTGCCTAAAACCTAAGGAATTGACCCTATTGGAGACTGCATGAAAGTAGCTGTCTCTAAATCTTACCTATACTTTCCTTTATTTCAATTCTGTATTCAGAGTGTTTTGTTTTTTTTTTCCTAAGGATTTCCAACTTGTATGTTATTTTTCTTTTTACTATGAAAGTCTATATTGAAAGGCAATAAAGCAGCAGAAAGAGCACTGAAGTGTGGGGTTTTGGTTTCTTGTTTTTGTTTATTTCTGAAGGACAAAATCAAATAATTTTTCTTCCTGTCAGTTGAAGTTATGCAATTTGCCAAAGAACTCTATGCCACTGCAGTGCTGCCATGATATTTATATGTCTTCCAGTCCAAAGAATTACTGATATGTGAAGCTCAGAGAGCTTGCCTTATAGACTGTATGAATTGATGTGACTATTTATTTCTCTCGCCTAGATTATCTCCCTCTTTCCACAGTTAGGGGCAACAGTCAAGTTTTTTTTCTTCAATTTGAGGTTTTTGACACATGGGTGTATGCCCACATTCTGTCCCATATAAGGACAACAGTGATTAAGGATTGCTACATGGCGTGACTGCACAGACAGAACTTTGCACAATAAAATAACAACCAGAGACAAAAAGTAGAATGCAGAATATTTGAGAGGTCCCCAGTTTAATTGAATCCCCAGAGGCTCTTCATGACCTTCTAAAAATTTTACAGGCTAAGTTATCTCTTAAGATCAATTATAATAACAGTTTAATACCTGCTTAGTAGGAGGAGCTGGCAGTAGGCTTTACTGGCAGGAGCACAGACTTGGTCGTCTAATAGGTCACAAGCTTGAACTGGCAGGAGCATGGACTTAGTCATCTAATAGATCATATCTCCCTTTTATGATCTTGAAATTCCCTTTCATTTTTGTCTTAAACGGAAGCTAAAAGCTTTGTCACTGCAAAGACAGCATGGTAAAGGGGATGTCTCTGGATCTTTAACTCACAAAGAACTGCAGAATGACAGATCTATGTTCTGAAGGAATAATGGAGAAGCATTACAGATTGCTTTGGTTTTTTTAAGTTGCAAATTAACAATTATTTGAAAATTAGGATACAGTGAATATTACAAAAATGTTTCTAGAAGTTGCCTAGAGTCCTCAGTGATCCCCATGCTAAAACTCCTAATTTATTACAAGCAGAATTTGTCATGATTTTTAGGATCAGGAATTTCCTTTACTGTTATTGAAAAATAGGCTATGATTGGAACACATTTGTCATATAATAAAAAATTTATTATATCAATATATTTTGCTGGGATATATAAATTTAAGTGAAAATTATGTGGAATATTACTGAATTATTTTGTTTCAAAGTTTATATTGAAACTTTTATGTTGAAAAATAATTTTGGGTAAAAGTTGAAATATTATGTTGACAAAAATTTTAAATGTAAATATTATGTCATGATATGAAATTAAACCATACTTTGCATCACCAGACTTTTCTCAGGGAATGGAAATTTGCTCATTTCCAGTGACACTATTACAAAACAGAACAAAGATCTATTTGACAATGATTGTGTTGTCTTTTTTTTTTCATGATTATGATTATCTTAGGATCTAAGTTCTATCTGAAAATCAGAATAAAGCACAATTTTATGTAATGTATTAAATTAATAAAATATATTATATATATATAATATATATATATAAATATATAATATATATATAGATATATAAATATATATATATATTTATATATAATATATATAAATATATAAAATATAAAATATTAAAGTAATGTTTTCCCCTTTACGTTGCTGAAGAAATCCTTTCCCTTTCAATATCAGTGCATTCCTCTTTTAAGCTTTTCTTCATTAATAAAATGTTTAAAAGCATAATCATTCTTTCTAGTTTTTTCCATGGAGCTAAACATTTGTTTCCCACTTTTGCAGTCATTTGAAGGTCTAAATAGTATCAGAACATTTTAAAGTCTCTTCCTGCAGCAAATTCTCTTACTACATTAAGACTTAGTCATCATCAATTCAAAATTTTTAACCACCACAAGCAAGGCATATTCACATTGATTTTATGCACAAAAACAAAATAACTTTCTTGATTTCAAAAGTTTTTTCCTCCACAGTCTGCTTTCTTTTAAGTCTATCAAATAGCTCACCTAAGCTTGACAATGAATTTCTATATTACAATCCATTTCTGCTGACATAAACAGTTCCTCAGGCACAACAACCTATGTTTTGAGGGCACGATTTTTTTCCATTAGGTTGGATGTCAGGAGGAAATTCTTTACAGAGAGAGTGGTGAGGGGCTGGAACAGGCTGCCCAGAGAGGCTGTGGATGCCCCATCCCTGGAGGTGTTCAAGGCCAGGTTGGATGGTGCCCTTGTCAGCCTGGTCTAGTATTAAATGGGGAGGTTGGTGTCCCTGCATGTGGCAGGGGGGTTGGAAATTCATGATCCTTGAGGTCCCTTCCAACCCTGGCCATTCTGTGATTCTGTGATATTCAGGAGCTAGCAGCTTGCTTTCTCTGCAGTGTATTCTGTGCATACTGTATGTGTATTGTTCTTTTCCTCTCAAGTCCCTCTTTGCTACTATTATCTCTTACACTTTCTGTCTCCCATTGTCTTGACTTATTCCTCTTAGAATAGCTCTTCCCAATTATTAAAGAGTAATTTGGAAAGGTGGAAAAGGAGTGCCTAGTGTCTATTCTGCGTATTAGATATCTGATAATCATTGGTATTGAACTAAAAGTTCTTCTGCCTCTTATTTTTTTAGGGCACACTGACTAGCTGCTCCTATTTACTCCTCAGCCACAGTTTATTGGCTCTTTTTCAGAGCTGGCAAAACAAAGTGTGTGCCTACGCCTTAGCTACTAAAACTCAAACCACAGATAAAATGAATTCATACTTACACTTTTAACAGTTTATTGGAACATCTGAGTTGTAAGAAAATGTCATCTATTTTTGCTGCTCTTGAGAAAGAAGCAAAAATTGTCACTAATAGGTTTGTTTCAAACAGTTGGTTAATATATTAAGCCACTACAAATATTCATTCAAAAAACAGTTAATCAAAACCCTTCAGTAAATTTAGCTAGATGTTTCTGCTGCTGACTTAGCTAAGGTAATGTGACTTGTGACAGTGCAACAAGCTATGGTCATTGCTTTGCTAGAGACATTATTATAAAAATCAAAACAAAACCAATAATCAAAACTCTTTTTTGGACTTCCCCTCAAACTTGGTATTTATGAATATTCCTTAGCACTTCCTAAAACCAATTGCATGATACTTATTGCTATTCAAATGCATTCCATTCATTTTGTCTTAAAAAACTTAGCAGCCTCATTATAGATTAGTAGTATCTTTAGAAGTAAAGAAAACTCTTTCCCTTACTCATTTCTGGCAAAATGCTCATCACTTCTTTCTATCGCTCAGCTATTTGGCGTGCTTAGATTAATACACATTATTCCAACAGATTCAGAGTGGTTCAATTGTTGCAAATAGGTCTGCATTTTTACATCTGAAGAAAAAGCAATCTCTCCTCAACTAGCACTTTATGAAAATCAACTAATTTAAAGGAAAATCTTCCTCTATGAGGGGGATTTGAGGAACCCCAAGAATTGTTCCTATGCCTAGACCCAAACAAGGGTCTTTTTGCCTTTTGAAAATCAAAAATAGTTTCATGCTTGGCTCATTACAGTGAAAACACTGCAGATTAAACCTCTCTATCAATTACAAGCAGCTGAACATCCTTTAAGCAGCAAACAGAATGACAAAAAGCTACACTATAATGAGTAATGGCTAAGGCCAATTGCTGTTTAATTATGTAGATGACTTAACATCCTTTCACTGATATTATCTGTATGACTCAGGATGAAAGTTATCATGCATTGCTTTGTTACAGCTCTGAGAGTATATGACAGCAGAAGAAAAAAGGAAGTCTTTACCAAATATAAATGGCTATAACCAGCAAAATACATCGCCTCAGTGATATAAGTCACACTTCACTATACACCTACAACAGATAGAAGCTTCAAAATATTGTGCAAAATGAAATTCACGCTTGAAGAAGCTTGAAAGAGAGAGCAACAACTGCCGCACTGAGAGCCTATGTCCTGAGCAGTTCCCATGAAGATGTCTAGTCCTTGAATTTTATAAGTGGGAGATAACAAGGAGCGTGAAGTTAGTCATAGCACAAGCGATATTTCAGATGGGAAGGACCTGTTAGGTCATCTGTCCATCCCTCTGCCTAGGCAGGATTATACTTTGCAGTATCTTCTCAAAAAGATTGCACAGAACAATTTCACTTGAGCAGAGGAATGGAGTAAAGGACATAATAGATCTTTTCCATCTCTAACTTCTACAAGTCAAGAGGTCCAATCTGTAGCCGGTGTGAGGTAGCTGACAGCTCAAATACTGCAAGTACTGTAAGAAAATAAATGTTTAGGAAGAGTCTATCCTTGGATCAAATCACGCAAGTGTATGCAAAATGTGATGAACAATGTTAACAAGCACAGAAATTATCCCATAAAAGGTATTTTCAATTCAGCTGTACTGAATGACTTAGTTTCTGCAGGCTCAGTGCTTTAGCCATGATAACTTCTATATACACACCACATCATTTAGATAGGTAAATCTACACCTATATGAAAATATGAACTATGTCTGTTCCACAAATATTGATAGGATATTGCACCCATAATTATCTAAGCCTACATTTTGAGACTGTAAAAACTGATACTATTATAGAAAACATTCTCTTATGTATTTATATTATGGAGACAAAATTTATTGACAATTGCTATTTTTCTTGAATTAAAGGGAAAGAGCAGCACCTGAGAGCTTATGAGGTCAATACTAGAGTAAGGACAGTAATACATATCTTCTCTATGCACATCCCAAGTGAGAATTTCAGAACACAGAGACAAAAGCAGTTACTAAAAATCTTTGTGACAAGAACAAAGGAGGAAGTGATGCTTTTGAAAAGACAACGATGAGAAGCCTTCTAGGAAACAATAAGTTGTATTTAAGGCTAAGAACATACTGGATTTCACTGATTAAACATAATATAAGTAAATTCATTTACAGAATTTGAACAAAAAATTAATTTGAACAATTAAAGAAAATAGTAGATAAAACAGACAAGCTGTTGACTGGACTGATCTTAAAATGAGTTGATTTGCCAAGCTGAAGTTTTGTTGAAACGAGAAATATAAATCTCCCTCAATTTTCTGTTATTCCACATCATTAGGTAAATTTTTGATCACTATGATATAATTGGACATAAAAGAGAACTAAGATAATTTAAAAAGAGCATAAAGATAACAATGAAAGACTGAATCTGAAATTAAAATAGAAATTGCCAGAATGTCAAATATAGTGCTCTCCATTATGCTACTGATAGCATGAAGGAAAATAGTTAGCCACTGATAACCTCTGTAGATGAAATATTACTGCTAAGATTGGTGTACTGATGTATAGGGTATTAGTAGATAAAAATGGAAAAATCATCATTTGTAACTTTTAGATCATATTGTCTTATGTACAAAGCATGGGAGCCTATGAAAACATCTAAATAATCAGAATATGGACATACACAATTTTTCAGTGTTATCCTTAAAGTTTCCTGATTTCTACTGAACGCTGTTGTGATTTCAGTCTTCATTAAATTGGTATATTTTAGACTGTAGCATTTTATATTTGTCAGCTTCAACAGACTATCTTATTCAATATTTTTTTGTTAATTTTGTACCTAATTCTATATTACACATTGAGTGTTGATTATAAATGAACAATCAGTGTGCATCATTGGAGTAGCTCAGCACTGATCTGTGTGAGGGAAAAGAATACTTTTTTAATTGGCCCTTATGAAAGAGCAGCCATGCTGCTCTTTTCTGTTTAGAAGGTAGGAAACTAATTTGGTTGAACCTGCAGATAGGGCCTTATTTCTTATAAATTCTTTACAGAGAAAACTTCACATCTATATGTTCATAGTAGAGAGCAACTGAGAAGGTATGTTCTTCGAAGATTATTATATTCAAGTCTGATCCAAAAGAAAGGCCTTCTACTTTATGAAGCAACATTCTGGACAACATGCAGATTCTTGTGAGCATAGTATACAGGCTCTTGTTCATTGATGGTGAAAGTGCATAGCTAATGGTTGTGACACTGTTGAAAATGAGTGTATTGTAGCTGAGATTTTCTATCAAATAGGGTTATTGTTTTCTTTGTATCTGTTGTAGTTTCCATGGAAGTAAATAGAAGGCCTGTGAATAACAAACAATTCGTGACTGATAGATTTTAAAATATTCAGACACTGAGTTTAGAAAAGGAACCTCATTTTGAAAATTCACTCAACTAATGTGAAGAAATTATGACAAAAAAGTAAACTCTTAAATCATTTCTCACTTTAAAGGTCAAGAGAACCGCTGGAAATTGAGAAGAGAATCAGTTCTCTCAGCCTTGAGGAACAAATATAGAAGGAAACTAAATCTGATTAACTCATATCAAATTACGCATGTCTTAAAATACTCATCAAGTAGCATCAGGAATAACTTTCCACAACCAGTTAACATAGATTAAGAGTTACAGAAATCATTTCTACCACAGTACTTATGAAAGAAACAGTTTTGATATTTCCAGTTTCATACCAGTCTTTCTGTTCTAAGGGTCAGGGAGATGCAGTGAAGCTCTTTGAAGCCTCAAGGTCAGTTTAGCCTTTTAATCACTACTGATATTTTGTTTGGATCAGATCCACTTGCACTGCAGGAATAGACTCAGCGTTTCTTTATTCCAGCACCAGTGGGAAGGCAACTTAATTAAATGAACTATTGTCAGCCAGTGATTTTGTTTGTGACTTAAGACAAGACACTTTATATCTCCCTGCCTCTATATCTCTCCTCAGGCTCCAGGAGAAAAAGTATCTAGCTCTCGTGGAAGAAAGTGCAACACCTTTATCAAAGACATAGACAGTGGGATCAAATGCATCCTCAGCAAGTTTGCTGATGACACCAAGATGAGTGGAACAGAATTACAGAATCATAGAATGACAAGGTTGGAATGGACCTAGAAGATCATCTAGTCCAACTGTGCTCCCATCACCATTACTGCCATAAGCTACTAAACCATATCTCATAGCTCCTCATCCAGACGCCTCTTGAATGCTGCCATGGATGGTGACTCCACCACCTCTTTGAGCAGCCATTCGAGCCCCTGTCCAGTCTCTGAGAGAAAAAGTTCTTCCTTATGTCTAATCTAAATCTTGCCTGGTGCAATCTGTGGCCATTTCCTTGGGTCCTGTTTGTTGTCTGGGAGAAGAGGCCAAACCCCTCCTTGTCACAACTTCCCTACAGGAAGTTGTAGAGTGCAATGAGGTCTCCTCTGAGCCTCCTCCAGACTAAACAATCCCAGCTCTCCCAGCCACACAAGTAAGACTTGTGCTCTAGACCCCTCATCAATTTCACTGCTCTTCTCTGGACACGTTCCAGGTCTCAATGTCTTTTTTGTAGTGAGGGGCTCAAAACTGAACACAGTACAGTGTTCACCAGTGTACTCACCAGTGCTGAGTACAGGGGGATGATTACCTTCCTGCTCTAATTCAGGACAGGATGGTGGCCCTCTTGGCCAGCCACCTGGGCACTTGGCCTTGTTGAACCTCAGCCCATTCACCTCAGCCCAGTGTTCCAGCTTATCTAGATCCCTCTGAAGGGCCTCTATAGGTGACACAATAGAAGGAAGGGACCTGAACAGGCTTGAAAAGTGGACCTGTGTGAATCTAATCAGATTCAACAAGGCTAAATTTGAGGTGCTGTACTTAGGTCAAGGGAGTCCCAGACAGGCATACAGACTGGAAGAACAAATGATTGAGAGCAGCACTGCCAAGAATGACTTGGGAGTACTGGTGGATGAAATGACTGATGCAAGCCAGCAGTGTGTGCTTACAGACCAGAAGGCCAATTGTACCCTGGGTTGCATCAAAAGAGGGCTGGCCAGCAGGGTAAGGAAGGTGACTGTCCCTCTCTACTATTGTGAGGCTTCATCATGAGTACTGCATCCAAGTTTTGGGGAGCCTGTACAAGAAGGATGCAGAGCTGCTGATCCAGAGGAAGGGCACAAAGATGATCAGAGAACTGGAGGACCTCTCCTATAAAGAAAAGCTGCAGAAGCTGGGCTTGATTCAACTTGAAGACGAGAAAACTCTGAGGAGACTTCCAGTACTTCACCTTATTATCAGAAGACTGATTTTTTTTACAATCTGTTAGTGACAGGACAAGGTAGAATGGTTTTAAACTGAAGCAGGGGGAGATTAGATTAGATGTTAGGGGGAATATTTTTACTGAGGGACTGGTGAGGTGTTGGAACAGGTTTCCCAGGAAAGTTGTGGATGCTGTGTCCCTGGAAGCATTCAAGGCCAGGTTGGATGGAGCCCTGGACAGCCTGATCTGGTGGGTGGCAACACTGCCCACTGCATGGGATTGGAACTAGATCATCTTTAAAATCCCTTCCAGCCCAAGTTATTCTATGTTGCTGACATAATATATATTTGTTTATATTATTGTCATAGAAAGAGAAGCAATGACTCAGTTGTTCCAAGCATGCCTACAGAGAAGAAAAAGATAATCTATGCATGCTAAGTTTATTGTTCAAACTATGATATCAAATAAATTAGTTTTATAATGATATGTCACATCAAGTACTTTACTCTGAGCTTGTGTGAATATGAACACAAGCACATATAATACCTCCATGTCAAAAAATACAGTTACTTCCTGCTATCCCATAGTCATGGAAAACTATGATATTTTCTATTATTTCAGAATAAGCAGCAGTAGCTAAAATAAGAAAGTTAAGAGGTTGTCTTAAGGAATATGTAATGGTTCACAGAGATCTTACTCAGTAATTTCACAGAATATTTTACAAGAATTACACAAACTTCAGTGCCAGCTCTAAGGTTTATGAATTGGAGTGTACAATCAGAGTATAGTAGAGATATTTTTGGCTCAGTTCTGATAGGGCACTCGTAACTTCATAATTACAAGTATGTAGTAAGAAAGAAAAGACATGTAAGTTCTTAGGAAGTATGCTAAACACTTTTTACTTCTTACCATTCTTAAAGAATATGTTGACTGTCAGACTGAATACTTTGATCAACTTTCAGCCTCCAGCCAACCCTGTGTCTATAACTGAGACTCCTCATTTTGCAAATTTTATGCAAAATTTTCAGCAATGTGTTCTCAGCATCAGTGTCCTGATTTCATTTGAGACAATGTTTTAATTGTTGCTGAGTGATGGGAGTACTCAAGCCATTCAGTAAGAGCCAGTGCCTTTATGGCTTGGCAGCAAGAGCCAGGACAGCTGGCCTGAGTTAGGCAAGAGGTTATTCATTTGACATCATGCAGAAGACTATAAAGTTTTGGAGTGCTTGGGGAGCACCAGGACATTGGTCTGTGGGTGGTGGAATGTTGAGTTTTTAACAGGGTGTCAGTTGTCCATTTAAGGGTGATGGAGCACTTGAACAGGCTGCCCAGGGAGACTGTGGAATCTCCTTCTCTTAAAACATTCAAGACCTGCCTGGACACCTACCTTTGTAACCTGGTGTAGGGAGCCTGATTTAGCTGGGGAGTTGGACTAGATGATCTCTAGACGTCCTTTCCAGCCCCTAAAATTCTGTCATTTTGTGATTTAACAATAAAAATTCATCCTGAAAATGCAGTTCACCATCCTTTGTGTGTGTGTGTGCGAATGATTTTGAATCTAAATTGAATTAGCAAATTTTCCTTCACATCAGTAGTAGAAATCTAAAGAAAGCAACAATATTTTTCCTGATAAAAACCTACCACATGTACAATTTCATTTAGAAATAGGATCTCTTGGTGGGAAAAGAACAGAATGAAAGCCATGATGGTTTCATCATATTCTTAGATCTTCCTATGCAGTCATCTATTCTCTCTGAAATATACAAGCCATAGACTTCCTTATCTTAAGGGGCAGCAAACTAGTTGGTACTTAATGATGTTCTTCTGATGTACAGAGCAGAAAAAAGGGAAGTGATTGAGGGTGCTGAAAAATTAGGAATTTTTTTTGCCTTTTGAGATACTTGGTGTCACAGCACTCTGTCTCAAATGACAGTATATGATTATACCAGCATGTTACTACAGATATGTTTGGTTTCTCAGAAGTGAGTTGGACAAGGATTTCATAGTTTTTCTCTGCACTTATGCTCTGTGCATTGTAAGCAAAGCCCTGACCGATTAGTTGCACGCTTTGCCTATGCAGACCACTATAACATATCATTTTCAAATCATTTTTCTCAATCATTTTTTTCTACAAATACATGCAATCTTAATTCTAATAAAGTGAACATATATAAATATTGCTTCAGCAATTCTTAAAGTCCCCACTGAATTCTAATATATAATCACTTTATTTTAAGCTTTAGGATGTAGGTGTTGAAATGAACAAGGGTGACTCAGAATAAGTGCAGCACATTGCCACCTTTCATACTCTAGAAAGACACTCTTCTTCAGTGCTTAAAATGTAGGGGAAAGTCTAGTGATTGATTAGCTAGTTAAGTGAATAAGGAGGTATATCAGGCTGGGATGTAGAAAAAGTACAGATGATAAGGACAATCAAGTATCCTTGATCTGAAAAAATTACAGTGCTTTCTAATCATTAAAATAATATTTTTAAGTGAGAAAAATCTACTGCACTGAGTTTCCACTTTTTTTTTTTTAATTTTATTTTAATTAAAGACAAAAGCTATTGGAACTGTGTCCATTTTTTCTAATGGTGTAGTCTTTCCTTTAAAAAGGAAATTACTGCATCATCAGACTTTCATTTGTCCATATAACATTTATAGTCTTTGATCTCTTACTAGCATATCATAATACCAATAATTATCTACTCCTACTGTTTTCTATAATACTATGTGGCATTCTATTATGTTTTACATTATTAACAGTATTACACATATAATACACTCTTGCCAAATCAGGTTGTGGAAGTTGTACAAAATCAGGTAGGCTATTAGGCTTTAAATTAATGATCTTTATAGGTCACAGACACACTAAGGATACTCATAAAATATTTTCATTGTGATTTTCAGGACCTTGTACAATTATATTAATATCTCAGATATTTTATGCATTTTATGTTCAAAGGGGAGGGATCTTCATGATCAGAAGGTATCTCTCCATTTTCTCATTATTCAGCCTCCATTATCATTAAATCCTGTGCTATGGTTATTCTGCTTTTGCCTAAGAAGTACTTGCAGTGCATCAGATGAATATCTCAGAAGTTATATTCCTGTTCTGCTAGAGCAATTGCTTCAAGTTCATGAGATTATGTTACTGCAATATCTTCAGACTAAGTTTCAAAACTTTTATTTCCTCACCTTTGCTATGGTAGGACATCAATAAGCCTACTTTTTTTGGTTCATTTTTTTAATGAGTTGTTAACCTTCAGAGGCATTTGCTTCTTTAACCATGAAAGTCTGTGTAGCTTTTTGATAAAGGATGCTATCATGTGGTGATTATTTTGTACACATAGAAACAGTTTCTACCGTTTTGTCTGTTAGGTAGGCATAGTCTGGATCATCATTTTGAAATATAGTAGTTATCAGTATTTATATTCTAATACCATTGAAAATAAGTTTATATTTTGGATATTAAAAAAAAGTTCTAACTTTTTATCTTCATAATTCCTCCTGGCCCTCCCTCCTCACTTGTTTCCCTGTTCTTCTCTGTAAGAAGAATCATTAATTTCCAGTGTTTCTCCTTTTTAGAATTTGATTGCTATTAAAAGGTTTCTCAAGTGCTTTCATGTTTATTTTGTATAAACTACCCAGTTTCCAGAAAATAGCTAATCACCAAAGAGCGAATCACCTCTGAAGACTAGTTCTGGATCTAATATAACCCAATCACCAATTACAGTTCTCCTATGACAACAAAGAAATGACAGAGACTATACTTTTCCGTGGTTGTAGCTATTTTAATATAATTGCCTGTTAACAGTGAAAGTGATCGGAATTGAGAAACAGAAGCGAAAGGCTGTTTTCAGACTAGGATTCTTAGAAATAAAAATGTAACTCAAATAGTCATTGTTTCTTTCTCATGCAGAAGTACACCAAAGCAATAGTCACATATGCCTTTCCACCTGACAGTTGTCCTCTCTGCAAATTCGGAAGTATTGCATCTGATGCAGCCCTCCTCCAGCTGGATTTATAAGCAAATTTATGCATGTTGTTCATAATCTTACTAGTATGTATTTGACTTTCATATAACCAGCTGTTTCTATTTGAGACAGAATTTCTGCTAACCAACCTGTTGGATACTAAGGTCAACCCAAGGAACAAATGCAGGTAGGAGTTGCTGTGAAGTTTCCTTCACACTGAAGCAAAGCCATTCATTGCAGTCCCCAGGTCACCATGCCCAGAGATCAAAGACATGCCAGAAAAGAAGCTAGAACAAACTAATATTAAATAAAAATGTGTGAATGAAGCAAAGGGTAATGATTGTGATTTAACTTATTTGAATTGACTTTTTCTATTTTTCCTCTCTGCTATCACAAGGTTCCAACCTACCAACAGACAGTCTATATGTGTAGATGTGTACCTCACCACATACTACTATATCTGTTGTATTAGAGGATAGAAATAATTGTTATATTAAAAAGAATACATATTCAGTTGCTAATAGCTAGAGATGGATTTAAGGTAGTGGCAAAAGTAGTGGGAGAAAGAAACAAACTGTAGAGAAGATCAGATGGCTTAAATTTATCCCTTCCTTTCAAGCATCATTTTCCATAATACCTGATTCAGCATAGAACTGAACTCAGTGAGATTTAAACAACTTAGACAAATATTTATGTGCTTTCCTGAAAAAGGACAGTGTGCTGAATATTTTATTGAATCAATGTTCTACTATTTCCAATGAAAATCTAGCCACAGTAAACAAGAAAGTACAAACCCATGCTTTATTTATTTATTTATATGTTTGTTTGTATTTATTTTCAAAGGTCATGCATTTGTATACCAAACATCTCTTCCATTTATTATACAACTTCAGGGTTGGTTAATCTTTACAAAATTGAATTATGTAAGATTCCAAAGCACAGTTTCCCTGTTTCTATTTTTTAGTAGAAAATTGCTAACCATTTAAAAGATTATGAAAATTAATTACAGCTATATTTCCTCACATCTGTGGCATCAGAAAGTGCTCAAAAAAAAAAAACCCAACCACATTCTGCTTTAGGGATGTGTAGGCCTTTTCCCCCTGTAGTTAAGAATACGTGAATAAGGAAGATACATACATCTTTATTTTAAATCTGCAGGCCAGTTCAAAACATGGGGAGAAAGGTCTGATTAATTTGCTACAGTAGTGCATAGAGACTGCAAATAAGACTGGGGCCTCCTTGTACCTTTAGAGATACCATAAAATACAGTAAGGGTACTGTGTTCTCCAGTGAGGTACTTAAGCACATACAATTTGCTTTGTCATATCTCAGTTTAGAGATGAAAGCCTAATACACTTGCCCAAGGTCAAATCAGAGATACATATGGTAAGTACTGGCAAAGTATACCTATCATGCTTTTGCATGACCAACCTCACTATACGTACTCTCTTGCATTGTCATGCTGCCTGAAGGCAGCACAACCAAATCTAAATGATTTTTCTTCTGTGTTTAGTAATGCCCCCAGTGATCAATCAGAATGAAAAGCTCAATATAATTGTAAAGTGTTTTGCTTCTTATTTCATTTCTTTCAGTAATAAAGATTGGTTTCTTTCATTAGATAAGTAAAAGAGGAGAATAGAAAGTGGGATTTATTATCCCATCATTTGTGAAAATAAACTGAAATACTGAAACTTAAATCCTACGTTTTCCTACAAAATAAGCCACTGATTTTCACTACAGCAATACTAACCTTCAAAAAGAACTTTTTTTTTTTTTTTATCTGGTAATTGATTTCCTTAAAATTTTTATTGTATTCTCATTGGAATAAAATAAGATTTAATACCAAATAATACCATTAAACCTCATCTTTTCCCTTCCCACTGAATTTTAGGTCTTTTCCATAATCAGACAATCCTTTTGTTCCTACTAACTGCAATGTGACTGTGTTTTTAAAGTATTTTATAATCTTTTGTCACTGAGTAGTAAAGTGTTTTACTTTATTTATCCTTAACAATAAACATGATTTTTCTCTTATGTCTTCATATTGACATTGAGATTGATACAAGCTTTGCTAATTTATTGTGCATAGTATTATGGTACATAAAATTTGCAATTTAATATAAGTATTTGGTATAGGTGCCATTACATTAGCAGAGAGTTGTAAATGTCTTCAGCATTTGTTAAGTTTTATGACTAATCCTCATTCTAACTCGTCCCACTGGACAGAGGTGATAGTTTTCTTCCATACATATCCTCATTTTAGGCCTAAACACCCCATTTCTGTGGAGACTCATTTAAGAAGAATAAAATTTGCCAGAGTAGTTCATTGCCTTGGGCAACACTTACACTGCAGTCACTGCAGCGTACTGTAGGAAAACTCAAACTAGCTTTCTAAACACCTAGTTTGTGCACTAGCAACTGCATAACCAAAATGGCATGGCTTGAGAACTGGTTAGCATCTTTTACCTGCCAGGCCAAGTCACTCTACAGTGGTCAAGAAGACAGACTCTGAAAGATGCTGCTTTATGAGAGTCATATGCTTAGCTATTCCCATCATCTTACCAAAATACAGGAATTCTTAACCTCATGAATAATGCTTATCATCTCACACAGTCAAACATTCAGAGGAAACTGTGTGATCCAGTGGGCATGCACACTGCAGTGACATGAGCTGACCTGCCCCATGCAAGTCATGAAGAGACTTAGATCTAGCAAAGGACAAGAACAGAAAGCAGCCAAGAAATGTCTGCATCCACACAAACTGTGGTCTTGTAGGATTTATGTGAAGTTCTACTAGGAAAGAGAGCAGTGAGTCTGATTAATTTACTGGAAAATATTTGCAAAGGACCTGCATTTCTATGCTATGTCCTTTGGGGCAGCTGATCTGCATCTACAGGCCCAGGGTTCCCAGGGAGGCTGGCTGAGCTCTCTCCAGTGTTATATCTTCACTACTTGTATTACTTCACTTGGTTAACTTAAGCTAAGTTCGCCAATGGCGTACTTACAAGAGTACCAAAGTAGGGCTTTTGAGGTTTGCTGAAACCAAATTCACTCTTAACACCATTTGTTTTCAAGGGAAAGGTTGCATGTGCCACAGCTATGTGAAATCTCTCTCTTACTTTGGCCTATGCAACCAACAAGATTGCACAAATCCATTTGGTCTCTTGTTTCAAAAAGTAGCTTGATCTTAAATAATCTCATGTTTCAAGTATGGCCATAAACTAGGATTTGTGTTTCTGTATTTTGAAAACACCGTCTGCTTTCCATGATTCCCTTTTAAATTAGCAGTTTAACTCTTGCAGATCAGTGACAGTCTTTCTACTTCAAGTTTTGAATGATGGTATGTTCAGGAAGATTATAGCCACTGTCTAAGGCAGCTTACAATTTAAATTTACATAAACTCACTTAGAGACAGAATCATTGCTCTCATCAGATGTAAAGTAGGTATCCAGAATCACAGGCTTAAGGTAAACTGAAACCAGGCTTGGACAAAATGATCTCTGGAGATTACTTTAGTTAGGGATAATGCTGGATTTCAGTACAGATGCTTAATTTACTAGATTTCATAAGCAGCCTCTAAAATATAATGTCATAGAAGACTTTTTATGCTTATCACATTAGCAAAGTGACTGATAAGGTTCCCAGGAATACATTTCTCATCATCACATCACAGTTCATAAAGATTGAACATAAATGTCACTGTTTCACTACAGAATTCTCAGAGTCATATTCTTGTTTTCATCTCAACTATACTCATTGTTGAAAAACAGAGTTCAGTCTTGGCAGAAGAAAAACAATGATTTATAGACACTTTATGTTGAAATGTGTGTTCTGTAGAATACCCACAAAGGGAATTTAATCTCGTAAAGTTTAACTTTCTAAGGCTGTTGCAAGTACAACATTGATAAGAGACTTGTCATTTCATTAATGAAGAGTGACCAGTTGTCATCCTCACATGGGAGTAAAAATTGTGACACATTAGCAGTGAAGGACCATGAGACAAACCAAATGTAAATACCGATGGTTTAAGGAGATAATTAAAGCTCTTGAGACTGCAATTATGACAAGGCTGCATGACAAGGCACATGTATGTCGACAGAATATATTTATATTGACAGAATCTGTCCAAGAAATCCTTTCTGTACAGTATATCTGTCTGTCACATCTTTGGACTGCACATGCATTTATTGACTTTATGTTAGTATAGATCTTGAAATTTGTCCCTTTTTGCCTTATTACTCAATGACAGTTGGTTAAATATGTTGTATCTTCAAATATCAGGCTTCCTAAAGCTATTTTTCTAAAAGTTTGAATTCAATGTGTACATTACAAAGTGATACTTCCATCCCATTTCCTACACTATATTTATTGTGTTACTGATACTTATAGATCTCTAGTTAAGGTGAGTGAATATATATGCAGATTATGGATATTTGGACACTGTGTCTTAAAAATACAGGAGGCCATAAAATTTAGTTCTGATCTTTAGACATGCAATTCATTTTAAAGGAGCTTATGAATAAAGAAGATAAAATTAAATATGAACTGAACACCTGGACCTTTCCTCTCCTTGTCAGGATGGACGTGACTTCCTTGGCTTAAGATCTCTGACCCAACCTAGAAAATAGGGACTCTGGCCTCAGTAGGAGCATAGTGGAGTGTCACAGTAGGACAAACTCCAGCTCTCCTTTACAAAGTCAGAGCTACTGGCAACTGGCTGCTGTTGGAAGATATCTGTTAGAGAGAATTAATCTGAAAAATAAAAGTAATTTCATAAAGTTTTTCTGCTTTTCTGAGATATAAGTATAATTAGATCCTTCTTCTCATAGCTAAATAGTTTTTCTGATTTTTTTTTAGTGATTGTTTTTCAGCATGCAACTACATGAAAAGCAGTATGCAAAGTTAATTTATATGTACATAAGAAGAAAGATGATATTCAGTATTTGTATATACCTTTATTCATTTACTTTTTGCATATTGAAGAATTGACAAACTAACATGCTTAGTAAAAGAACGCTTCAAATTGATCGAAAACATTCTTCACTTAATTAACAAAGAAATGGATTGGAAACAGTTTCACCAGTTTCTTTAGGTGGAATGTCATATTTTCATTTTCTTAGTTTTATTACTTATAGCATTTTATTTCATTACAGCAAGAAACACATTTTACTTTATCCACTAAAAAAAAAAAAATACATCAAAAAAAAACCCAAACAAACAACAACAACAAAAAACAACAAGTAAACCTCTACCTTCCATTAAAACTCTGGCATTTTAGCAATATTGTTTTAATTAATTAGGTCTTGAAATGAGTTTATACTGAGCTTTACTCAACTTTATAAATAAGTTGCCAGTAGGAACAAAAAAACTTTCCTCCAAATTATGTATAAACATTTCTTTCTGTTTCTTTTTACACATTTCATGTGACTGTGAAGAAAATCATCTTTAATTTACTGAGTAATGCATTTTAAACATTTGTGACTTGGTAAAAGAGAACTAGAAATGCCATGTACTCTTTCAGAACAAAATAACAGTTGAAAAAAGCAAGATCCAAACATTGAAACAAAATATTTTTTTTCCTGTGTTTAATAGAAAACTTCTTTGTTTCAATTTATTTGGCTTAGTGATGTTGCAAGGTCAGTGCTGGACTCGTGGAGATTTTATTATAAATTTGAAGTCTGCTCCAAATGACTGATTTTCTGCTTCTCACGATTGTACTAGCTCCTGTTTCACAAAAAATTTGGAAACCATTTTTGGAAGAACATAAATCTTCTACCGTTTCTCACTGAATTATGTCTGTATAAATCCTAAATAACTAAAATCAACACTGACACTACTCTCACAAGATACTGAAAGGGCTTCCTTCTTTCTTTCTTTACTTTTTAAAGACAGAAATTACAAGTTTAATCCTGCTTATAACTGTGGAAGTAATTAGCCTTTCTGAGACTGAGAGGAACTTGAAGGAGGGGAGAGTTTCTATTGGCTCTTGAAAATTCATGGCCAAAATCACAATTCCTAAATATATTTCTGTTTTAAACATATGACTAGAGTGTAGGAAAAGGGAAAAAAGAGAAGAATCAGAAAGAGAAGCCTGGCAAATGTGTGAATACACAAGTAAGCACAGGGAAGCTGTAGATGTAGAGAGAGGAACAGGAAGGAGGTCCAAGAAACAGCTTGAACCTGGAGGACAGAAGGTAAAGGGAAAACTAAGGCGTACTACCCAGCTGCTTTGTATTACTTTGCCAATGCAAAGCATCTGTAAATGCAGTTTAACTAGCCAGTTCACTCTGGCACCTTCACAGTAGTCCAGATTAGCATACAGCTTCTAAGGTGCACATACAAACATATCCATAAATAATCAAATGATTAACACACAAAAGCTAATTTTAATATTTCTTTTTCAACTCAGTGTGAGATTGTAGAAGGTAAATATTTCTTAAAGTTTCCTGCAGAGACCCCATTAATATTAAAAATAAAAATAAATTAAAAAAAATAAAACAAAGCACCAGAACTCTGTCCTGTACTGATACAAAGAGAGAACTATCAGTGTTTAAAAAAATCATTATAAGGTGATGACAAACATATTGAGTGAAGACCAGAAGTGCAGGTGAGGGGAGGGATTAGTATTTTCCCAGAACCCGGTGAATCCAGCTTTAACAACTTCCCTCAGCCAGAAAGTCCTCTGGCAACTGAGAGTCATGGTTCTTACTAAAACCTGCACCTTGGCTCAAAGATTATAAACTATGGAAAAGTAGTCTCTATCATCCATTAAATGTAAATAGTAATTTCATTACTGAAAAATA
Source organism: Tympanuchus pallidicinctus (assembly GCF_026119805.1). NCBI lineage: Eukaryota > Metazoa > Chordata > Aves > Galliformes > Phasianidae > Tympanuchus > Tympanuchus pallidicinctus. Next base: position 1,017,483 of record NW_026294802.1, read on the forward strand.
CTCCGAGATAGAATTTGTACCCACTACTGCAATTTATTAATTCTGGAAAGACTACATAAAATCTCTTTCAGAGCACCTCCTCCTAGCTGTCCATATTTTAGGGCAAACAAAATAATGTTGACTTATTTATTTTTCACTCAAATTTGAAGAATAACTTTCTCATATGCAATAGTCAATTATAATGTCTTTCCAAAGTTATTTTTTCCAAGGAGAACAATGTACTCTAAATCTTTCTGTTTATCTATCTGTCTATCTATATATTCACCATTTGCCACAGACATTCTCTACTGTCAGGCTGACTGGTCTAAGTTACACATGAAAAGTTTTGACAATTAACTGCAGTGACTGTGAATAGGTCTGTGCTAAACACCATATTTTTTTTTACAATAACTTCTTTTGTGAATTTGCCAATTCTTCTCTTTACACGCTCTCACAGAATCACAGAATTGTAGGGGTTGGAAGGGACCTCCAGAGATCATCAGTCCAACCCCCCTGCCAAAGCAGGTTCCCTACAGCAGGTCGCACAGGTAGGCATCCAGGCAGGTCTTGAACATCTCCAGAGAAGGAGACTCCACCACCTCCCTGGGCAGCCTGTTCCAGTGCTCCGTCACCCTCACTGTAAAGTTCTTGTGCACATTTGTGCGGAACTTCCTATCTGTAAGTGGAATATTACATGATATTACAAATGTGAGAAATATGGATGTCTATAGTACAGGAAATTAGGAAGAAAAGACTTGAAGAAGACTTAAAAAAGACCACTTGCTATATCAATTAATTAATTTCCAATATAAACATGATTTTCTTAAACAATTTATGGCCACACTTTGTACTTCTCCATAGTTAAGGGGAAGATTATGGAATGGATAGTCTTGGGAGCCATCGTTGACCAGTTAAAGGTCAACCAGGGGATCAGGCTCAATCAGCATGGGTTTACAAATGGTAGATCCCGTTTGACATACCTGATTTCATTCTATGACAAGGTGACCCGCTTAGTGGATGAAGGTAAGGCTGTTGATATGGTCTACCTGGACTTCAGTAAAGCCTTTGACAGTCTCCCACAACATTCTCGTGGAGAAGCTGGCTGCCCATGGTTTGGATGGGCATACACTCCGCTGGGTTAAACACTGGCTGGATGGCCAGGACCAAAGAGTTGTGGTTAGTGGAGTTAAATCTAGTTGGCAGCCAGTCACGAGCAGTGTCCCCCAGAGCTCAGTACTGGGGCCACTTCTATTTAACATCTTTATTAATGAGGGGATTGAGTGCACCCTCAGTAAGTTTGCAGATGACACCAAGTTGGGAGGGAGTGTTCATCTGCTTGAGGGGAGACGGGCACTACAGAGGGATCTGGATAGACTGGATTGATGGGCCAAGGCAAACTGTATGAGTTTCAATAGGTCCAAGTGTCTGGTCCTGAATTTTGGTCACAACAACTCCCAGGCAACCTTACAGGCTTGGGGAAGAGTGGCTGGAAAGCTGCCTGATGGAAAGGGACCTTGGTGTACTGATGGACAGTCAGCTGAGTATGAGCCAGCAGTGTGTCCTGGTGGCCAAGAAGGCCAATGGTATCCTGGCTTATATCAGGAACGGTGTGGTGAGCAGGACTAGGGAAGTAATCGTGCCCCTGTACTCAGCACTGGTGCCTCACTTCAAGTACTGTGTTCAGTTTTGGGCACCTAAGTACAGAAAGGACATTGAGGTGCTGGAGCAGGTCCAAACAAGAGCAACAAGGCTTGTGAAGGGCTTGGAGAATAGGCAATACAAGGAGAGGCTGAAAGAACTCAGGCTTTTTAGTCTGGGGAAGAGGAGACTGAAAGGAGACTTTATTGCTCTCCTCCAACATCTGAAAGGTGCTTACAGTGAGAGATCTGGTGACAGATGACAGGACAAAGGGAAATGGCCTCAAGTTGCACCAGGTTAAGTTTTGGTTGGATATACTCCTTTACAGAAAGGGTTGTTAAGCACCAGGATAGGCTCCCCAGAGAGCTGGTTCAGTCACCATCCCTGGATGTGTTTAAAAACCATTTGGATGTGGTGGTCAGGGACATGATTTAGCAGAGGGTTGTTTAAGTTAGGTTAGCACGGTTAGGTCATGGTTGGACTCGATGGCCTTTAAGGTCTTTTCCAACCTGAGCAATTCTATTATTCTGTTACAGTAGTTCTTTGAGAGATCTGGCATAACAGAAATCTTGAGGTAAACATTTTTTTTCTTTATAAAAGACAATTTTAAAGCATTATTTTTACCTTTTATCTTTATTTAAATAAAGAATTTTGAAACATTTTTCAGCAAACATGAATATTCAACTCTTTCCTCTATTTAAATACTTTCAATTATGCCTACTTGAGGTAAAATTCAGATCTGAAATTTCAGTTTATATCAGAAGATGTCTTTCAGATCTTTAGAAGGTCTAAAAATGCAGAAATAAAGATTAAAAGTTTACATTTGGTCTTCCATAACAGTATTTTTTCAGTCTCTCTCATTTCCATTGAAAATGTTTTTATAATCTTATAAACTGCCAATATTTTTGTAAACTCAGACAGGCATCTGAAAATTTAAAACTATATTTTCTTTCTGCTGCAACCCTCATCAGCATGTATATCCAAGTATAGAAATAGTAACTGTTTATCAGTACAGAAATAAATTTTCTGCTGCATTGGTCAGTATATTGTGTGAATATTATATGAACAAAAATTTCTGCCTAAAAAAAGTATGTTCAGTGTATCTCTGTTTTGAAAAGTATCATTAGAAATGATTGGAACTAGAATCAGATGTTTTGAAAGCTATCTCAACATCCATCCTTGGAAACATTTACACTAGAGTCGGGAAAATACAAAGCACAGATTGAGTCAACAGCAAACATTCTGGATGAACAACATGTTTGTTTTTATTGTTTAACTGTCTTTTGCAAAGGTTGTTCCATGATATCTTCTTCTTCTTCTAGTCTGAAAATATGGCAAGTATATATATTCTCAGTTCATTAGATCTAATTCCAAGAAAATCATTTTAGAAAGTTCAACAGAGGTCTTCTAAGAAAGGAACACATTTCAGTGTTTACTATTTGCTTCTATCCAGTGTGAAGATATGCTTCTAGACATGCTAATGCTACAGCAATAATAGTACTAATGTTTAACAGTCTACTACACTTTTAAACAATATTTTCATATATCTGTGCTTGCTCTTAGTCCTTGAATGCATGAGAAAGATTTGGAGCAAATCTAAGTACTGGATATCACAAATTTTATTCGGTTCTTTTAAAAGAATCTCATTATCTTCATAACCAATAAGGTATAAAAGGAATTGATATGCTCAACATATTGTTGCCAAGATGAAAATTAGCATTTCAAATGGCTGAAACCATTGTACTCTTAAGTATGCCTGTTTAACCCATCATTCAAGCAAAGGAAATAGAACAGATGAAGGGCTTCAACAATATTTTCATCTAAGTTGATTCCAAAATAGTGTCTGCTGTAACTAAGACCTGGATGTCCATTTCGCCAGTCTAGTAATCACGCTTTGGGAACCCACAATGCCATCATCATCTGGGGCTATGAGATAAGGATGTTGACTAATAAGAACATTTCTAGGACAAGCACAAATGAGATTACTTTAAGAAGACCATAGGTGTGCCAAAACCTAGCCTGAATTTTTTGTCCTCAGCTGTCACAGCTTGGAAAAATTGGAAGCATGCGCATCACATAGTTTTAAAAGGAGGTTGCAGAACAAGATTTTCAAGGACGAAGTGTCAGTCAAATGACATGAGGGTTGGACTTGCAAAGGGAGCCCAAAGAACTAAACCTATTAAAAAACTGGCACATTACAAATTTGCACTCTGTTCAGCAATTTGGCAGAATTCATTTATAACAGATTTCATGTTGGGGACTGAGTCCAAAAACAGCTCCTCCCCTAATTATAAACTGAATCCTCCCCACTCTCATAGCTATTTTTAATGCAAAAACGAATGCAATAATATTGTGAAATAAAATTACAACTTTTTGTTTTCACTTCAAAGGAAATGTGAAGGAAAACGAAGGGCAGAGAGGCGTGTCTCCCCATCAGGATAAGTTACCAACTGGAAAATTTGGAGAGAAAAAGGAATGTGGGATTTGAGGTACCAAGCTGGTGGAATCTGAGTATGTCATAAAGGTTAAGTGCAGTCTCCGAAGGGGAGCCAGGCATCCCATGCAAGAGTACCCTGCTGGTGGATGGCCAGCTAGCATTGGCATTGGAGCTGTGGCAGATGCTCATTTAAACTTCTACCCTAAAACTTGCTGGAAGAAAAGTTACTGCAGTAGGTAAGGGAAGATGGAAAGAGTGAAATGAGAAAAAATAGAATGGCTGCAGAATGAAATAAACTGGCTACTGTACAAATGCATTTGAATAGTCAATGTGTAGCTAATGGTTCTTGGTCCCAACTGTCCCCTTGGCTGCCATCATTTTTATTTCTGGGTCATTACAGCATAATGCATCTGACAGTTACCAACTTTCCCTGTAGTTTTTGTCATAGCAAATTGAATGTAGTTTTGCAACTATGGCCATAGTTAAATGAATTGTTATTCTATTACAGTGGAAAGTGGAAAAAAGTTATCTGATAGAATGCAAACACTATCACTTCATCTTGAAAATAGTTTACCTGGAAAAGGTCTATCCAAAGTAAAATACAAAACTGACTTTCTGTGAAAAGTTCTTTATTGCCAAGTCAAGCCATGCCAAACACATCAGTAAGCAAATTTGATTTTAGATACATGCATCATTACAGATTGATGTAAGATTTGAAGCTAAGTGCAGTGACTTTGGAGAGTTCCTTAATCAGAAAAATTTCAGCAGGAGCTTAGACTGAACTCCAAAAATGTGACCCAAATAAGCACAGTAATTTTCAAGGCATACCATGCAAAGTGGGAACTCTAATTTTTACAGCATTTTTCATTTAAATTTCCTGTCTTGATTTTCCAGTTCAAAATCATATTTTGACTTAGTTTTAAGCCTCTTTTCCAAAAGTTCAAACAAGATTCCGCTAGTTGCAATTTCAGAAGGAACTTATTTGTGCTTGCTTCCAGTGTACAACACAGAAACATATTTTACAATTTGGAAACTATTTCTACACACACCTATTTATGAACTTCTATAAATGTTTTATTTGCCTGGACAGAGCAGTGATTTACAGAGTTCCTATCTTCCAGTTCATATTCATGTCATACAGGCAGAAACATATGGGCTAAATTACAGATTTGAACCCCACTGGAAGTACAACTTTTCTATTTGTTCAAGATCATTTCAATAATTCAGTTAACTATGAAGCATCACAAATATTTGTGCTAGGAAAACTGAATGGTAATCAGATGGCTAGGAAAGAGATGTGGGAGAGCTGTAGGAGGATGAGGACTAAGAACTGCTGCCACCAGTAGTAATTGCTGCTGAGGAAAAGACACATGAATGTCCATATTGGGCCTCCTGTCCAACGTACATATATGTGACTGAAAGCAGAAAAATTCTGGTCCTTCTTACTTCTTTTAGGAAGACTGCAATGATAAGCAGATGAGTAGATCAGAATGAACTCTAGTCACATTAGTGCAGTGTTAGTTCTCAAGTATTGTAATGTCACTGAACTATGGATATTGTTCACTATTGATCACTTTACTATGAAATTCCTAGCTACTTGACTGTGTAGCTGTGGAGTTTAGATTAGTTTTCACCATCCTGCCCACTCTTCCATGTAACTTTGGATTAATTAATCTAATTGTAGGGTCAGTCATCTTAGTGAAATGCAAGTTTTGTGATGATAATCTCATAATGCAAATGAAAAAGCTGTTGATTTCTGAAGCCAAGAGCTAACAAGTACTACTAGTGATTGAGTCAGGTTTGTTGTAGTCTTTACCTTGAAGATACACTAGAGTTCTCAAAGGTTAATGAACCACTTGTGGTAGATCTTTCCTTCACACTTTAACTGTTTTATTCTTGATAGAACCATTAACTTCTACACTAACCTTTCTACTTGTTACTATTACACACATTCTGCCCACTAAAGCTTTCTATTGATTTTTGCCAGTGAGCTTTTGTAAAATGTAGGTTTAAATACATAGCTTTTGTGGTTCTGTTTGTATCAAGTAGTATACAGACAGACAATGATTAATTTGTAGGTTTTAATTTATTTTAAATATATTTTAAAGTCACTTTGGCAATTATGCTGTCCATAAGTTTTGTTTCTCAACTCATTTGCTTTACTTAGCAATCTTTGTAGTCACTATAATTTCCAATTAAGAAAGAAAAGTTGAAAAAAATTTACATGGCATGATGGATAGTAACATCAAAATACAGTGATATACTGGAAATTCTTCCAGTTGTCACAAACTTAGGACCTGACCTGTGAGGAATGGTGTTATTAGCTGTCAGGACCAACAGTTATTCTCATCTGGCATCTAGGCATGCATTATAAAATCCTGTTCTCCTTCTAACATTTTAATTTTCTACCTCTTCAATGTGTTTTATAGGGTTTTCATATCAAGATTCTAAAGATGTAAATCTTTCTCTTATTAGTACAACTGTGGTGAATGGAGACAAATCTTTTATACCAATCTTAATACTTAGGTGTTCTAATTTTTATCCCTTTTTCCTATTTTATTTTCAGGATTTTAAATATAACATACATTGAAAATTTCCACTGATAGAAAAGTATTACAGGGCATGAAAGATTTCTGGAAATTTTTTTAGGTAATTTATTTAACTTCACTATAGGTAACTAGTGAAAGCAGACTGCAAATCTATAAGGTTGTTGGAAGTCTTGTACATTGCAAAATTATCTATAGCTGTTCTCCATAGTTATTGCAGTTATTTCAATATCATTGTTTTTAAAATGTTTAACTACAGAGCTTGGAAAGTTTCTTGATTGATTAGGACAAAACACACATACCTAGTACAGGGACCTGATCATGTTACTACAATAAAGATACTTGGAAATTAATTTCCATTTTAAAAACTGCCAATAAAAGAATTTGCATTATGTGTCAAATTACTACTAGTGAATGCAAGCCTGGCTCCATTGATTTGATTGCTCCATACATTTCAGAAATCACTGTGGCTTTGAACAAGGATTATTTTCAATAAGACATTATTCATGTCTGCTCAAGTATTAGGCTTTGAAAGATTTTTACTAATATTTTCTATTATGTTGGGCAACAGGGTGGCATTCTGCAAGTTTCACTTTGATATTGAGATTCAAATATTCACAACAAAAATATGAATGTCTCATGATTGCAGCTGTGCAAATAGCGAGAGATTACACCAACTTTGAAGTTGGATTCTATTCTTATTCTTTTCCTTATTCATTTCCCTGTGAATTGTAATGGCTGAAATTTGGGGAGCTTGCTTGAATTGATGGGCAATAATGGATATTCACGTCTGAACAGTATATGTGCTGGAAGAACTATGTACTGTTGTAAATAGTCCCTTTATAACTGTGTAAATGTAAAAATAGCTCCACTCACAGAACTCTGAAGGCTCAGGACAGATATCTTCCACTAATTCAAATTTATTAATTTGAAATTGGCAAATGGGTAGCTTTATGTCAGTGCACTTCAAGCTGCTCAATACAGTCATAGCTGCATTCAGCACAGAAACAATACCTATTCAGGAACCTAACTGAATTTTTTAGAAGTAGTATCACATGCATTATTCTGTGACATCAATGTAGCAAGAGAAAATTAAATGTAAACATTTGCTGTGAGCAGCAAAAAAAATTCTAACATTCAGCAGTTTACATCATGATCTCTGAATAAGAAGAAAGTAAAAAAATTTTTTTTAAAATTGTTTTGTGAACATTGCTAGAATGGAAACTGCTAGATAATTGATAAAAATAGGTTAATGTATCCTAATTCAATTACTTGACCCCCACTTACCTTTTTCTAAAAGATGTGTCTGTATTTACTCGATTTCGTCTTCTGCAATGCTAATTTCACCAAATCAAGGATTAAATATATAGGAAGAAAATGAGCCATCAATTAGAACAAAAACTAAAGTAAGAAATATTACTTTCAATCTGTAATGAAACAAAGGCAAGAATTTATCAATAAATGCTAGTAATTTTGAGTAGCAAATATATTGCTAAAGTCTATGCCACATACAAGCAAGCTCTGAAAAAGAGAAGTTAAATCCATTCAGTCAACCTACTGAAAACACAACTATTTCAATCTTAGTCTAGGATAGCTCAAAAAGAAGAGAAAGTGTACTTAAAGGTTTATGAACGACAGTGTAACTTTTCAGCAAATTCAGACAGAATACGAAGCTACGAACAAAACCACAAGACCTTAATAAGGTCTAATGTTTCACAGTGAACATTTCATGAAGCTGTATAAATAAAACCACCATCATAGTAGAGACAGTGATTGATGATTCAGTGAAGCATGTTTCCAAGAACTAAGACTACTGCACCCTGCTGAAACTAAAACCAATTTAGCATGAACTAGTCAGTTACGAAGTGATGCTTTGCTCAAAAATAACCAACAACCTTCTCTTCTCTGTAAACAGGCAATATAAAATGCAATGTCATAAGTAAAAGTCTGAAAGCACAGATTTCAACTACAGCTAAGGAATAGACAAGGCCAAAATATAAATCTAGGCTAAGCTATTTCCCTCTGCAGTAAGCTGCTGTTTTCTATGAAAAACAACTCTTTTAAATTTACAAAACAAATAACTATAAATATATATGTACATATATATATTAATACACACATACTTGTATTTTAATATAATGCCACTCTTCATTGATTGTGCAGGACATCTTTCAGGCATTTCTTTATTCTAGTATGATTTGTGTATGTGATTGTACATTCCAAACTCTTTAGTCTTTATGATTCTTTTCCAAAAGAAAGGCTTTGTTATATGCCATGTAAGATGTAGTTTCTTGAACATGGATAGAAGAATATTTCACTTTAAAATTGGGGTATGATGGATCAGAACTACAATTGTTCTAGAGACTATATGGATCTAAATAGATTACATCTTCTTCAGCCGAAATGTTTTCCCCTCAAATAAAGAGGGAAATTTTGGTTCTAGCTAGTTTCATCGCTTGTTTTCAAATCACTTATTTTTAATATATATTTAAATACTTAAAAGACAGGATCTTTGCAAAAGTAAGAGGTAACAGCATCAGAGTTCCTCTACCACCGATCATTTATTTTAAAGAAATTGAACGTAGGTTGTGATGTCTTATAAAGAGTGTTTTTTTTAAAAAAGTGTTTCTTTGAAGACTATTTTGAATTACAGTTAAGTGGTTTTAATACCTTTATTGTTCTTATGCCCTCTAAAATCAACACAGCCCTGTGGTTCAAACATATAATGAAGTCTAAAACAAGCAAACAAACAAACAAAAAGTTTCAAAAAGAAAATGTAAAACCAACCATATATTCATAACAGAAAATGAAAGAATTAAAAAATCTTCAGAGAACTGAGAGTTAGCATGGATATGTAAATGATTCCTGTTCTATTAATGTAAACAATGCACTAAAGCAGATGTAAATTTTTATACAGAATAATTAAAATAACCAAATTCCACAATTTAGGTATGGTCTAATCTAGGGATTCAGTGTCACTTAAGAGAAAAAATATTTTATCATTACTGCATTTTATGTTTTGATTCCTAAATCACAGACATGTACTTTGGTAAGATCTGCCAGTGCCACTCCAGCCTCCGCAATGCAACATGCATTTGTACACAGGCTTTGATGTTGTTCTACCATGTAAAAACGTCTTGAACATGAACTTCCAGAATGCATACAATCAACTCTGCAGTAGCATGAACGTTAGCTAATCTAGGGAGTAGAAAAGTTCCACTGGGTTCAGATTAGAGAGATTCTACCCTGTAGTGGTTTGAATGAAAAGACCATGAAGGTCACATGCCAAACCTTGGCAGAGAGGACAAAGATTCAACTAATCTGAAGACTAAGCAACTTTTCTACTTCAAGTGGAAATTGATCCTTCAGATCAGAGATGAGATAAAATTACTACGGAAATGGGTCTTTTTGAAACAAAACCATTCCTCATAAAAATATATTTTAAAAATAAGCAAAATAATTTCCGAATAAGAACTTTTTTTTCCAGGAGGTGAATTATGTGCTTTACTCATTCAGTATTCACAGAAATACATGCATATGTACCATGTTTAAAAGCAAACTATTTGAAAACTATGAAGATTATTGTATACCCCAAAATTATGCTTGTATATCTGATTTCCATTTAAATACAAACAAAGCTTCTAAGATTAAATTATGTGCCTGGAAAAGAGGATATTGATTGGATGTTAGTACATGCAAGACAAATTCAGTTCTTAGACATATCACCTTAATTCTGGAGATACTCTGCAGATGTCAATGAAGTGGTATTGGTTTTGTAATATTTTTTATATATTTTATTTTAAGCAAAACATACGGAAGAGATCTTTTGCTCCCCTGTTATCAATCAGTGACCATTGCTCTGTTAATGTATTACAATAAAATATCTCAATGGTGCACCGAATGGGTTGAGTGTAATATATCAGCAGAACAATGGCTTGCAAAAAAATAAAATGTTAAAATGTAAGACAACTTTCTCCAATAACTTTTGAAATGTCATTCACTAAATTTGTAATTACTTAGAAGTAAGTCAACAGCATTAACTAATATGCGTGTTCAACCCTTAGTTTTATATTTTGTTGCCCTTTTTTAATGCTTTAATAAATAATCTCTTAAAAAAGTTCTGTCACTTATATGTGTTAACTTTATTATATATTTTATATGTGGCCCAAGAAAATTTCTCTTCACTCAGTATGTCCCAGGCAAGAGAAAAGATTGGACAACCATTGACTAACTGGAGTTCTGACAAGGTTTTCAAAGTGTTAGCCTCCTTTTTATTCCATTATTAAAGCCAAAGATAAATTATACATTAGTAAATTAGGGATGCTTGTCTTCAGATCTGCATACTACAGCTAGGGTTTGTCTCTCCTATTAAACGTCAACAAAAGATAAAACAGAAAATAAGGAGTGCCACAGAGAAATGGAGACCTGTAACATACACCCGCAGTAAGAGAAGTTTTCAGCCCTTTTCTAGGTCCTACACAGCACTCATACACAAACCAGATCAGGCTCACACAGCCTGCTTTACAGCTGCTGTGGGAGGCAACCTCGCTCCCCTTGTCTTCCCCTGTCATATTGTCAGACCCTGCTTGCAAGACTTAATAATGACGTGTTTTTTTAGAAGGTCTTGAAGCTTCTACCATTCATAATATACATTTTACAGACAGAAGCAATTCTTAGAAAGATGCACTTTTGTCATGGTTCTATGCTTGTTGTTTTTTGGGTTTCAGTATTCCACATCAAAACATCATGTAGTGTACAGGGCATTGAAGCGTTAATGCCCAATCCCAGGTACCTATCCCTGTACATGACAGCAGTCATGGGATCTGGCCCTTCCGGGTGGGGAGGGCGCTCTCTTGCTGCCTTGCAGTGGGTGCTGGAGGGTGCTTTCCTAGCCATTTCAAGCTTTTCAGGTTTGACTCGGTCCCGGGAACTCTCTCTCTCTCTTCTTGTCTAATTTATTAATCTCAATTTCAATTAAATTGTATATATTGTGTTATCTTGTATTCCTATATTATAGTAAAATAAGTTTTCCTCCATAGATTGCTGCCGCTGTTCTTTTCCTCCCTTCCTTCCTTCCCATTTTTTGTGGGACTGGGGTGGGGGGGAGGGCAGAGGCCTGTTGCCCCTGTCACGGACATGGATTGATCTGGTCAACTCCGTGACAACTTTCTATTATTAAGATTCTACAATTTTCTAAGACTGTAGTACTGAGATGAAGGCCTGGAAATGCAATCGAAAGAAGATACTGCAAACTATTGAGAAAAAGTGAACTTGATATAAGTGGATTTTGGCAGTCTCCATTGTCAGCTATATACTTTCTTGTGGTTGTGAATAAACAGAAATTCTGTATATGCCAGAAAATTAATACCACAAGCTACTTCTCTTTTCTCTTGTATTTTTTAACACTTGATTACATGCAGAGCCTCTGTTTCAGGGCTTCTCTCAAGTTAATTCAGTCCCAGAAGAGTCCTATGTCATCAGTGTAGTGTCACATCAATGGGAGCCAGGTCACTTCAGGATCTAGTCATCCTGAATACATTTTCCTTTGGCTAAGAACTATTTCAGGTGTTTATTCACACTCATACTTGGAATTGGTAATATTTACTGAGTGGATGTGTGTACATTTCTTTCTATGTAGGCAGATTTCTGGGCACAGAATGCAAGAATCTGTGCTCCTGAATGTGTGATTTCTTCATTCTAAACAAATTCGTACTCTTTAAGTAAGCATCATTTCTTACAAGTAAAATAAAATTGTTCCACTTTAAAAACCAGAGCTGAAAGCTTTGCTCTGCGTGCAGTTACTCTGCTGCAAATATTTTTTTGTTCATACATTCCTCTCTTTAATTCACATAGTATAGTTCTGTAAACAGTGCTTAATTAAACATTGACAAATTTAAGTCAATAAACATCTTCACTGGGTTGGGGTAGCATCAACACTTAGAAGTGTTCTCTACTGAGAAGCTCTGGGATCTCAAAGATCTGATTATATATTTCAAGATATCGACATCTTCAATTTGTTTTGGCCTGGGAATACAATAAAGTAAATTTTTCTGTTTTGATTTGTTTTTGTTTTTCCTCATTAAGAGAGGAAAATAGATTTAGAAAAATAACCTCAAGAAACATCAAAAAAATGGTCTTTCAGTTCTATGCAATGTTCACAAATAATTCATATTTTTAGAATAAGATCTCCACATGACAGAAGCACAAGGTGATGGCATCTCTGCAGATCTAGATTAGTGTCAATGAACTAACAAGACAGGAGAGGTAGGCTTTGCTTTCTACAGTAACTCACCAGATGGAGCTATTCCAGACAGCTGATTTTACTTGGTAGTAAATTGCTTCTTGTCAGATATAGAGCTTTCTTTTAAGCACATAGAATCTATTTCCAATAAAGTTTGTTCTCCACATTCAAACCTGGCCCTGAAGCACATGAGCAAACAATAATCCCTAGTGCCAAAGTATTACAGACTTCATTTAATTTCTCAAAACTTAACAGAGATATTTTGATTTTTTTCCTAATGGTTACATATGCGACAATAGCAACAACAACAAAAACACTGAATGTGTACTGAATTATCATTCTCTTTAATACTGTATTTCTGCTTCTGCTCAAAATGAGAAATTGAAAACAAGCAAAGTAAGCTTATTTTGAAACAAAAATCTTTTTACTCAACATAGGCAACCCAGAAAACATTAAGCATCATATAAATAAGTAATGTGATATAAATAAGCACAGGTCTACTATAAATAATAAAAAAATAGAGGATTTAGGTTAGATATAAGGAAAAAAATATTTTACAGTGCGGGTGATGAGGCACTGGAACAGATTGCCTAGTGATGTGGTTGATGCTGGCTCAGGCCATGAGCAACAAGCCCTAGCTGTGAATGTCCCTGTCCATTGCAGAAGAGTTGGACAACATGGCTTTCAGAGGTCTCTTACAACACCCTGCAACATCAAAGAGGTGCAATAGCATTTGCAGTAAAGTAATGCTGTGCCAAAAACATTAGCACATTTTATTGTGATATTTCTGTTCCATGCAGTGATTTGTTCATGTCTCAGCATGCCCTCCTGGAGAAGCTGTGAGAACATGCAGATCTAAATAATGTCTACTTCAGATCATGGAGCAGATTCTCCTTGAAGATACATTAAGGCACATGCAAAATGCAATCTGAGACAGCCAGCATGCCTTCATCATGTCTGACCAATCTGGTAGCTTTCTACAATGGAGTGACAGCATTGGTGGACGTAGGAAGGATAATTGATATTTTCTACCTGCAATTGTGCAAGCTCATTGACATGGTCCCACACCACAACATTCTCTCTAAATTGAAGAGAGATGGATTTGAAGTGTGGGCTGTTCAAGGGATGAAGAATACACTGCATTGGTTGCAGCCAGAGAGTTGTGGTCAATGGATTTATGTTCCAATGGAGGCCAGTCACAGATGATGTCCCTTAGTGGTCTGTCTTGGAACCTGTGCTTTTCAACATCTTTATCAATGACATATACAGTGGGATCATGTGTACTCTCAGCAAGTTTTCTGGTGACAACTAGCAGAGGCGTTCAGATGATATGACAGAAGGAGAGGATGCCATCCGGGGAATCTGGACAGGCTTAAAATTGGGTCCATCTGAACCTAATGAGATTCAAAAGATCAAGTGCAAGGTGTTGCAATTGGGTCAAGACAATCCTATATATGTCTGCAGACTGGGAGAAGAACTCACTGAGTGCAGCCTTTCAGAGACTGACTGGAGGGTCTTGGGGAACAAAAAGTTGGACATGCAGTGTAAGTTTGCAGCCCAGAAGGCCGGTTGTATCCTGAGCTGCACCAAAAGAGGGTGTCTTATTTTCAGGTGAGATTAAATTATTTCCTTCAGAGGATCTGGTGTGACGCTATGTTTTTGGTTCTAGGAGAAGAACGATGTTGATATTTATAGTTGCCTGCTAAACAGTGAATAGAGACCAGTCCATTATCTACAAAGGGCTAACAGAGAGCTGGAAGGGAACAGAATCAGGACAGCTGATTTAAACTGCCAAAGGGATATTCCATATTCCATTCCATATCGTATGACATCATCATGTCATGTGTGTGACACGATGCATGTACATCACTTGTTACATGTATTTATATACATAACAATATATAGTCATAACTATTTACCTTTTCTCTATCTTAATACATAGTTTTCTCTCAATCCATGAGTTCCATTTTGTTTTGTTTTGTTTTGTTTTATTCTCTGCCCCATCCCACTGGACAAAAAGGGATGGCTCTAAACTCAAAGAGGAAATTTAGGTTAGATGTTAGGAAGAAATGTTTTACTTAGAGGGTGATGAGACACTGGAACAGCTGTCCAAAGAAGCAGTGGGTGCCACATTCCTGGAGGCATTCAGGGCCAGGTTGGATGGGGCAGCCTGATACTGTGGCTGGCAACCTTAGCTATGGCAGGGAGTTGAAATTGGATGAACTTTAAGGTCCCTTCCAACCTAAGCCATTCTATGATTCTGTGATTCTATCTGTAGATTTCTAAATATTTTTTGCAGCACCACTTGATGGCTGGGCCAAATTTTACTGCAGTTAAGCAATTTATTTTTCATTTCTGACAGTTACTCCAGAATGACTGAGAGGAAAAATCAGATTATTATTCTAGTCTTTGACAGAAAATGTTGTTAAAGTGATGTTGTCTTCTGAGTCTTTCACGAAATCTGTAAACATATTTAACATCTCTTTGAATGGAAAAGATGGCTTGTCAATCTATATTGACTCAGTGAAAAGAAAAGCCCAATATATTAAGCTTGCATCCTCCAGACAGTTATTTTACCTAATGATTAACTTTGCAATATAATTTCACCCCTTCACAAATCAATGACATTAATCGTAAGAACTCAAAATGAATATTTACACTGTATTTTGTCTCCTGGGTTAACTCTTTTGGACAGTGCTTGGCTGAGCAGAATACCATATTGGGAAAAACAGTAGCATAGGTTGCTACTAAATGCTGCTAAATGAAGACCCCAAACTTAATAACACAGAAAGTTTTACTGAGTCTTAATTCAAGTTCTTCAGGGATCCAAAACCCATCTCACTGAATATACTAGGATAGTTTTTCTGAAGTACACTTACTAGTAGCAAGCACAACAGGATCATAAATCATCAACATATTATTTGAAACATACACAAGAACATTATTAGTCCTGAGCACTCCTTTATAGAATATGAATAAAATATACTGGAAGAAACCAATACAATCTCTGCTTGTGAGAAATTCAGATCTTGGAGATAATTTAATATTGTTTATGTGTGACTGCGCTAAGTCTTCTCTCCACAGTTCAGTCTGTGTGTGAAACAAGAAGCTGGTCACTCTGAATCTGTATTATATATTGGTTTTGACTTTCATCCCTGTGCTAAAGATTGAAAGCACAATGGCTACAACACTTACAGCTCCTCAGATTATTTCCATAAAGCTTGTATTAGCGTACTGTGACTGTTAGAACATTTTCTAATAACAAAAAAGTTCAAATGACAGAAGAAACAAAATCCTGCCATATATGAATTTTCTTGTCAGCAATAAAGCATAAAGCCAAGGTGAACAAAATCCAATAGGTCAAAAAGTGATACAAAACTTAGTAACAGATGCAATGCCTTATTACTGATTAACTGTATTAAGGACAAGTTTTATTTCTCCATATCAGTCTCACTAAATAGAAAAATTCAGGGAATAGAGAATATTGTCTTGTATAGATCCTGAACATAAGAGAAAGTATCAGAATTGTCCTCGCAGAAACCAAATTGCAATTGTCTACTCAGAGAAAACAGTAGGTTATTGTCGTTAGTCTGTGGCAGGAAAAGTAGCTTGTACACTGCCAACAATTCATTAAAAAAAAATTATGATGTTTGAAAAGATAGAGGAGAGCTACTTTCAATAAGTCAATTAGGGCTAACAGAATTGTTTTGTGTTCAGTAAAAATTAAGTGTGTCTGCACCATTTGACATCTTCTAAGTAGTCTCCCATGGAACATACTAATGCTTCACCCAGCTCTCATGCTGCTATACTCAAATTCTGTGCTATATAGAAATCCAAATGTCTTCTTAATGATTAAAGTGTTTTAAGTGAAGAATGCAACTTCTACAAAAAACAAAACAAAACACTCAATTTTATTAGCAAATGAAAACAAAATAGAATGAAACAGTAGTTTAAAAAAAAAAAAAAAAAAAAAAGGAAAAAACCCTACTCAGTGGTGCAGAACCAGCTCAATACTCATCAGAGGGAAGGAGAAGAGAGTGCCTGGATGCAGTGATTGCACTTCTCCTCCAAGATAGTAAGATAAATTTTCAAAGGAGCTTCTAGTCATGTTGTCCTCATGTAAAGAACCTCATGTAGCTGACATTCTCTTACTTCAGCAAGTAATAGAAATCTATATCTTACAACTAGATGAATGAGTTAAGGCATATGTTTTTAATCCTTAGTGTTGGGATACTTTAATCAGTAAAAACTCCAGTTTTGATCTACAGTCAGCCAACATATACAAGCAGAGTACATATTGTGCACAAAATCAGCCATGATTAAGCAAGTCTGTTTGAGGGTCAGACTGCACTTTTACTACTCCATAATAGTCTATTCTCAAGGCTGAATGACAACTTTCCAGATATTTTTGAACAGGGTATACATATAATTTTATTTGTTTGATTCCATGTCATTAAATAGAAATTTAGATTTTCCTAATTGATATGAATAGTACTAGGAAGCATGCTAGTATTCAGTCAGCATTCATTAATTCTCATCTGAGTGAGCAGTAAACAGCTCTATTTTCTATTTTCTAATTCTTTAACAAGAAGTATATTCTCATAACTCAGAAGCAATGTCTATAGAGCATTCTGAGTGGAAACAAACAAACAAACAAACAAAAAAGCATTAGCTAGCTTTCGGTCTTAGCTCATTCCTACAGCTCCTGGACTTTTCATGATTCATACTTCAAGCACAGAGAAATAATTTGCTGAGTAATAATAAAACTACAACTTGGAGCAACATACCAAATGTGTCCCAAGTGAGTTAGAAGATCAAACCTCCTTTCAAACGCTCCTCAAGAACTACATAAGCCATATAGCTGTTTGAAAGTACAGATTCCATTAACTTGTCACTCTCAAAATACAATTTAGACACTCTGGAACTTTTGAATTGTCAAATCTTTGGATTTCGCAGCTTTTTAGATTTAAAGACCTTAAACCAGAGGTCTAGTTTAATTATATGACTGCAGAAGACCTATTGAAGGCAAAGTGATTATCAGTTTTGATAACCTTCATCTTTCGGCAAGGCAGTTGTGTACTTCCTCCCTTACTGTGAGGAATATATTGATCTAGAAGGCTTAGTATGGGAAATAAATTTCTGATGTTAGATGATCTTGATAGACAGCAAGAATGTGGTGTAATAAAACAGGGCGGTTAAAATATAAAGAATACCAATACAACTTAGAAATAAAGTGCATGTTCTTAACAACAGAGTGAATAATAAGTGGGAGAGTAGGTTTGTTGTACATTCATCTATGACATGAAAGTCTCTAAATCAGACTTTGGGTCTCTAGCCCAAAATGACTTTACCGTGATGGCAGAAGATCAAGTGAGGCTTTGAGAACTGTGGATGATAATCAAATAACATTTCTCAAAACATCTGTGAAATGTAACATGCAGACATATAAAATAATTAACTGGTTTTTTAATATAGTAGCCTCCTGCCCTGTAGCAATAACAGTGAAAGATGTTGGAAAAGTTGAAAGATTATACTTCTATGTGTATAAATACTGCCTCCTATTTAATTCCATGGAGACTTCAACAGATGCAAAGAGCATAATAACAATATTTAACAGAGAGCATTATCATCTGTAAAACACTATTTTTCAGAATAGTCACCACCATTAGCCAATTCACATGGATGAACTAGTCAATATGCTTTTCATTTTGTGGTGTGTCAGCTGTGCATGGCTTTCTGGGACGTGTCTTGCCTTTCATATCACTGTCTCCAGTCTTGAAACACCACCACCCATTGCCTCACTGTGCCCTCATGCACTGTTTGGTTTCCATAAATGTTCAGCAAGCATCCATGTATGCCAACGGGGGCTATTTTTTCCATGTGGAGGAATTCAATGACACACCTTTGCTTCATTTGCACTTCCATGTCAGTCACCATTTGCTTAAACTGCCCCTCTGCTGCTGTCACACAACAACAAAATGTAACAGAATATTGGTGGGAAGGTTTAATTTCTATTGCCGTACCACCAACATCTGTATCTGAAGACATGGACTGACATAACAGGAGGTATTACTTCTGGAATATCCCTCATACATTCAAGAAAATTGTCCCAGAACTTACACATTTTAACTGAGTATAACATTACTAAATCAATTTTCTTCATGTCTTCATATGTAGAAGTCTGAATACCTTAAAAAACAAAAGATATTTGAAGAAAATGTTCTCAATAGTGAAAGCTGCATATTTAAATTCAATGTGCAGCTCATGGAAGACATATTCAAAAATTGCAGCCAATACGGCCAAAAAGTCACAAGAATTTATGAGAGTGTGTAAACAATAACAGAAACAGGTTTTCTAGTTTTAGTTATACTTGAAGCTGAGGCTGAATATATATAGGAAAATTATATTGTAAATAACATTTGAGATTAGTGAAATTTAATTTATATTTGCAAAAACAGTAGCAAAGAATTCTCAATTTATTTTATGTAAGGTTTCCTCTTTCTTCCAAAAGCTGCAATAACAAAAGAGGCCAGTTGCACATTTACAGACCTTATCTGGACAGTCTCCCTAAGACATTTTGTATTAAATCTGGAACAGTTCGTTCTGCATCTTTGATACTCCAGATAAAATGAATATTTCTAACACCTGTTAGTATAATCAACCTATATATCTCCTCTATTTTTCAGGTTTCCAATCATCATATAAAAGTGTAATTACAAATCCTTGATTAAGAATAATTTTATCTTGAGAGGACAGTATTCATATATTACAGGTAGGGCATCACAGAAGATGGCAGCTGGACATCTCTGAGTAACTGCTTTGTTCCTAAACTCACAAGTGTGCATGTATTTATTTACCAGGCAGCCATTTCCAAGATTGATCATAGTAACCTATAACACACAACATTATAGACCAGGTTAGGACAGGAACTGAAAAATAGCTTTTTCAATTAATGCCAGACAGGACATTTCATTAGCTAGAATGCAATTACTTGAGCTGGAATTTGTCCAGGAGCTGGAGTTCAGCCAGGACACTAGTTTAACATTAAATTGCTAAATAAGTAAATAAATAAATTAATTAAATAGAATCAAATCAAAAAAGAGTTTCTTACTTCTTGGTCATTTTACCCTTTTACGATGTAAGTGTAAAACATCTATGATTTCCAACCTGGGTTTCACTGGGATCCAAAGACAGAGAAAAGGAAAAATATTATAAAAGTTCTCTAGGGTGCATTTTTCATGGTAATATCCTAGTTAAACATATGATGCTCATGATTTTTATTACAGATTTGGAAAAGTTATCTAGCTTTGACATAGTTTCAGATGACTTTGTAAATGATTAAATTAATTCCAGAATAAAAATAAGGAGATGAGAATTTACACATACTAAAAAATGCTCCAAAAACTAATGCAAGTGGACACCAGTGGCTGCTAAACACCCGTAGTTCTGAGAAATATATATGAGAACTGTAAAATATGCACAAATTTGAATGATCTACTAGTACATCATACAAAAATGATATTACCAACACAAGTCCTGAATGTCATCATCATCACTTCTAGGATTTCCCATGGATTTTCCTAGTCCTCCTTAGGAAGACTCCTGTTAAAATCCTAGTGAATATCTGCACTCCAAAGTACACTAAAAAATAAATCTAGTTAATCTGAGAGCAGCAGAGCTAATGAAGACGGTTTCCCAAATCCCCACTCAATATATCCAAGTCTACCTCTATGCTATTTGCAACCTCCCTCCACTCTTGTGTTCTTGTTCAAAATGAGGACAGAGTGCAGCCACCTCCCTCTTGTATTTCCTAATTACTGAATAGGGAAGAGGCATCACAAGAGCTATATTTATGCTGCTTGGCCAGCCAGCACATGCCTGCTCCCAGAAACTAAATAACTTGAGCTCACAACGCAGTCTTCCTTGCAGCAGAAATCCTAATTTGCATGACCTTCTCCTATTGCCAGTAGCCAGTTTCCACGAAATTGGTAGAACTCCCACAGTAAACTTTGGTTTAAATTAATTAAAAGATTCCAAAGGTATTTGAAGCAGGCTGCCAGACAAACAGCATGACAGCATAACCTATGTTTCCTTAAGAATGCAAGCTAAAATAGGAAATAAGTAGTAATTATTATTTGCAGTTACTAGAAGGCCCAAGTTCTTGACTAAGACCTATAAACATTACCATGATAGATATAATAAACAGAAAATTTGCCTAACAGAAGGAAGAACAGTAGATGAAACAACACAGCTTGCATAAATTAACAGCAGAGCTCTCGCTATCCACAATGGAAGTTGCCTTATGTATGCCTTATGTACAGACCTGCAGACAAATTCTTATTAGAGCTTATTAGAGCTGCAGATAAAGATGAGACAGATAGTTTCAGAAATTCCAAAAAGTCAACATCTCCATTCAGATATCACCAGAAATACTCAGAGTTTAAAACAAAATATTAAAAAAAGAGTAGATTCCTGTTGTTCATTGCAGCTGTAAACAAGAATGACCACAGCAAGAGCTCAGGTCCTCTTGCCTTGCCAAGGGTGCCAACAGGCTCTGATTGCCTTTCCTAAGCCTGACTATCTGAAAGACTAATAATAACTCTAATAACAACTCTAGTAATAAGCCCAACAGTTATGGATAATTAATTCAATGGAGAGCCATCATACCAGTACTAGAAAGTCAGGTTTGGACTGTGCAGAAATGACCTATATTCTGAAGAAGAAAGGCCTTGAACACCAGTGATTGGAGAGAAGAACCCTGAAAGATGATGGCTACATGACAACGATGACTAAAACAGTAAAGTTCAAGTTCAATGAAGCAATATTTTTGCTTGTCATTTCTCAGAAAATGCTGACAAAATTGCACCATCATTCTGAAAGGAAAACCAAAAGGAGTTTTCCAACTTCTGATAAAACAGGGTTTTCTTCAAATATCTACATGTCTTCTTAGTGGAAATAAAAATTCAAACTTTCAGAAAATACATCTGAAAAGCAACCTGTAGAAGTAATTATAGTTGTTTTTTCAATTATCCAGGTGTTCCACAGTGCATTCTGTGATCCGATATTGCCATATCCTTCTAGGAGGTCTTTGTTTTACTGCACACTTAAAATTACACAGGTCAGTAATGCTCTCAGGAAAGGAATTGTAAAACATTTCCATCAAGTGCTGCTTAGTATACATTAATGCACTAAGTGGTTATGCTTCACCTCCCTATTTATGGTTCTGTATTTATTTTTCTTTTAAATTGAAAAACAAATAGATTTTTCAGTCTGTCACATCATCGTGCTGTAGAAACAGTTAACCTATTATACAGAGTTACTCACTGACTCCAAAATGGATTTTGAAGGCATAGAGGACCTTTATAATATTTGCTGGACGTCTCTGAAATCTAATTGTACCGGAGATAAGAGTGTGCATAATCTTCTGGTAAATAAACCTGGGACACACCAAAAGCATGCTACACAATAGTAGAGGATTAATTTTACAGGCTCAAGATGTAGTATGCATAACCAGATGTAGATCTACAAAACTGTTTTTTGTCCCATTGATCTTGGCTTAAAGTATATATCACACCATAAAATGTAGGCAGAAATCAAGCTAAGTTCTGACAAAGATCACAGTTAGACTCTTTGCTAGGGATCTACTGTAGAATGAATTATTTCTTGGGTATGTAAGTGTTTTCCAAAAGCACTGGGCATTCTGCCATCAGTTAGATATACATGTAGCTATAAAGAATGCAGACAGTCCTTTCTCTCCTCCTCTCCAAAAGGATCCAGAATTCTTTGGTAAATCACCATGTCTCTACCTTCTCTGCTCCTTGCTGCCTTCATTTTACTGTCCCTCTCAAAGCAGTGCATTTTAAAGCTCTGGGAATCTCACAACAAATATGCAGACTAGCAGATGAACGAGATGAACTGAAATACTCTCAGATGGCATATTACAAAGATATAACCCTAAAAGCTGGTTGCCACATTCATCTTGCCCCAGTCAGTTTGGATTTAGAATACTTAATTTTTTAAAGGCTAGCATCTATCCATGAAATTGTATGTAGACGTTTAATGTAACTGATTCAGATCATAGAGCAGTTTGGCTCTTTGGTCAAACGTGGGCAAGTCTTAGAGGAGCAGAGATCTCTGTAAGAGCAAATAAGGTCATTTCTGTCACATCATTTTTTTGTTACCCAAACCAGCTGCAAAGGAGTTGAAGGTTCCCTTCTGCCCCACAATGCTTTCCAAACAAGCAGCAAGCCCCTCTCCAAGGCATAGAAATGAGGTCACAAAACCTCTGCTTGGACATGCAGTGCTGGGAGAAGAACTTGTTTACGGCTAGCCTGGGCCACTCTACCTACAAGGAGGTCTGAAGTGTGAGCTTATTCCTGGTTTCAAAAAACACACTATCCCAGAGTGCCTCTAGACAATACACATTGCTGCAAGCAGAAAATGAGAGGAGTTCGTATCTTCTCAACAAGCCTATCTGAGAAAGGCTTACTTTGTCAGTTGCTGTTACTTACAGTTAGTGTTTAATTATCTAAACACAATGGCTGCTCTACACATGGGCTGAAATTATTAGTTTCTTAACCCTTGTGACAATAATGACTGGTGATAGCATCTATTTCTTTCTGCTCATCTAGTACATCTTCACTGCATACAAATGGACCCGCAATTATACAAATTGACCATTAGTCATATTAAGAAGATATTATGCAATTATAGAATGGTTTGGGTTAGAAGGGACCCTTAAGAACATCTAGTTCCAACCCTCTTGCAACAGGCAGGGACACCTTCTGCTAGACCAAGTTGGTCAAAGTCCCTGCCATCCAGCCTGGCCTTGAGTGTTTCCAGGGAGGGCGCATTCACAACGTCACTGGGCAACCTGTTCTAGTGTCTCACCACCCTCACAGTAAAGAATTTCCTCCTGATCTCTGGTTGAGATCAACAACCGGAGTCACAAATGCCAGTCTTATTTTATATTCAGGTATAAAAGCTATAACAAAGTCAAATGTCTGGGACATCTGAAGCAAACAGAACCTTAGAGATGACTTGGCAAAACAATCTCTATTAGTTTAATCAAAAAGAGAAGATTAAACAGTACCTCTGACAGGACAGATCGTTAAAGCCAAACAGTGATCTCTCAAGCAAAGGATAGTTGTAAAGTTGAAGGCTGTAAAGATGAAGTCTTGCTAACCTCCTTAATGATAACCTTATCCAATAATGGATTTGATTTCTTCTTCACAACTTTTGACAATCAAGAGAGAATTAGGTTTAAAACAGAGGTTGTAGGTCATCGCTTTCTAACACCACTAGAGCCTTAACAAGCCACATAGGCTAGAAGTAGTATGGTACCATTAAATGTTTTATAATGGAAATCTATTTTATTGAAGGCTAAAATAAATGAAGGGTTTCATCGTATGATTTAAGGAGAATACAGTTTAGTGGTTCAAATGAAAGAGGAAAGGAAAAGAACAGGGAGAGAACCTGGAACACATAAGCAGCACAAGAGAGTCAGTTACTTGATCTCTTTTAAAAGAAATTCAGGAAAGTCACAAAGAAGAAACTGAGGAGAGACAAGGACACTGAATACTTCCTCTCATCTGGATAGAAAGGATAAAAAGGAAAAAAAAAAAATAGCAAGCTTTGGTTTGAATCACATACTGATATTCTATTATTCAAAAAATAATGCCTTTGTATATTTTTATGAATATTTCGAAGCATGAGGTAAAGATCAGTCGCATCACCATAGCAGTGATAAACTATTCCTTTCTTCTCCATGGAGGCAACAATCGTACTTTTCATAGCGGTGTGGAAAAACAAAGGCCACATTGCATTCAATATTTAAATGGAATCTCCTTTTCATGTGGATTTTGATGTTAGCTTTAATAATCATTTTGAAGCATCATCACGTCTGATTAGGACATGTTTTCACTGTCTCATACACAACACATGGAATTTAAAATATAAAGGCTTTATAGAACATTTCCAGTTGAATTTGGGTCAGCAACATGTCTAGATCAATATCTTCAGTGAATCAGCAAATCACTTGCAAGCCAAGTAATAATAAAAAAATAATTTCACATAAAATATAACATCTCCAGAAAGGGCAGCGACCCTTCGTATCAGGTCAGGTTGTGGAGGGAGGGAACATGCATAAGTGTGGGTCAGTAGGAGCCTTTCTCCACACAGAGCTGGGGCTCACAACAGAGCTCTCTCCCAACCCACATCAAAGATGTCATCAGTCTCTGAACTAGCAGCTGTCAAGCACTGTCTGGCCTCCACACTTCTGCTTTCCTACCCAGTAGTGGTTTCTAAGGGGCATGGCTGTGTGAGAGGTAGCATCCTTTAGATGAACTAGAAACATATGGCACTGACCACATGTGGTCATTAAAAAGTCCCACGCCAATTTTTGCAAGGCTAACAATATTAGCCCCGGTATCCTGGCCAAATTCCAATATAGGTAATTATATTCTGGGTAATGACATACCGGCTAGTTTTATAAGGTTTAATATACATTGAGGAAAGTGGCTTGCACCTAAGGGCTCTGAGTTAAACTCATTGCACAGTCAGCTGGGATAAAATTAGAGAAGAAACTACCCAAGCATGTCAAATGTTTAAGCTTTAAAACCCTGGGAAGAATGAAACAAAAGAGGAAGGGATCCAGGGGTGCTTTAGCATAATCAAGCTGGCTCATGCCACTGAAGACACAGCTGGGATCCAGAGCTGGCTGCTGTGATGAAACTTGTAACAGTATCCCCACCCCATCTCCAGCAGTGGGTTTGCATACGTGCTAAATTACCAGGTTGAGTAAGAAGATGCAGCAGCATGATGCAAAATATTGCTTGGCGGGTCATTCTGTTTGCTTTTCTTTCACCCCATACAATAATATCTAACCAAAATAGGCTCCTGCAAAAACAAGACTCTTCAGATATTCTACTCCTGTTGTGCAGCATCTCTGTGACCCCAACTCAGAATGCCAGAAGGCATTGTTATTTGTCTCATCTTGCCCCAGCTGTAGAAATTCTGCCAATGCCAGCATAGGATCCAGCTCTAACCATACCCCAGCAGCATATCTGCCGAGTAATTTTGATGTCCAGGCCCAGAATAATCTAGGTGACAGCAGATGTCTCTTCATCATGATATTAAAATTTAAATGGGGCTTTCAGAGTATGACCATGGCCCCTCAGATGTGGCAGGAGGCATTCAGTTGCAAAAAGATTCTTGCTTCCTTCTATGTGTTGACAGCAAAGATACATTTGGATGACACAGACCCTTTCAATAAGACACAGGTAGACCTCAGCTCTCAGGGATAAAAATACAGCTGGTAACAAAACAATTTGGCCATTTTGATCCCGTAAGACCTTCTGCAGACAGTTCACGTCCTTTTATGTACTGGAGTGAGCTTTCAAAGAAGCCACCCACAATATTTTGCACAGAGCAGAACTGAAGAACAACTGGTTCAAATACAAAATGTTGGAAGGATAAAAAGCCACAAAACCCTCCTCAGATTTGAAGCCCCATCTTTAGCCTATGCAATATTTAAAGTGATGACTCTGCCGTACAAGTAATCATCTACAAACTGAACTTCAAATTAAGTTCTGATCTTACGTTACCCCAGTTTATAAGCAGATGTGGGCATATTTTGGTGGTAGCATGCAAATTCTGAATTTCAACTCACATATTTCATGTGTTGCTGTATATTTCCTATACGACCAAGCACACTAACTCAAAACAAGATACTTGATGCCTTTCCTGGATTTCAAACTGATGAAGATGGGAGACACACATCCTCCCCCTGCTCTTCACTTACAGAGCACTGTTTCATCTTCTCGATTCCTTTCTCTATTAGAACACATTCAAACATAATTAGTGTAACATTAAAAATGGAGGAAATTTTGTAATTGCCAGTTGTTCTGTAGCCATGGTTACACCAGAGATTTATACCCAATGACTCCGGCCTGAGCACGCACAAGCAGTTAGCAGGAACAGCAGTAGGATAATGTTTGTGTGCATGTGCAGGTGTGCTGACGTGCGTGTTTGCCAAAAAAAAAAAATAAAGACGGGGAAGGATGGGAGGAGGGGGGGAGAGGGGAGAGAGGCCAAGGGAGAGAAAGGAAAGAGGGAGGGGAGGAGAGAGGCAGAGAATATTCGGTGACATTTAAGGTGCTAATATCTGGAAGTCAACCTTTAATTTGACAGCTTTTAGTGCTAGTTAATTTCACTCATCCAGACGAGGTGTAGGAAATTTGCAGCACCTTTAAATTATCACGTTTTTCCACACTGCCTGAGGCCTATGTGGAATACCTGAGCCATACTTTCTGCCCCCCTCCCCAGCTCCCCCTTCTCTCCCCCTTTTTTCAGGTCAGTTGAAGTAAAACTTTCATTCCCTTTCTCAGACAATTAATCTTTAGCTAATTGAAGCAGGAATGCTGCAGGATGGGTTTCACTGGGGCCTGTAAATCTCATTTAGCAAAGTGAATTCCAGGCACATGCTGCACCTAATGATGTGACAGGTGGGCCACACTGCAAGACAGCAGCCGCAGAAAAGTTGATTCTCATTAGACCCTCGGAGTCCTGCAGTCAGTTTTCTGATGGCTGAAGAACACTAATCGCATCTGTTTGCTGCTGGGTGGGGTGGGCAGGAGGGGGGCACGAAGCAGGGAAGAGGCAATGGAGAGAGAGTGGGGGGGGGCTTCCTTTCTTTCATGAGTTAATATCCTTGACTCCTGCCCAAAAAAACAGCAGGCCTGCCTCCCACCATGCGATCAGCCTCCATTCTGCTGACTCCAACAGGGTGCACCCTTTTTCTAATTAACCGGAATGGCTATGGAAAGCAAAGGAGGCCTTGTGTTGGGTGAACCAATTATTTTGAAGGGTATTAAGTCATCAGATTTACTTTTATCTTGATTGCATTGTGGAAATCGTGCATAATTAATGGTGGGAGCTTATTAGGAAAATGATTAGGCAAATTACACAGGTGTCGGATGCATTTTTTATGATAAATTTGCTAGAACAATCCTGCAATTCCATCTGTTCAGCTCATATCAGAATGTCACTCTGGAAGAAATTAATGGTGCAGAGTTGCACAAAGTTACTGGAGGCCTTGGATGCAGATTTATGTTTAAAAAAAGATACGGTTAAAATTACCCAGCAATTTCCTAATAAATACTTGATGTTACAGTTCAATAAATTACTTATTTAATCTTAAAAGAAAATGATAGTCAGCTGGAAACTAAAAAGTAGAGAAAGCATAAACCTCATTTTGTCAGTTTGATGTGTATGTAAATAAAAAATAATCATAAGACATAATAATTCATTGGAATGGGATGCTGACTAGAGACAAGCTGTCAGTATCCAAGTTGTTCTGCTAGGTATTTTTTCCACAGATACTACAGCTTGTCTTACAAATCCTGTTCTCTCTTTAAGGTCACAGAACTGATTTCCTTTTCTGTTATTTCTGCAGTGTTTAACAACAGATTCTGGAAGATGCATACTGGGGTGTAGGGAAGACAACAAATACTGTGCTCATGTCTACACTACTTTGACCTTGCTTTCGTTAGCATCATAAAAAGACAAAAAGTATGAAATCAAAACCTATGAATGCATTCTTCTTGTGAGCAAGCCAGTAAATTAGTGCGTGTGTGTGTGAAAGTGCCTATGTGCAACTGTAGAATTGGTGAAAGACTGAAATCGGTAAAAGTGCCACTGAAGTTCTACTTCTAAAAAAGGCTGAGAAACTGCACTTGTGGATTTGTTATTAAGCAGTGAACAAAAAGTGAATATGCCACAGAAAAAACATGACATTGCTGAGAAAAAACATAGCTGTACAGCATGATTTCTCACAAAAATCTACACACAGTGGTGCAGTGGTGCAGAATTTCAGGAAACTGGGTGAATAGGGTTTTGTGACAAAAAAAAAAACCAAACATTTTAATCAAGACTGAGCAGTTTAACACAGTCTGGCTACAAAAGTCTAATAATTTTCAGAAAGCATTTTTATAACCTCATTGACTGTAATCACTGATTTGACTTTTCTTTTAATGCTACCTCTAATAGAGACTGGATAGACAAACATTTAACACAGCTGCTGTGTTTTCCAAGGGCAGTTTGCCTTCCAAGGGAGGAAGGCAAAGCTCCAGTTTTAAAGTGGCTCGGGATCTGTATCACCTTAAATAAGTCCTTTCAGTCATGAGCCAGGCCTCTAGTTAAAGTCCATAAGACCAATGGACTATATGTAGCATGGAATATGATGTTCAGTCCTAAGAGAAGAATGGGGCTGCTCTTAGAGTTGGAAGTGCTCCCCTAGGATGAGTCAGCACATCTTCTGAAATGGCATCTCAACACAGCAAATGCAATATGCATTCAGCCAATGTATTAGCTACATAGTTATAGTGTAATGTAATTTCCATCACTAAAGGTAAAGGAGTCCTGGTGGTAAGGATCCCAAGCACAGTTGGCAAAATCCATATGAGAAACTGAGTTGAAATCTATTTATGTCATATTTGCACATCTTTGGAATGGCTTTAAAGCAAGCTTGGATGTCTTGACACCTTTAAAAATGCAACACAGACTTATCTCAATTTATATCTTCCTGCCTGTGGTGCCACAAGGACTACCAACCTGTCCAAGATCCACAGCACTGTGGCTCTACTGTTTTATTCTTCTTTCCTACTCTCCATTGTCCCAAAAGCTTACTCATCACCACAGGGTCCTTGAAAGAAAGATTGATTGGTGATGTGGCATAGTCAGTATGGGGATTTCTGTTGTTTTCAGGTTAACTCATTGTAATATTATCAGAATGGAATGAATATCTCACTTTCTGGCACTCTGAAAAAGCAGCTAGAAATGAGCATATATTCAAACAAACAAACAAACAAACCCTACCAAAACAAACAAACAAAAAAACTTGGAAACTTATTATTAAAGAGCAACCAATAAGTATATTATTTCCCCCCTAATATCTAAGTATTGTTAAATACCAAAGATCCCAGTCTCTGTGACCTTTGCATCTGCTAAGTCCTTCCTTGCAAAGTAAGGTGATGGATGCCACACACTATGTTCTACACTTGTGGTGAAGACAAAGGCAGTGAATTCCAGTCTCTGCCTGCAAAGAAAGTTCAGCTATCTGAAAACTCAGTTTATCCTAATCATTTGCTTGGCACATTCTTTGAAACTTACCTTCATTTATCTCTTTGTAGCAAGTGTTTTCAGAAAAATTACAGGGGCACACAGGCAAGCATGGAAAACAAGTATGCCCTTCAGTCAACTTGTTACTGCCTGTTAAGACTGTTGATAAATATTGGTTTTAATCCATGAGGGCTACTACAACAGCATAGATGAATGGTATTAAGTAGGACAAGTAACCGAAAGCAGTTACTGAAATGTTTGAGAATATTTCATATGGATATAGTTAGGGTACATATCCATCCTACCTCTTTAAAGAATGTCCCTTATCTGGTGGCTAATGTGTCATGACCCATATCCAATAAGGAATTACTAAGCATTCCATCAGATAAAAAGTATGTTTCAGGTAATCGTTACTGAAAATATAAAAAAAAAAAATTATATTAATATATGATTTTGTTCCATGAGTAAAACATTTTAGATAATATCCCTAAAAAAATCTATACTGAAATTTTTATAGGTGATTATGGAAGGCTCTGGGGAATTTCACAGAAGAGGACTGAGACTTGTTTGGATGAAATTAAATGTACTCATATAAAAACCAGCAAGGCCAAACATCATGGGCTCAGAACGATAGTCCTAGCCATAAACTTAACATGCAATTTCATGAGGTTCTCTCCCTGTCCTATATAAGAGACTAGTACTATTTATTCATAGAAAAGCTTAGTTTCTCAATGTTACTGGCAAGGCCAGTATTGTATAGTAGAAATCAAGCATCTTAGAAGTTCATGTAGTTAAGCTGAGATCACAGACAATTGCACTCCAGCCAACCACCCATCTGTACAATACTCTGAAGTATACCTCACTTAGTTCTCCTTCAGATGCCAAAAATACCTTCACATGCTTTTACACAGAGAGGTTCAGGCAGATTGAAGGTCTTTGCCTCACCATCCATCCTTGTCAGTCCTGATGAGCTCTCAGAAACTATAGCAGGAAAACCATGTTAGATATGTACTGGGGAAGCATTAGTGCACGTATAGTCTGCACATTTTCCACAGGCATGCTCTAGGAGACATCACAGTAAGTAGAAGACCCTGTCAAGGTCAAGACTTTCCTGTGAGAGGCTCTGTACTAAAAGGCAAGTACAGACAATCTCTGTTCCTGGGAGTGCAGAGCTCAGGTGGGAGGTAGAAAGTGACACAGAGAAAGGCAGGAAGTTCCTGTCCTGGCACTGTGCACAGAGCAGTAACAGAAGCTGAATCTCATTCTCACTAATCTCAGTCCAAGTGTCATGCAACAGTCACACTGCTCCTTTGATTTTGAGTGCTGGTGCTGTATTTCAAGCGCACAGGATCTCTCTCACACTGTAATCAATATTTGTTTTTAAATTAAACATTCCTTTTCTTCTTCAGAGCATCACTCAATTTTCTTTAAGCCCTACCCAAATAAATTCTTCTTAATCCTTATTATAGATAACTACCTCTAAACAAACAGGTCCCATTGTAATATTGACAGTATTACATTTTTAGCATACCATAAGCTTGCAATTGATACCTAGGCATTTCCCAGTGCTACATTCTTCAAATGTAAGTGGAAAAAAAACATTTATTTGTTTATTTGATTTTCTGAATACAAGAATATCTCACAAGGTAATGTTCTCAAAGTTCAGCCTTTGAGCTGTGAACAAGTGACGTTCAAGAACTGGCACTCTTTATTGCCTTCAGGTTCAGTTCAGGTTCTCATTAGACCACAGACCAAAAAAGTTTATGAACAGCTTTTAAGTGATTTATTTCCCACTCCACTGTGAGTGGTGCAAAACAATACCACACATCTGAGTTAAGTTGAAAGGTCAAAACTCAAATCACATGTTCAAACACCACAGAAATATAGACAAAATGCACAGAGATTCTTCCAGTTTTTCATGTTGTGTCCATCACTTCAGAAACAGGAACTTTTTCTGTGAATTAACAGGTCTTTAAACATTGGGGCCAGGCAGATTTAAGTCTTTCACTAAAATCTTATCATATTTGGTTTTAGAGATGCAGGTCAGGATTGATGAGAAATGTCATTGGGATGATACAGATACTTTACAGATGGTGAGCAGTAGAGCAGGCAGTACTTCTCTGTGATAGGGAGAAGGCAAACCCTTCATTAAAACATCAGCTTTCCCTAGAAGCTCATATTGTCTGACATGCCTAACCTGTGTGCATATGTCAACACAGAATGCTTGCTAATGTTGCTGAGGCTGTAAATAAGGGTTCATACTATACTATGAGGGAGATTAATGAGTAGCGTGCTTCCTTCTCTGCTGGAGGCTGAAGTAGGTTCCCTATTAAGATGCAGTATCTGTCACTGTCAATAGAAACATGCTGTGTGGGTGTGAGGAGAGGCTAAAGAGGTGTCTCTGGATCTGGTAGAGACTTGTTTTTAAGGGGCAGGGGACTGGCACACTATAGCAGTATCAACTTCTTGAAACATATATTCCATTAATGGAAAAGGTCCAGTTATTTCTGTGGCCAGTGATGGGGGTATAAGGAAGAACAGAAGATATTCCCTTTTGAGGAGAGTACAGTTTTCCTTTGAAAATTAGAAAAGGACAAAGAGAAAGAAAACAGGTGTTTGTAAATACCATGCAGATCTCAGGGAATGGAGAAGGGAGAGATTTTTCCTCCTCCTCGTTATTCCCAACACACATATCAAGTGATTTCTTGTCTTCTTCAGTAGAATTGGATGTCTGTTTTCCTTACATATGCTTCCTTATCTACTTCCTTGTGCAGTTTGGATAAATGAATGATTTTATTTAGTTGTATAACATCAATTTTTCTAGCATAAGAAAATTCTACAGAAAACTGTTTCTTCTTTTTGAAGCATTTGATACCATTCCTCTGAAGGAAAAATTATCCATTTTTATCTGTAGGGAAACAAAGCACAATGCGCCTTAATGCCTCGCTCAATTTTCCATTGTAAGTGTAGCACTGAAGAGGCATCTTAATTCTGAGTCAAGAAGCCTTTAAGCACGTCCACTCTTTGGCCTGGCATCAGAAATGAAGGTTCTCCATATACTCCATACTTATGTTACAGTGAAGAGCAAAGGTGGTCAGCTTGCTCAGCTTGGTCCAAGATTGATCTTTCATGGTTTAATAAGCAAATCTTTCTTCAGTATCTTAACAGTAATGACTTTCTACATCAAAAGATTGCTTCATACATTCGAATAATAAACAGGAGTTTAAATGCTTAGGCATTTTTTAAGACAGATGTATAACCCACTGTCTTTTTTTAAAGCCCCTAAGGAGCATGCAAGTTTATATGAATCAGCCTTTTTTCATTAACCATATCAGCCTTTTTCCATTACTCAGAAGATTGAATGAGTGTAACACAGAGCAATATTATCTCTTTCGTCCTAAATCTTGTACCTACTTTGTAGAAACTGAAAGAAGCTGAAGAACTCATCTAGCTGATGTAGTCATTAATTTGGAAAAGACCAAAAAAATTGAAATATATTATTTCAGTAAGATTTTAAGATCTAGTTAAGTTCAGCAGAAGAAAACAACAAAGAAAGAAAGGGAAAGTTTGAAAATCTATAAAAAAGACTTTGGGAGCCTCTCACTAGAATTCACTTATAGAATCACAAATTAAAAATTTATCACATGTAAATACATGGAAACGTGTCTTAAAATCAATGGGATGTGCAAACGGCAGCACCTTTGAATAAAGATCACTTCTTTAGCTCTCATCCCAGACAACAGGCAAACAGTATCTACTCTTCCTTTAAATCAACAACCTTACTGAGCATGAAATATCTCTATTTCCTTGCAAATAAGTTCATTATTAATAATGTTTCATCTTAAAATGTAATTAGAAAAGCTACACTGCAAGATTTAAGAAGTCTTTAGATACTTGTTTCAGAAGTTTATGTCATACCACTAGCCTAAGGAAAAGAAAGAAAGATTTCCTATTTTATCACTAACATTTTAGTTGAAAGTATAACACAATTATTAATTATTATAATATTATAATTATTATCATTACTGTACACATACAGATTCTTGATAACTATGTACCACTGAGAAGAGCCTGGCCTCATCTATTTACCTCCACCTCCCTTTAGATATTTATTATTAATTAGATCTCCCGTCTGTCTTCTTTTTTCCCAGACTGAACAGACCTGTTACTCAGCCTTTCCTCGTATAGGAAAAGCTCCAGGCCCGTTATCATCATTGCGACCCTCCAATGGACTCCGAGGAGATCCCTGTCTGTTTTGAACTGGGGAGCTCAGGACTGGACACAGTAGTGTGAGGGCAGAGTAGAGGAGTAAGATCACCTTCCTTGACCTGTTGGCCATGCTTTTTTTAATGCACCCCAGGATACCATTGGCTCATGGCCAAGCAGATCTGGTGATCTGTTGTTCACCAGAACACCCACCGTATGTTTTTCCACAAAACATGACAGCAGCGTGTTATTCTGCAACAGGGAGGAATGATGAACCATGATCATGCTGGCAATAAAAATGAATACAAAGTTGTACCAGAGTGAACCACTTGATCCAAGTGCTTGGCCCACGCCAGAGGCAAAGAACGTGAGAGCTTCGTGGCCAGCAGGAGGGAGCTCCTCTGGGACAGTGTTTTGCTCCATCACTGCAGGAGCAGAGACCAGCAAAGTGAGTGCTGCCTGCTCACTGCCTCCTACAGTGGGTGTGAACTTCAAGTTCTCAGCACTGCAGTAGCTTTAAGGAGGAAGGATAAACAATTTTCCATATTAGCAGAATTCACTTACTTTTTAGTTGTCCTCTTTTAAAAGCTTTTTATGAGCTTCTTCACTTTAATACTGAAGTATTTTCAGGATCCAGACAGTAGGAATTGCCACGTCTTTTTTTGCTCAGTCCGTAGAAGATGCAAATTGATCAATAAACAGGGGGCAAGTGATGCTGGGTATAGAATTAAAAAAAAAAAAAAAATGTTATTAAGCATTCTTTGTGTAAAAGGCAGGTGGAAGAGCTAAGATAAAGAAACAAACTATATATAAAGCCTTGATGTTGTGTTAGTTTTTCAAATGGAAGTAATGTTCTTCGGTCACAAATCCTTCAGAAAATCCTTGCTGTACCAAAATGTTCCTGAGAAAAGTTGATATCTGGTCCCAACTAAGATTAAAAAGACAAAATTATTTTTGGTGGCAATAATGAACAAATCAATTCCTCCCTACATTCAGCTGTCTAATTTGCCTTCCATGCAGGTAGTTTTAAGTACAGCCAAGGAACATTCGATACTTGGTACAAGTCTAATTCTATAGATATGGTGTTACAGATCTTTAACTGCGAACACTGCTTAGTGGGAGAAAGGTCACTCTGATGAATAAGGAACAGTACTTTATGAGGATCAAATATAGGACAAGACTGAAAAAACAATCAAAACGAATGATTAAAAAAGTCTTCAAGAAGGAAATGAGACTTAAAGGAGAAATCCCTCTCTTTCTAGAAATAACTATCTCTGGAAATATTGTGTAATGTTTTTTCAAACGTTGTGGTAATATTTTGATAACAGTATATGGAGTTACTAAACATGAATGACAGTAGAGGTAGTTTTTGGACTTCAGTGTATAATGTCCAGTAAGACAAGAACATTGGAGAGACTATGTTTATGAGAAGGTGATCACTAATGTATCTAAATAAATAAGAGAAGTCTTGTAGGAAAGAATAATTGCTGGGAAGGATAACTAGAGCTAAATTCCAATAGAAAGTTATTATGGAAAGGAGAAGGAAGTTCCATCAGTGACGAGTTTGCTGTAGAAACAGTATGATACCCAATATGTTCTGACTCATGTTGATAAATTGACAAACTTCTTCATGTCAAAATAAGACTTTATGGAGGAGAAAGAGATGAGGGAGAGATACAAATGAAGCTCTTGATCAAATCTCCAGATATAAGTTACCAGAGTATATATATATAAACCGTGTCTTACAGAAACAGACCTGAGTGGTAAGGTACATATACATATACAAGTCATCTCTTGAGGCAAAAAGGGATCTCTTTAATGACTTCCAAATAACCCTACACCTACTGACTCATGTTAAAATCAAGGACAGATGGACAGATGCCATCAGTTTTGTGTTTGCTTTGTTTCCAGAATAAGGAGAAAAATTCTTCAAATTATCTTCCTTACAGTCTTTCTAGACTTCTTTTATTTTTTTTTTTTCTCAAAAGAAATCAGTGATCTCAGCACATTAACAGGCCATAACTCACTTTAAAGAATGAAACACAGAGATATAATTTTATCAGAAGGAAAAGGCACTTCTTAAAAAAAAAATAATATTAAAACAATTTCTTATCCCAAAGTTCATCTTTACATGACTTTTTGTAGAACACAGGAGCGGAATTCAAACTGTGTGACCTGAACTATTTATTTTTACTCCAAAACAGATATGTGTTTTTCACTTAAACAAGTTCAGAAAACAACAAAAGACCCTATAATTGTCTCTCAAATACACTTTCTCTTGAAGGTACCATTATAAATTTTTCTTCTTAAAACAAGCTTCTCTTTCATCATTTTAGGTTCTGCGTGTACTGAGAGAAAAAAATATCACTTTTTAAAATTTTTATTACCAACTTTTCAATTTTGTATAGTTCAGGCCTACAATCCCCATTTTATAAACTAGTCAGGCCTTTCTAGCATGGAAAGGAAGCAGCAGTCAATTTCTTACTTGGAAGACTGACAACTGTCAAAGATTAATGGTATTAATGGTTACTGATTTGGCTGACAGCCAGGCACTGCTTTTTAATATTTCATCTCAGTAAAATATTGGTTGAAACAGGTACAAATACCTGTGCTGTAACTTCTGTTTGTCTTCTGAGCCCAACAAAACAGTGAATCCCATCAACCCTTTTGAATCATGGTTGTTGAGGAGTATCAGTCTCTCAGCAGTCAGACCCCATTTTTAGAATATTTTTAACTGTAGTTTTCACAAGTAAATGGTATGAAAGACTGTGGGGATTGTGGATGTGGGAACTCAGGTGGAAGCTAAGTGGAATCCCCAAGTGGATTTACACAATGCATTCTGGAGTACTTCCAACAGGCAGTGCCAAATAATATGAAAATTATTTGTGTCACCAGAAGAAAAAATAATGGCTGGAGTTAGCAACAAAATCCAGGCACCAAATGACATGTATTCATTGACATTATTCTTTCAAGTGGCATTAGGATTTTTCAGTATGTGTATAATTGCCATTTATTTATTTATTTATTTATTTAAATCTAGGTAGAGGTAGAGTTGAAAACTAAAAAATATAGGCAATGTATTTTCATATTCAAGAGTTTGTCACTATAGAACCACTTCTGTTAAGAACCGTAGGCATTACACTTCATGGAAAATAAATAACTAAATGAATGAATAAACAAATGAGTAGGAGAATGCTATGTTCAGAACAACCCAAGCCAGCAAAGGTATGTGAGACCTTGTAGTCAATTTCATCTGAAAATGACAAATCTGCAGCAGCAGAATGCAGGTTTCAAAAAGTAGCCTGGATGATTAATTCCTGCAAAAGCACAATAGGGATTTTAATTATAAAAAAAATCCGGAAAATAACTACTTTCAATAAATGACAGGAAACCCATTACAGAGCATTCTAGACATGACCACATTCACACAAAGTCATTGTCAAAGTCAGTGCTTGACTCCTCCTTGAAGTCATGCTCCTACAACAAGGTATTTCTATCAAAAAATCAGTTTTTCATAATTCTGCATGAAGCCTGCTTGTTCCCTATGCTGACATAAATGTTGCCACAGCAGAACAAGCCATTTCAACCGGTCTTTTCCATATGGGTCCTTGATAGTGAGTTTTGAATGTTTCAAAGGTTGGCAGAAATCCTCTTCATTTACTATGCTGTATCAGTCAGAGAGCAAAGATTTTATTTTCATGCCAAATCATCATGAAAAAAAATCTTCTGTAAAACTATGCTAGTACTTAAATATATATATATATATATATATATTTGACAGGAAAAAGTAGGGAAAGGAAGAGCTTTGAAGAATCTGCCACAAAACAGAAAGCAAATAAAATTTCCTAGGGGCTGAATTTTTTTGCTTCGACCTGCCAATACCACCAGGGTAAGGAAACTAACAAAGTAGTCTGAACAAACTCAAATAACACTTTTTTTTTTGCAACTTTAGCATTACATAGCTGGTTATTCTGCAGTGTGTGAGCACACACATACACACACGAACACACACAAAAGTGCAACAATTTATTTTAATGTAATGCTGCCCCCTTGTGCTTTTGTATACAAGGAAGTTTTGTCAATAACCAAGGTTTGTCGCAACAAAAGAGCAAGAAAAGCAAGAAATCAGCTATTTCCTCAGCTCTGTGGAAGATGAGCTTTCTTACAGACTTCTGCACTTGAGCAGTAATCTGATCTTATGCAACAATCAGCAGACGTAGAGCCTTAGGAAATATAAGGCATGTATTAACATAAAATTAAATATAGGGTAAAAAGCATACCATGTGTGGGTGAAATATTGAAAACGAAGGCAAAGGTCGGATCAAATAAAGTTAAAATAATCTACAGAAAATAAGTGGAAAATGAAAGTTAGATTTCCACTGTTAAATTGTAGTATGTTGACACAAAGCAATGTGTTACAGAGGAAGGCAAAGCAAAAATGATTGTGCAAACTGAGCACAGGAACTCTATATCTTAGGATATCTTAGCCCTTCATACCAGAAATTTAGTGCCCATCAGTCTTGGGTTATCAAATTTTGAAACGCCTTCAATAAAGACTTGTCAAGTACACCAAGTAAAAGTTACTGAGAACTTTTGAGATGTTCGTACTAGAGAGATAGAAATTGGGCTCTCTGCAGAAACTGGGCTCAGAGTCAGTCTATCAAGTGTTTTTGCAGAGTCAGCAACTTTGGACCGTCTGATAAATTTATCTTCTTTAGAGATGGTCTCCCACAAAACTGGTAATTCTTTGATCTACAGGGAAGAAATTTGCTTAATATCATTCCAAATCGTATAGCTTGTAGCTGACAATGACTCTGTCTAGCATCCTTCCAGAATGCTAAAACTTCAACCTTCTGATAAGGCAAAAAAAAAGCATTTAGGCATGATACAAAACCATGGACATATAATACCAATAATTGCAGCGATCTCATGGTTTTAAACTTTGAACAAGCCCTGCATATTGAATCAACTATTCTGTTGGATGACAACTTCTGCAATTCTACCTCATGCATTCATTTACTTCTTACACTCATATTAGGCAGATTTTTTTTTTTTTTTTTTTTTTTTTTTTTAAGGCTGCACCTTCATTACTATTCGTAGTATCGGCCCCCTCACTGCAAGAAAGACACTGAGTGCGTCCACAGAAGGGCGACAAAACTAGTAAGGGGTCTGGAGCACAAGTCTGATGGGGAGTAGCTGAGGGAACTGAGATCGTTCAGTCTGAAGAAGAGGAGGCTCAGGGGAGACCTTAACATTCTCTACAACTCCCTCAAAGGATGTTGTAGCAAGATGGGGGTTGGCTTCTTCTTCTGCATAAGATAGAGGGAATGGCCTCAACTAGTGCTAGAGGAGATTCAAGTTGGATGTTAGAAAAAATTTCTCCATAAATGTCATCAGGCAATGGAAATGGCTGCCCATCATGGTAGTTGAGTTACTGTCCTTGGAGATGGTCAAGAAATGCTTAGATGTTGTACTGAGAGACAAGGTTTATTGGAGAAATATTGGTGGTAGGTGGATGGTTGGACTAGTTGATCTTGGAGGTCTTTTCCAACCTTGGTGCTTCTATGATTCTATTTAAAAACATACTGATTGCTTTCAATGTTTCATGAGGTTTGTTGATAATTAGCAAGCCCTTCCAAACACTGAATGCCTATACAGTAATATATATTCTTACTGTGTGTGTGTGTTCTATCCAGGGTGAAGAATACATTTGTGACCTTCACTGACCATTTTTTCCTTTTTAAATCTCAGAGCTGAAGAAGTTATTGGTAAAAAAAACAAAGCTGAAAAATGTTTATTTGGTTTAATAGGACTATGATAATTTCAGAAAACTTTTAGCAAAAAAAAAATAATTAGAATAATGCTGTTTTGATAGCTACTAAATGACAGATTTCAATTTCCTGCTAGAATTGGTTTTGTTTAAAATTTTACAATGTTTGTATTTCAAATATTGCTAAACACTGACAAATCAATTATTCTTTTTTCAATCTGAATGACACTTCTTCAATTTGAACTGAAATAATACTTCAGCTTTTCATAATGTGAAAGAAAAGTTGAACATTTTTAATATGGTGTTGACCTGAAATCATTTTTAATTGTGCATCTGGGCTTGTCCATTGACTTCAATAAAATGCAATGTAGTTATTCTACTGTAAATAAGGTTTATGTTCAGAATTCCTATTCTTTAACCTTATTCTACTACTTATTATCTTTCTTATTAATTTTTTATATGGAAATTCAATAGATGCCTTGTGCAAATCTGAGTGTGTGTAGTGTGTGAAGAATGTGTGAAGTAGTATGCGAAGTTCCATCTTCTGAATTTTTCTTCTCTCTCTATGAGGTAGGTAATTCAAGTATATTGGCAGCCTGTCTTGAGCTCTGCTAATCATTTGTAAACTATACATTCTTCCTTTTCTTCTCAATATACACTTCTTAAATAAATAAAATTAACTTGGCCAGAATCACAAGCCAAGTGTCATCCTCTGTGATACTCAGGCAACAAAATGTGGGTTGTAAAGTAACTGTAAAACCTGTTGGGGAATTGTCTTGTCACAGAGATCATGTGTCTCACTGTCTATGCCTCATGGCTGCTGTTTGAAAAGGAAGGTGACACGGTAGCAGGATCTCAGACAAGAGGTTTTATGGTAGAGAAGACTATAGCAGCCCCTCATCACTGTGAGATTCCTGGTACTGGATCTGGAATTTGAGGAGATGTAACTAATCACACTATGCCCATTTACACATGAGTAAAGCTGTGTGCATGCAACAATCTGATCATCTGCTTGTTACTTTGCCTGACAACCATCCTAGTAGTGGTTCTAAAATTATAATAATTTCTTTCAATGAATCAAGTGAAAAAAAAAAATCCTTTTAGGTTCATTGACAGCGTGGTTAAGGCCATAGAACAGTTTAGTTTAGCTTATGATAGTCCTTGAGAATGAGATCATGAATTTTATCATAGCTGAATGATTTCTAAGAAATACATAAACAATATGTTCATATGTTTTCCTTTCTGTTTTATTGGCCATCAAACCTTTCCCTGACATAAAGGCTACATCATCAAAGAAGAGACAGGTGCTAGTTGTAGATGATTCCTCCCTACAGGAAACTAAACACCTGGTATGTTGACCAGACCCTCTTCTCAGAGAGGTCTTTTGTCTTCCCGGGGCTCAGGAGAGGGATGTCACCAGAGACCTACCTAGTCTGGTATGGCCAATAAACCACAGCCCTTTATTGCCTTTCCATACTGGAAGAGATGAAGCAGCTATTTGTTGGTCCCAAAAGGGACTTCAGGGCCTTGGGACGATGGCTGAAAGAGCTGAATGAACAGGTAAGCTTTTCTTCTCTGCCTCTTGTATTGAGTAAAAACATGGAAACAAATCAAGGGATCTTGTCTTTAAATACCTGGCTTCATGGCTGATGCCACCACCATAACTTTTATTTATTTATTTATTTATTTTGACAACACACCAGAGAGATAGGATGCCATCCAGAGGGACCTACACAGGATTGAGCAATGGGCCGAAGTGAACCTTATGAGGTTCAACAAATCCAGGTGCAAGGTTTTGCACCTGGGTTGAGGAAATGCTCATTACCAATACTGAGTGGGGGATGAAAGGATTGAGCTCTGCCAGAAAGGGCATGGAAAAGGTGTTTTTTGACCAAATATGTAACCTTGCCAAAGACCTGAAAGGAAAATGAAGTTGATTTTGATTGTTGCAGTATAGAAAATAGTGTGAAAGTAGAGGTGGTCCAAAGTGAATTTTGAAGTCTTTCTCAAACAAAATGTACTGGTGATGTAAGAAACCATTCAGCCAATCAGCTTCTAAACAGCTGCTGAATCTATTTGGCATACCCTGGATCAAAGCCTGTCTCTCATATTAAAATACTAGTGTGAGAAAATATTTGTGCAATTTACAGAATGGAGACTACTTGACCTGAGTCTAGAGTCCTATTTTCAGGAAAAGGTCAAATTCAAGACAAATGTATTTGCATGATGACCTC
Source organism: Tympanuchus pallidicinctus (assembly GCF_026119805.1). Lineage (NCBI taxonomy): Eukaryota > Metazoa > Chordata > Aves > Galliformes > Phasianidae > Tympanuchus > Tympanuchus pallidicinctus. The sequence goes on from NW_026294802.1 coordinate 1,059,652, forward strand.
ATCACACAGTAAGAAAGCATTAACTGTTGTAATGGCACTGCTTATCCACAGAGTTTTGCTGTCTGAGTCAATGGCTGACACCACTCTTGTACATGACAGCTTGAATGTCTGTGTTAGCTTTGTAGCCAGAAGCACACAACATTGGAGACACATCTGGAAATTGGGTTTTATCTCATCTAAGCCTGAAATCTTCAGTGCTTCTTAGATTTATCTGGGATGAAAGTAAAACCGTTTCTAATTGCTTGTGTATTTCTATTTCCAGTCTTTATCAAAAAAAAAAAAAAAAAAAGAAAAAAGAAAAAGGAAAAAGAGAGTGGGGAGGAAGGTGGGGAATGCAATAGAAAGAATAGCTGTTCTTTCCAAAGACTGTTTCATTTATGGATAAAAATACATTTTGATTAATTCTTATTTGACCTAGGCAATTTTACTCATTCCTACATATAAATATCTATATACAATTTATGTATATTCATCTGTATGTGAAAGTCTTCTACATTCTATTTGTGAGTGAATGCAAGATACGCGTTGATTGAAAACATGTGCAGCATATTTTCTGAAAAGCTAGTAGAAAAATCAAAACAGCATTGCTTACAGTGAAACAGAAAGCTTATGACAAGTATACTGAGACTTAATTTTCGAGAAAAAAAATTGGACTGGGTTTCAGGAAGCATTTTTTAATGGCGAGATCTGATGAGCTACAGCATATTCTCCCAAGATAGGAGTCTTATTGCATGAGTTTCTTAAAACAATGCAAAGCACTCAAGAATAGAATGTAGGGAACAATCTAAATTGGTCCCCCGGGTAAGGACTAGCTGACCTAATTGGTATTTCCCATCTTTAATTTATGTGATCATACAGTATGCTGTAATCTTTTCATTACATTAACCCATAGGGTCAAACATTCCTCCAGTGGAGTTCCATTGGCACAAGCATATTTGCAGCAGCTCTCAGTTTGGCCCAGACTATTTAAATATGAAATGAATTTCAAACACAGCTGTAACCAGCCTTATGAAGTAATATTATTCTCAAGGAAGGAGACTGTGATTCCCCAGTATGAAAGACAGATAATTTTATCAATGCAAACTTTATAAAACACAATTCCCATCAAATAGTACACGCCAGAACAGCTCTAAACTACTTAGAGTGGTAAATAAAACATTAGTGTGGAAAAGTATTTGGATTCTTCCTCACATTATTGCAATGTTTTATTCATATCCCACTCCTATATTCCCTTCATTCTGTTAATCTAAGTGACCAGCATGTGATCAGTGTTGTTCTATACAGTTTCACTTCCTTTGACATTGTACTGCACCTCCAATACCTTCAGGGCAAGAGGAATGCCATTATGGCAGCCTCAGTTTGTAAACATGTGTCTTTTAATTCATCTGTCAATTTCTTTTCGCTAAGCCACATCACTAATATCAAGCAAAACAGCAGTACACTCTGGAGCAATCATTTCTGCAACGTGATAAGTGGTCTTTTTCTGAGAATAAGAGAAAACGAAAGTCCAAAATATTTTTCTTAATAAATCTACGAATGATGTTGAGATGTTGTCTTTAATGAGCAGAAACATGGATAATAGTACTTTATGGATAAGCCTTTTATTTTACTCTTATTCTATCAATTATACTATTATTCTGATTTTGCCTCAAAAACGCTAAGTGGTCATATGCAAATATATGCATTTGTTTACTCATCTGTAAAAAGATTTTGGAGTATTTTTGAAATTATTACAAAGTACTTGACAGCAGTTGTGATGCTATTTCAAATTTGCAAATTTGCAGCATTTCTTAATATTTTAGGTATTGAGAGAATTGCTCAAAAATATTCCATCTAACCTGATTTGTGATAAACAGACAAACAGTTTTATATATAATCTATCAAACAGCAATTCAGTCTTATGAAAGCCAAAACCTGATGAACCAGAACTACCTGTATTCTGAAATGCAGCACTGCTGCCTCACAGAAGCTAACAGCTTATGCATCAAGTCAAACCCCTAAGATGTACTGACGGAATGGTTCCACTTCTATGACAGTGGAACATCATAAAGATGTATATTATGTCTGTATCATCTATATTATGATGAAGGAATTTCAGAGGACTTTCTCAGCTTGAGATGCCTGCTCTGGCCACATCCAGTCTCCACACTAGAACTCACCTCACCACTGAATACATAGTAGAGCTGAAAATCAGAAGTTACCATAGTTAGCAACAGAAACTTTTTTTTTTCTTTTTTTTCCTCATTTATGTTTTCAAAAGGAGGTGACTCCTCAAATTTTAGAAAACTATTTATTTAACCTGTCTAATTCACTTTAAACTTGTTAATCCCTATGAAGATAGACACCAGGACATATCAACAGAACTGAATTCCCGTGGAACTCAATACAACATGAAATCATTCCATTTCTTTATGACTGAGGCTGCAAAATCAGAAAGATTTATTATACTTAGGTGAAAGAAGTTAAACCAGAAGTTGCTTTTATTACTCCTAAAATATTTTTTCCTATTTAAAATTTTGTTTTGCTTTTGTCAAGAATGAATATTAATATTTTTCTTTGAAAATGAAGTGTATGTTATTTTCTTGTCATTTTGTTTCCATACCCTGAGAAATATGCTACTTTTAATCTTTTTAGAAAGAAAAAACAAAAACAAACAAACAAAAAAAACAACAAAGAAAACAACAACAAATAAACAAACAGAACAAAAGAATCTGAAGATGATCATATGAAAGATGAAATTTCAGTGATAATTACTGTGCATCAAATCAGTGCATGAAGCAAAGTAAAATGGTTTTATCATTTGGGGAAATGAAGTCCCTGAAAAATCTATAAACCATCAGAAAGTGGGTGAGAATTGTAAAGCAATTGTATCTGCCATACCAAAAGGTTACTTCATTGACTAACTTCAAGTTACAGGCACACATCACTGTTGAGGGAAAAGTAATTTGTTGTAATCATTTTTAATTATAGTTATTCTTAATTATCTTTGCTGTATGTTTAAACATTAAAATACAAACAGTGCTGCCATAGCACAGATGGCTGGTGCCTGCTAAGCAGACTGTCAAGCTTCATTTGAACACCACTGTCATTTTTCCTTACAGTTGTAACTTAAAGTAATAATGCATTTTCTGTGAACCACAATTATTCATGTTTTAAGAAGAATGCCTACCATAAGCTATATAAACAAAGACATTCTGAAGCAAAATCCTTTTCTACAATCTCCCCTAAAACACAGATGCATTTGAGACCTGAACACCAAAAATGAATGTACTACTAAACTCATAATCGAAATCCTACTGGCCCAATGTAGCTCTAAGCAGATGGAATTGAAGTGTTAAGGGCAGGGAAGCACTCCATACAAAAAGAATAGAAAATTACTAGATTTTGCTATCCTTCCTCATCCAACTGCAGTTACTCTTGTCTTTGAAAATATTTTACATAATAACTGCTTGGGATTTTGTTCTTTTTACGCCTGCTTATACTGATACAAGTATATTGTTCCTTGTTGAGTTTATTTGTGCCATTAACGATCATTTGCCCCAAACTAAACTTAAACATTTCTAAAATGAGATTATGACATCAGTGCTGGGGCATGTCTATATTCTGTGAATCCTCAGAATCAGTTCCTGTGAATCTCAACCCAACAATGTCAAAGTATCTTAAAAACTAAAGGAGGGAGGTCTCAATTCTTGGAAACAAATACTTCTCCAAAGCAGTAGCCAGGAGATAATGAGCAAGGAGGAGAAACAAGGAATTTAAATGCTTTGAGAAGCAACTGTGACTGTGGCCAGGAAAGTTCTTTTGAGGAAATTTGAAAGGTGTGCCTGAATGAAGACACTTCCTGGACACTAATTTGAAACACTGCATGGAAGAATAAAAAATGTACCCTCAATATAACTTTCACTGAAGCAAATGGCTCAACATCATTAATGAAAACTCACCAAAACTCCATTTAAACTTTCAATACAGAGCTCAAACAGACATGTGTGACAGGTCTTCACTACGCATCTAATGAGACCAAAATTTTGATCATATTTAGGCCATACTACAATATGAATTTGAACTAACACTTAAAGCAGAACTTCAATGCATGGAAAGTAACCATGTAAAGTTGCCTGTTTTGGATTTGTACATCCATGTCATGTTTAGTTTATTCACGTCATGAATGCTCACTATATTGCCCTAACACTATGCTTTAGTTAATGCTTCACTCATAAAAGGAAAGCCAAGCTCACTCTGCAAAGACTCTTACTTCATTCTCAATATCAGTACCATAGGCATCCTTTGTTATTTTGTGCCATTCTTCGGTGGCCGTGTCTTAAAAATGGCCACTGTATTTTCCCTAGAAATTGGGCATATCTAATTTTTCATAAGTCTTAAAAAGATACTTTGTTGTAGTTTCTGACCTGGTTTGAAAGCCTCTGCATTCCATTATCAATTTGCTGAGCCTCCTACTGCCACATTGTATAGTTTTAGTGTTAATTTTTAATATTATTTTCATGCATTTTTAAGGTAAGAGGTTTTTTATTTATTTTAACTAGACTGCAATAATAGCATCTCTATATTAAATAAATAATGTTACAGCGTTGAGACAATTACAATTTTTAGACGGTGTTGATATATTATTGCTTCAGCTACAAAAATACCATGTTTCATGTATTTTATAGACACTTTTTTCTTTTCTACCTTTCTTTTTTGATTTTTTAAAAATTAAATTTGTCCAATTGCCAACATGTTCCCCTCAGGCCAATACTGACTAACACTTCAGGTCTGGATTTTATTTTTGCTATGAATCAATCCAACACACAACATGCACCTCCCATTTTCAAAAGATCTATAGTGAGATTCTATAAAAATGTGATAGGAGCAATGTTTTATGAATCAGGCTCTTTTGAAGTTAGGTAGAGAGATTAAAACCTTTGAGAAAATGCAGTAAGCTATTGTCATACAATCTAAGTAAGTAGAAGACCTCATGATATTTTACAGGTCTTTTGTCCTTCAGATTTACTTTTATCTGAAGAAAACATTTTGTATGTATGAAACCATCAGATGCACTTCCACTTTCTAATAAATCTCAAAACAAATTCACAAGCAGGGAATACAAGACGTAAGTTTTGACAACTCTAAACATGCAGAGTAAGAAATATTTAAGAAAATTGCACCAAATAAATATTATAAAATGTTGCTTTATGTGCAAATTGAATGTTAATTTCAAGAGGAAACCCCAGCTCTTCCCTCCATTCACCATCATCACCACTACTCCTTTGTCCCTCTCCAGGCTGTGTATTTGATTGATAAAAAAGGAGATCATAGTACTTATTTTGGATTTGATTTATAAGAACAAGATGAACAAGATAATAGAACATACTGATAGAGATAGGGAAGAACTTTAGAGATATTTTTTTTTCCCGATAAAAATAAGTGCAATTTCCATATATATAAATAGATGAAAAAATCTAGAGCTTGATGACAACTAAGGAGTTTCTAAATTTAATATAAGTAATGGAGATTCAATGGTCTCATGCCACATCTTCAAGAATTTTTTATACACGATTTAGCAGTAAATATATTCAATCGTTGCCTAGAGAACTCCATTCATAATAGAAACAATGAGGTAACCACAGTGATAAGGGATCCTATATACTACTTCAATGCATCAGTATGCAGTTTCCTTTGCTCATGTTCTCCCTCTCTATCCCTTATTCTCAACCACGCTGATTCTTAACTTGCATTGTTACTAAAGACCTGAATTGGGAGCATTAGAATCTCCCAACTGATCTTTTTTAAAAATATAAAATTAAAAAACACTTCAACAAAAGGTAAAGCACTCACAGGCACCTGCAAAGGTCAGCTTTAAATTAGAAGTCATCGCCATTTGGGCCAGAGGAAGTACAGCACTGGGATAAGGCCAATAAAGCCAGAAAGGGACAAAAAAAAAAAGTAGTAAGAATAAAAAATAAAGACAAAGTAGTTTAGCATTTTCTGTAAAATATACAGAGCCAGTTCAAATAGAACATGATGCATTTCTACATGATAGAGCATCATCTCATCATATCACGCTCTCAGAATTTGAAAAGAGCACAAGTTATTCAAAGTACTGTCTTAAAATGATAGCAGTTGACTTACCCAACTATGTCTTTACAATTAAACCTCAGGTAGGTATAGAAGTCTGTACACGCTAACATAAGGACATAACAGCAGCGGACAGCAAAGGAGAAGGACACATCTATTGTTGTTCAACCAGAATAATTCATAAAAGAGAGACTTATCCAGTGGAGGGCTAGAAGTAAGGACAAATTAGAACAACCATCAGTTTCAGTAATTAATGACATACAGATCTGAATGACTTCAGAGGTGGCACTGCTAAAATATTTCTTCATGTTTGCAGTTTGTTTTCTCATGCTGATTGCTCAGTGCTGAAGACCAATGGCATCAACTTCAGATAATAAAGAAAAACTATTTTACTAAGAAATAGAAATTGCCTTTTCTTTTAGATACCTTTACGTTTAGTTGGCTATACCTATAGTGCAATAAAATGCACCTAGTCATCATAATCTGCAGACATAACAGAGATAGGTGGTTGAGAATTAAAGAGCTTTGAGAAACAGTAGAAAAGCGCGTAGTGTAATGTAGTGTAGAAAAACTATATTTTTCATGGTCTGAAAAGTTAGGACAAGATAAATGCTTGAAAATCAGAGTTTAAAGCCATATTTAGATATCTGATGAATAAGATGGCTTTCAGAAGTAAATGAGTTACCCATAAGATCAAACTATAGAAAAATTACAGTTTTCAGCACTGAAAAAAATCCTCCTGCTTCCTTACGTGCCTGAATATGGATTTGAGAATCTAACTTCAAATAACGTTTTAAAATTTACTTCATACGTATGCATTTTAGGATCTTCCCTGAGATCCAACCATGCACTTTTTTTTTTTCCTCAAGCCATATTAAAGGCTAAGTAAAGGTTATGAAGTTGCAAATATTGTATCATAGGAGCAAGAACTAATTGGCCAGTCCCTCCCTGAGGATACATTTTCATAGCAAATACTCAGAATTAACCCTTACATATTAAAATTTTACAGGAGTCATAGGAGCCAGATGAAAGATTATGACCACACACATAAGTGATTCTGAAAGCTGAAAATGGCTGAGTCTAACTTCCAAATAAAAAATATATATATATTTTAGTTTTCTCTAACATCTATCTCAGGGCATTGCTTTCATGGGCAACCTCAGCCCATGATCCTAACATGATTCTAATTTTCCAGGCTGGGAATCTACTATAGAGAAATACTTCTTCAAGGTCAGTGACAGAGATAGGTAGTATATCTGGATCATATTCTATCTAGATTTTAGTGTCCAGAAAGAAGCATTAGTGCCTGCAAATATTAGGTATGCATGTATGAAATGGAGTGCAAATCCTTATTTATTTCTGCTATTCTTACCTTCTACTTACTAAGGTTTGACATTGGCAAAGGAAGTTACAGTGTTTCCAGTACACTAAACCCCAAATCAAGGGCCAGAACATCAGGGTTCAACAAATGTATGCCAATTCACATGAGCGGCAGATTTGGCACATGCTGTCCACCAGCATAAAAGGTGCATAGATACACCATGTTCCTCTCTCCATTGTGATCCCTGTGACAATTAAGCAGATTCAACTGTGTTTTACAGAAATTGTTTAAAAAATTCTTAGCCAAAACATCTGCGTGCCTCCCATATGTTTATTTATTCATTAAATGAATCTCTTTGTTAGATACAGTCTTTGCTAATGGAAGCAGAGAAACCTCTTAATTCCCCTTTTATATGTGCAGTTTCATTTGCAGGCGATGGTAGTACAGCATATTTGGATTGAGAGAGGGTATCAGAAGCCAAGGAAACAAGTTGTACACAGTTCATTTTATTCTTTTGCTTAAAGCAACTCTGCTAGATAAAAGAGCCATTAAATATGGAGAACTGCACACATGTTCAGTGCAATGCGCTGAATACAAGAGGCAACACTGCCTCTCACAAAGATCCACATCTTTCTTTTATTTTTTTCCTCTGGCTCTATTAAAAGAGCAAAAGATCAGCATATCTCAGGATCAATCCAGACAGAACAGTCATGCCCAATCAAACTTCTGACTACGTACAAATAAACTAGAACTGTCCATACAGTTGCAGATCTGAATCCCTCTCAAATCTGTAAATGTTCAGACTGGGATTAACTCTATTTTCATATTAAAAAAAAAACAACAACAAAAAACAAAAAAACAAAAACAAAACAACAACAACAAAAAACCACAACCCTATCAGATATGTCAACTGAGATTAGACACTTACTCAAGAAATGATATTTTCATTTCTGCAACAGTATACGAGGGACTTCATGCTGAGAGGACAAATTAATATTCAGTTCTGTAAACCTTTCATGAGCACTAATAACACAAAAGAGTTCAGCAGAAGACCCTCACAATGGAGCAGGGCTTTCTCAGGTCGAGGGATGGATATAATGTGACTATGTAGTAGACACGCATGCAGCAAAGACCTACAAGCTAAATGCTGTGTGAGTGGGAGCACAAGGCCACAATAACACCCTATGATATAGGCCATAACACTATATCATGCTGACTGAACACCAGATTTATGCTTTCCATGCCTCTGAATCTGTGGCCCTTCCTTGAGAACACACATTATATAAATTAATGTATTGTTTCCCAGGTCTTTGTTCCATAATGTTACTCAATTCGCTTTTAGGACATAACTGTATTATACAATGTACCATGAAAAGATAAGTCACACATATTTGATTTGTCCACTGCTTCCTTCAGAGCACTGAATTCTAACCTTTTCTCACCTCATCTTCTCCTTAAAGCATGTGAATAACAAGAAAGTCACCAGAAAAAAAATGTTTACAACTTACTTTCTTCTTCAAGAATTGGATCAACTGTCTAATACTGTAGTTCCTATGAAAATCTATATTCTTTGCCACTCAGAGTTTAGTCCAGAATTACTTTATGTTACAATTAACACACACACATACACAAAATAAAAATAAAAGGCCTCAACTAAAAAATTCACCTAAGAAACATAGAATTGCTAAGGATTTTTCCAAGCCAAAAATTAGTTCGGACTATTTTGGCCTTTAATGACTCTTATTCTGGCAGCCATTGTACTTTGTTTACTCAGCAATGGGAGGAAAATCAAAGTTCTCTCAATATTTCATAGACTCTACACTAAAGTATTTGAGTTGCTTTATGTCACATTTTCCAGATACTGCTTTTGAAAACTTGTATTTTTCTTTAGTTGTATTATTTTGACATGGAATAATCCATGCAAGAAGCTTTATTCAATTTACACTATCTAGCTATAAAAATTGTTAATATACTTCTTATAGAAGTTGTCCAGATCATTTAATTGAGGTAAATCTGTTAATTCTTGTAACAAACCTTAATGCAGAAACTATTATTATTATTTTTTTTTAATCTTCATCAAGACTGATGCTGCTGTAAGAGCTTTTTGGAACAGATGGTTGGTTCTTGTGTATGGTGCCTTTTTTTTTCCTCTTTTTTCTCTTTTTTTTTTTTTTTTTAAGCACATATTGTTAACACTTGACCTGATATATTCCTTGAATAATTATTCTGGCATCCTTAAAGCAAAGAAAAAATCTGAGATTTTTATCCTTATTAACAACCTAAAAATAATTTAACTAACTAAGATATGTCAAACATGCTTGTAACCACTAAGCACAGTAGACTTGGTGCTTCTCTGCATCAGTTTTAGTTCTGCTGTTTGTGTGTGTTACCTTCTTCAGGTGGGTGCTGTTAGCAATTAAAGAAATGAGCCTGTGTGGCAGTGTGATCTCAGTTACCCTAAGCAACTTAATTACTTTGAGGAATTTCTCATTACATCACAGAACTGGACCTCTGTTTCAGCTACTGCCCTGTGAATAACCAGTGATACCCCTTGACTAAGTAACAACTATCTAAGTGGGGAAATATTAAAAGGTCTTTATACAAAAGACAATGTTAAACATTGCAGCCTGCTGTAGGGAGGCTGCTTAGCGGGGGGGGGGGTTAGATTTGATGATCTTTAGAGGTCCCTTCACAGAATCACAGAATTACAGAAACACAGAATCACAGAATCATAGGCGTTGGAAGGGACCACCAGAGATCATCGAGTCCAACCCCCTGCCAAAGCAGGTTCCCAGGTCACACAAGTAGTCCAGGCAGGTTTTGAATATCTCCAGAGAAGGAGACTCCACAACCTCCTATAATTCTGTGATTCTGTGATAAGATCTATATACCTACTCTCCTGGCAGATAAGCATTCCAGAACTTAGTGTTACCAAGAAGAGTTAAACAGGAAAAAGAAAAGTCACACATATGTGTAAGATTTAAAAAACCTCTTTGCATTTTCTCAGACAACTGCAAGAATTTTACTCATTTAGTATCTGTTTATCCTTTGCTCAGATTTTAAAAAGAGACATCCCTTCTTTAGAGGAGTGAGCACCATAAACTTTGCTTTTAGAATCATAGAATAGCTTGGGTTTGAAGGGATCTTAAAAATCATCTAGTTTCAATCCTACCTGCTGTGGGTTAGATCAAGCTGCCCGGGGACCCATCCAACCTAACCTTGAATGTCTCCAGGGATGGGGCATCCACAGTGTCTCTGGGCAACCTATTCCAGTGCCTCATCAACCTCTGTGTGATTTATTTTTTTTTTTTTTTTGCCTAGCGTCTATTCTAAATCTCCTCTCTTTTAGTTTAAAGCAATTCTGCTTTGTCCTATCACTATATGCCCACATAAAAAGTTTTTCTTATTTCTATTAATAAGTACTGGAAGGTGGCAATGAGACTTTCCAGAGTCTTTTCTTCTTCAGGCTGAACAAGCCCAGCTGCCTCAACCTGTCTTCATAAAAGAAGTACTCCAGCCTGTGATCATCTTCATGGCTTCCACTGGACCCATTCCAACAACTCTGCATCTTTCTTGTGCTGGAGGCCTCAGGCTTGGACACAGTACTCTAGATGGGGCCTAAGAAAGGCAAAGTAGAGAGGAATAATCACTCTCCTTGTCCTGCTGGTTATCCCTCTTTTGATGCAGTTCTAATTGGCCTTCTGGGCTTCAAGCACACACTGTTGTATCATGCCCATCTTTTCATCTACCAGTACCCCAAAGTCTTTTTCTGAACGACTGTTCTCAATGAATTCTTCTCCCAGTCTGTACGCATATCTGGGATTGGCTTGACTCAAGTGTAACACCTTGTACTTGGCCTTACTGAACCACCTTAGATTCACATGGGCCTACTATTCAAGCTTGTCCAGGTCCTTTTACATGGCTTTACATCTCTTTCTTCTGTCATATCATCAGAATTGTTCAGCTTGGTGTGCTCATTAAACTTGATGAGAGTGCATTCAATTCCATTGTCTACATTGTTGATAGAGATCTTGAAGAGCACAGGTCTGAAGACAGACCCCTGAGGAACCCCACTAGCCTCCAACTGGAAGAATAGATGCTGACCACAACTCTCAGGCTGCATCCATTCAATCAATTCCTTATCCACCTAAGCCTTACCTCTCCAATTTGAACGTGATGTAGGACCATAGACCTTTCATAAGCACAGGTAGATGACATCAGTTACCCTTCTTTTGTCCACTGATGCTGTCACTCTACAGGAGGAGGACACCACATTGGTCAGGAATGATCTGCCCTTGGAGAAGTCATGCTTTTTACCTCAGATTACCTCCCCATCTTGCATATGCCTTAACACAGCTTCCAGGATTATCTGCTCCATTATCTTCAAAGGCTCACCAGCCTGCAGTTCCCTGTGTTTTCCTTTCTCCCTTTCTTAAAAATGGATGTTACTGAAGATTTTGTCTGACAGCCATTCAAATATGATGGAGAGTGGTTTGACAACCACATCAGCCAGTTCCTTCAGGATGCATGTCATCTGGTCCCATAAAATTACACACATTTAGTTTCATCTGGCGGTCTTGAACTTACTCTTTGTTTACAGTAAGTAGAATTTTACTTGCCCAACCCCAGCCTAGAGGTTCATGGACATGAGAGACCTGGGAAGCCTGACTGCCAATGAAGACTGAAGCAAAGAACTTGCTGAGTACCTCAGCCTTCTCCATGTCAGTCGCTGCTTTTTCTCCCTTCTCATTAATCAGAGGGTATACACTCTCCTTAGCCTGTCTCTTTTGACAGATGTACCTACAAAATCCCTTCCTGCTATTTTTTCACATCCCTTATCAAATTCAGTTCCATCTGCACTTTGGTTTTTCCAAACCTGCCTTTGCACATTTTGTCAGCGTCTTCATATTTTTCTTAGGCCACACATCTGTATTTTCACTGTTTATACATTTTCTTCTTATCCCTCAGTTTAACTAGCAGGCCCTTGCCAAACCATGCCAATTTCCTGCCTCTTCTGCTTTTTTTTTCCTATACTGAGAGGCAGAGAGCTCTTGTGCTCTCAGAAACACATCCTTAAAGACTTCCCAGTGTAGTGAAATATTCCTCTCACTCAAGGCCAAGCAGAACAAAAGGAATCCACTTGCTAAGATCTTGCCCAAGGAAGGCATAAAGGCAGACATATGAAATTCCTTTCAGTCTTCATAATCCGCAGAGAATAAACTGTTGATACATCATCTCACTGATCTGTTGAGAGGCAATATTCATGAGTGTGGCAAGAAGTGTGCAGTTATTATATTATACTAAAAAAACAGAAACAAATTTTAAAATATCAAATAAGAAATATCTAACAGTAAAATATATCTATGCAGGTGAAATTTATCTTTACTTTTTGAGATTTTCCAGATGTGAGATTACCCTGAAATTTCTTTCTTGTATAATTTGGTATAAAAATTAATCAAAAACACAACAGAAACTGTTCCATCCAAGAAGCTCTGAGATCAGTTTTTTTTAGCTCTCAAGAAGGAAAAACAAAACAAACAAAATCAGATTATAAATTATCAACTTCCTCTAACTTTACAACTCTCAGCTAAGATAAGAGTTTCCAAAAACAAGCTTGAAAATCTAAGCATCCTCTCTTTTGAGATTACCAATTTAAATACTGTGTGGATGCCAGAGGCAATCGTGTTGTTTGTTTTTTTCTGCAAGCATCTACAGCACGTCATTACTTACAGTGCAGTGTTAATACTTACTATTTTCTGTTGCTTTAGCATGATCATCTTAACCAAAGCTGTAAATATTTTGAATCAATGTAAAATTAATGCATCTCTGGTACATTTTATTCATATGTCTGTGAGTGTGTGTGCATATAAATATATTCCTATATAAATATATTCCCACACGCACAAAAAATGTTAACAGAAAATTAAGGTCGCCTGCATTCATTTTTAAGTCCAACCCACATAAAAAGCTTAATGCTGAACAAATTTGTGCTAGCTGGTAGTCTACATGTAAAGACATCAAGAACTACTAATGATGAAGTCAAAGTTAGCATCCAGAGTAGTGTCTGACTGTGTCTAACTTGTACACATTCACAGATATTCTCCTCAACAATATACTCTTACTGATAGATTTCCAAGAGGACTAGAGGAACAATATTCCTTCGTGGAAAGGACCTAACAGACTGTTTCACAGTAAAGGCTTTGCTGTTTCAACACACCCAACCCTCAGCAATGCAGTCAACTCTATAAAATAATACTCAGATGCACCATCTTAATTATACCCTCAGCTACATTAATGTGATACCAACCCTGTCTTTAGAAATATATGTATCTGATTTATACATTAGTAGAGAAATTAAAGATCAAAAAGATTTATTAGGGTTACTCTACTACCCCCTCTCCCCCCTCAACAGTGCATAATCATTCCCCATCATATATTTCTTTATGGCAGTAACATACTCAGGGCTCCATCCTGCAGAATGCTAAGTGCTCTGGACTGGTCCAGCAGAGCAATTATGAGTGTGCATAACTAAAGTACTTGAATAATCCCTCAGAAGTTAACTCTAAGTAGGTGAATAATCCTCTCAACTTAAGCACACACTGAATTATTTTGCAGCATTAGGTCCCAAGGCTCAGCATCTGGTAGAACAGACCTAAATCTTTGTTCATGTCTAAAATGTTCTAAAATGTTACACAGCCAGTTGCAGCAATAACAATGACATTAATAGTGAGCTCGAACTATTGGCATGCTGTTTTCAGCAGTAACCAGTGCTGTTTTTCTCTGAACAAACTTGCACAACACAACTGTATTCCTTTAAGCATGATCATATTTGAGCCAAACCAGCTACAGCAAAACTTCATGACCACTGCAGTCCTTTGAAAGAAAAAAAAAAAAAAAAAAAAAAAAGTGCATCCAAAGGAAAACTTGAACTTAATCCAGTAATATACTCTGTGTAAATTACTCTTGCTCAATGAACCCATTGCTGCCAGAAGCACAACACATTACTCCAAAATGGAACCTCCTTTCAGGCTACACAAGGAAATAAAAGCCACAGAGCAGCACAATTTTATGAGGAAAGACATCCACCTCTTCACTGAATGATACACTTACTTCAGTACTTTCTTCTATTCCTTTTCTCCTCTTACTTTTCTGTTTTCCTCCATAACTTGATAAATAAATGCCTACATAAAGCATTGTGCATTGTACGTACATAGGTCACCCCAAAAGTCATGCTGCCTATTTATTTCCGTGGAAATTACAAATGATACAAACAGCACAATTACATTATTTGATACAGCAAATTCTCAGCTACATAACGCTACTTGTCAACATAATCACCATCATTAGTTATGCATTTTCACCAGCAATGAACAAGAGCATGCATGCTCTGTTCAGTGGATATGACCCACTGTTGCACAGCTCCTATGATGGCATCATCGCTTGGAAAACACTGCCCACGCAGCCCATTTTTCATTGTCTGAAACTGATGGAACTGGAAAGGCATCAGATATGGACTATACGGTGGGTGTGGTAGGGCTTCACCTTTGTCAATGTTCTGATATGGTTAGAGTTGATGATTTGTCCAGGTTCCTGGAAATCCGAAAGGATGACCCCTTTTCCATCCCAAAAGGCAGTGCACACCACTTTACTCACGGAGGCCTACTTTTTCTTTGGTGGGGAATTCACACGTTGCCACTCCAAGAACTGCCATTTTAATTCTGGGTCACAGTGGTTAGACCACATCTTATCACCAGCAATGATGGGATTGAGGAAACAGTCACAGTCACATTCAGCCTCATACTTAATAGGCTCTGACAAACTTGCATGTGCTATTCTTTCTGTTCCTGGCTGTGTTCATGGGACACACCTGGCAGGAACTTTGCAGTATTCCAGCATTGCCGCCATTGTTTCCAACGCAGTGAAATGTACATAGTTCCCTGATCATAGTCCACCAATTTGCTCAGATTAGCTGATAAAGATGTTCTTCATTTCAAGTGCATGGAATGTGGCTTGTTGTTCACATTGCTGTCACCACTGCTAAAATGCATCACCCACCACCTCACTGTGCTCACATCCTTTGTTTGCTCTCCATAAACATTCAGGAAGTGTCATTGAATGTCAATGGGTGCCATTTTTTCCACATGGAGGAATTAAATAACACATATTGCTTCATATGGACTTCCATGCCAGACACCATTTTTTCAGATTGCCCCTCTGCTGGCACCTCTCACATGGCAACAAAATGGAGTAATGGTGGGAAGGTTCAACTTCTACTACTATACCACCAACATCCACCTTTGACATTGTGGGTCAACATAATAAAATAGGGGACATTACTTTTGAAGCAGCCTTTCTAAAAGCAATTATACAGTGAAAGTTCTATATTGTCTGGTCTTGAATGTGTGGTAATAGAGAAGGGCTGAATCAATATGTTAAAGCTGATTTAAACATATGCTTAAATGTCAAAATGTATTTAAAATGCCTTTATGTTATTTATATTACATACACACAGGAAACAATATTCTATCCTAACAAGCACCTCCTAATACTTTAAACAAACATAGGAAACATATGGCTAACTCTCTGCAGATGTGTGTGAAGTTTGTAATCTTTAATTTTTATTCCAAACACATTAATGTTTCTTACTTCAAAATGACCTGTGTAAACTGTGAAATTTGCTTAAGCTATTAAGAGTAAATCTGTCACACTGACAATTTCAAGCAGTGTCCTTATTGCTAAAAGGGCATATACTGTGTGTTACAGGCTTAATGGCTATTGCTTTTTGCCCTGACGTGCATAAGTTCTTTACTTTCACATTTATTTATTTCCTGATAAGCAATCAATGTACAAAAATAGAAAAGCCAAATGGATTAAGGGTCTGGTTCTTCCCTGATCTCAGTTTAACAAAACAGGCTTGTTGTCATGAGTTGAATCAAATCTATAGTTAAAGGATTTTGTCACCAATGATTGACTAGATCAGTATGAAAAAGCATCAGAACAATAGCTTGTCTTGTTCCTGTAGGCTAGAGGTCCCACACTCATCTTAAGTAACTACATGGACATATGCAGAGCTCAGGAAATTTACGTGTACCTTCTTTGCTGCACAAGCATTTGTGTGCCTAGTACTGTAGCTGTGGTCTAAAACCCCATCCATTTGAAACTTACATGTCAGCTACTTTATTCATGAAAAAACATAACTCTTCATGAATATAAAGGCATGTATGAATATTTGCATCATAGCTATATCCATGTGGATTTGACTAGTACTGTCTCTATTGAGTTACCAAATAACTGTGAGCCTTTCATTTACTAAATGTACCACAAAAGAAAAAATAGAGGGAAAAAAATATAAAGCTGCATACTTTGAGATCTACAGTGGGCTTTAGATATATCTGCCTTCAAAGTAAACAGATACAATTTGCTTTCACCAGTGATATACAGTACAAAATACTTCTGCTGCAATAACTGTAAGTAGTTTACTTATCCTTGTCACCAGTCCTGCATCAAGGAAACAACCAGTACTCATGTGTCCCTGAAAGTGGTTAATTCCTAAAGATTATAAAAAAATTACTAGAGAATACAGAGAAATATTTAAAAAGCAAAGGCAGAGGCTCTTTTGGAGATCATAGAATCATCACAGAATCATAGAATGGCCTGTGTTGAAAAGGACTTCAAAGATCAACTAGTTTCAACCCTCCTGCCATGTGCAGGGTCACCAAACACCAGACCAGGCTGCCCAGAGCCACATCCAGCCTTGCCTTGAATGCCTCCAGGGATGGGGCATCCACAACTTCTCTGAGAACCCTGTTCCAGTGCGTCACCACCCTCTGAGTGAAAAACTTCCTCCTAATATCTAACCTAAATCTCTCCTCTCTCAGTTTAAAACCACTCCCCCACTCCCACTATCAACCCATGTAAACAGCCATTCCCCTCCTGTTGATATGTTCCCTTCAAGTACTGGAAGGCCACAATGAGGTCTCCCCGGAGCCTTCTCCTCTCCAAGCTAAACAAGCCCAGTTCCCCCAGCCCTTCCTCACAGGAGAGGTGCTCCAGCTCTCTCATCATCTTAGTGGCCCTCCTCTGGACTCACTCCAAGAGTTCTGTGTCCTTCTTGTGCTGTGGGTCCCAGGCCTGGACACAGTACTCCAGATGGGGGCTCACAAGAGCCAAGTAGAGGGAGACAATCACCTCCCTCTCTCCCTGCTGGCCACCTCTTCCTTAATGCAGCCCAGAACACAGTTGGCCTTCTGGGCTGCAAGCACACACTTCTGGCTCATATCCAGCTTCTCATCCACCAGGACCCCCAAGTCCTTCTCTTCAGGGCTGGTCTCAAGGAGATCTTCCTCCAGTTTGTATATATACATGGGATTGCCCCAGCCCAAGCGTGGCACCTTGCACTTGGCCTTGTTGAACCTCATTAGGTTTCCATGGTCCTACTTCTCCAGCCTGTCCAGGTCTCTCTGGATGGCTTCTCTTCCCTCCAGTGTATCGACTGCACCGCTCAGCTTGGTGTCGTCTGCAAGATAGAGAATGATCAAGGATATGTTAGTTATAAACTAGAGCATAGGAGAGTTTAGTCCAAGGACCAGGAAATGATTCCAAACAATGAAGCTTAGTAGTAGCATTTCAGGGTAAGGAGGAGTTGTGTGTGTCACTTACAGCTCCACTGCTACATGTGGTGTGCTAGTTAGACTAGATTGGCATTATTTCAGAGAGGGTTAAGCAATTATTGATCCCACAGCTCTTTTCACTATTTCTCCAATTCTAAACATCAAATATTATGTAGGTGGAAGATAAGCATAATCTTGAAGGAGAAAGTTAATATGTGGGGATGTGCCAGAAGTTCCTGTACATAGTATGAGTAAATTTACAGCTAGCTAAAATCTTAGATATGAAACAGTTTTGTCCTTTAGTTTTGTCTGTCATGCAACACATAGTGGGTTTTTACTTAGATTAGTGTTTAGTAAGAAATTAGCAGATAGAGGCCTGATTCAATTCTCAATAGAGCCACAAATACAAGCCTATATTTACTGTATGTACAAAAGGCCCTTTCTCAAGAAGTAAACTTTGGAAGTTATTCTTCATCAGGATTCATAATGCTGCCCTTTGTAGAATGGAAGGATTTCAAAAGATAATGCAGAGGAGGTGAAATCATTAATAAATTACGAGGAAGAGAGAGAACCAAAACATGAGACCTAAAAAGAGTTATAAAGGAAACTTGATCACGATGAGTGCAGAGCCTATTAGAGACAGGCAGCTGATACAGAGGGGATGGTAGCCAGACAGGAGCATCACATGCACACTATTCCCTGCCCACTGCATTGCCTTGCAGAGACAGACATCCTCTGTTACTGGTTTGGCCGGCTGCTGGGGCCATTGATAACCACATGAAACCTGGAATTAAGTTGAGTGCTTTCAGATCAACTCATAGTGGGATGGAGTCAGGCTGTCTGTCCATTGCATTTCACATTGTGAGCACCTAGGGTTTAATCTAAACAAGGGACTTATGAGTGCAAGTATATCACTATATTGGCGTATCATATTGACTTTCTGATAATGTTCTAAGCCAGTCAGGTAAGAAAGAGAAAGTGCCACTGGGTACAAATTGTGGCATCAATTCTCTGCCAGACTGATCAATTGAGTTTATATATTACCTCCAGCTACGCACTTAAAATCTATAGTTTCACTCCCTCCAGTCCACAGCTCACAGTTTAAGTAATTGCAAATGCAAATGAATTTTAAAAGGATTTAGCAGGCTTTAAATTAAAAATGTGTGAACATTGTTTTTTAAGCACTCTAAATTATTTACTAATATAACCCAACTAATTCACTTTTCTCTTCTTTCTGTCTTTACTTGATTTTTTGATCTCTGAGGCCTCAGTGGAGCTTAAAATACCGCTGATAGACTGCACAATAAAACAGTGCTCTATTTTTCCCAATTAAAAAATCTTCAAATTCAGTGTACAGAATAAGTAGCAAAATATCAGCAGTACAAGGACTGTTAAATCCAAAATTAGAAAAAAAAATTAAAAAGAAAAAAATAAAGAAGTTGACGAGATGTAAACAAACAGCTGAAGAGCAAGTGTGAGTACTTAAAGTTAAGCGAGTGTTTTGGGGTTTTTAGACGTAATAAAATGAGAGCATCACAAAAATGCTTACTGCTTTAGAAAAAATGACTGGTTATAAGATGCTAGCTAAGTCTGATTTACCTTAATCAAACATCACAGCTGTTTTCTGTTTTAATCACATCTTTTGGGTTAATCTGTAAGAAACTTGAGTCACAAGATAAACATCACATCAAAGCAATAAATTAGGTCATTTGAACTTGTGCTAAAACAGTGAGCACCATCTTACATTCTTCCCTATTTTCTGACTTCAGTCTCTTAATTGTAGAAATGATTCATAAGCTCCGTCAGAAATGATAAGGGACAGATTCGATACACTGAATAACATGCATACAGAAACAGTGAAATGTGACTTCAGTGGGTCCTTACTGAGCTGGATCCAGTGCCGTACTCAGCTAACACTTCCCTTATATGACACTATTGATATATAGACTGCATAATTTAAGAATAATCTTTAACAAGCAGTTAATTCACCTGTAATATCAGATTTCCCATTACAAAGGCATTGCCTATTCCCTGAGTAGAGAAATGTGATAAAATTCCATTTGTCTTCTTGCTGAGAAAAGGTATAGGTAACTTTATATGTTTGTCCCCACTATTATTATTATTTTTCAAATTCAATTTATTGAGTTGGAAAAAGAAAAATAAACTAATGTGTAAGGATTATAGCCTAATGCATAAAAACATGATATTGGGAAATTTGCAAATAACTGAAGAAAAGTTATTATAGGTTTGAAGGAAGCAAAGTTATATTCTCATTAGAGGGATAAGTATCCCTCACAAAACAAATGTTTGTCCACTTAGTATTGCTTTTTTATTGTTAAAGTTGAAATTTGAAGAAATGTGAGGTATTTCACTGAGTAATCCTATTGCCTTTATTCAAGTATCTTTGTCGAAGTCATCAGTAATGTCAACAAAACTTGGCAAAAAGGCCCTCATAGTCAGCCTTAGTGCTGTTTTAAGACTGTTCTGATTGTGACATTTTTAATAAAACTCTGAGTTAGAGGGAAGTTGCGTTTACATTCAGTGTATATCCTTAAGAAGCTGAATTTTTACCAGAAGACAAGGTTGAATATAAGACTTGAAGTCATATTTCAAAATGCTGATTCCTCACATTTATTTATATCGCTCTGGTGAGGACTTTCTTAATCTAAGATTCAGTAACAGTTAGAGTTATTGGGTGTCCCTTAACACATGGGATGCTCAGAATTCCAGCTTGAAGTATCAGAGCCTAACTAGAAGTATGTACATTATTACACTCCCCTCCCCCCTCCTCCCTCCCCCCCGAATTTCCATTTACTTTCAATGTAGATAATTTAGCCGAGGCTGAAAGATGGAGAAATTCTATTGGTTAACCAATGTTTCCATGCTCTACATCACTATCACAGAACTTAGAGCTGCTATTTTCCATATTGCTGTCATCAACTTACTTCCTTCTCTGTACTCCTAAGGTCTCTCCTGGATACTTCAAGCCACTGTATAGCCATCAGCAGTGGTTGCAGTAGTAGCCTACAGAATAAGCCATAAGAAGTAGAAAAGGGAATAGAAATGTTCAGAATCCACAAGGCTGAGAGGAGAGCTGTGCTTGAGGGAATGCTTTTAAGGACCCAAAGCCCCAACCTTAGGGTTTGCTCTGGTTTTCCTGAGTGATCCTACTATGGATGAGGAATATCTTTAAGCTTAATGGGATTTTGAAATCAATAAGAATCACTTATTAATGGTTCAGGGAAGTTTTTGCACTTCAGAGTGTGAATTTACAAGATGTTAGGTATTCTGCAATAGTTCTCATTCTGCAGTGATGAACCCCTTCCAAAATGGAATGACATACCCACAGGAAGACTGTTTGCATGGGGAGATACTGTAGAGAGTCTGTGTGCTCTGAATCTACATTCTAGCTTACCTTCCCACAGGGCTCTCTTTGTGCACAAGTTAAAGTGTGTGAAATCAGTACTGCCAGCCGTAGGGCAATTTTTGTTGATTTGTAATAAGATGTCATGTATTTCATATTTACAGACATGTTTCTGTAAATACTGATTCAAATAACTGAGACAGTTAAATTAAAAAAAAAAAAAAAAAAATCTGCTGAAGGAATGAATTTCAGGGTGGAGCCGTTTAAACATTTTGTATCTTTGTATATTTTTGTATATTTCAGAAAAAGATGTCTGCAATTGCATAGAGATTCCATCTCATAATCAAAGCAAAAATCCAAACTGCAAAGTTTCTTCATCAAGATGTAATGATCAAGAGAACTGGATATTGCTGCCATGCTACAAGGTATTCTGCATTGTGTCAGAGCTAGTCTTATGCTGTATACCTAGTGGAGATACATACTAGCAGTTTTCATAGGAAAACATCTGTTTTAACTATCTTGTCTTCCCTGGGTGAGATGCACACTGACCTACGCAAAATTTAATACAGATTAAAAGCAGTGACTACATACAGTTGTGTTTCTGATATAGAAACAATTCTTCACATTTCTCCTCCTCTTTTACTGCAAGAATCATATCAGTATTACACTGCATTGGACATAAAATAATTCATCTCTGTTTTCCTGAGAAAATATAATTTATTCAGAGAAAATCTGAGGAAGTGGTCTGATCTGTTTGATATTAAAGACTTATTTGACAAAACAAATGTGCAATAAACACTCAGAAAACAGGAGCCATGCCAGTTAGAATGATAAAAAATCATGTCGAAGAGATAAATGGATCATTAAGGACAAGGTACTTGAATTTTCATTACAAATCGCTACACAATCACTAAAGGTTTCTGAACTTGTCTGGCTTGTTGATCTTGTGTGCTCCTCCTACCTCTAACTATTATGTCTAATATCCATACTATTGCATACCTTTTTGAAGCCTATATATTTCATCCTCTGAAGGTGTTATTAAAAGATCTTTGTAACCATCAGAATTCATGAATTTTGATATACATTGGCCTAAATTGCATTAAGAACTGTTTGCTGAGTAATAATATGAGCATCATACTTAATGAGTCAGATCTTGCATGACATGATTGACATTATATTTGTGAACATATGGATTTTAACTATAGCTTGGCAGCACAGGACTGTTATTTAGTTCAGCATGTTGGGCTGCTGGGGAAACTAAAGCAGAGGGATGACTGAATTATTAGTTCGGATTTTTCCATTTCTGTAGACTTGTAAGTAAAATGCTACTACTGGAAGCCTAAAGATCTAGTTATAAGCAAGAGAGTATCTTTTTCTTAGTATCTTTTTCTTTCTTTTTTTTTCTTTTTTCTTTTTTTTCTTTTTTTTTTTTTTTGTAGATCTGTATAGTCAGAAGAATAATTTTTGCTATGCACCTATCTCCTGCAGTGCACTGAAAAAATTAAATGCTCAAGATGCAGAAGTTATTTACTGCCAGAGCACATCGAAGCTGTACTGAACCAGTTAGATGACAGCTTGCTCTTCAGCGTTTCAGATTCAAGATGAAGCATAGATTAATTCCTAGGAAGTGCAGAACTGGTACTACAAGGGCTGCTCCAAAAGTAATATCTCTATTTTATTATGTTGACCTGCAATGTCAGAGATGAATGTTGGTGCTATGGCAGAAGAGTTGAACGTTCCCACCAATATTCCATTACATTTCATTGCTGTGTGACAGATGGCAGCAGAGGGACAGTCCAACAAAATAGGAATCTAACATGGAAGTGCGTATGAAGAAAAAGTGTGCCATTGAATTCCTCCATGCAGAAAAAATGGTACCCATTGTCATTCAGCAATGCTTGCTGAACGTTGATGGAGACAAAAGAGTGGATGTGAGCACACTGAGGTGGTTGGTGGTGCTTTTTAGCAGTGGCCACAGTGACGGTCACATCTGCTGATGCAGATTTTTCCAAGTACAGCATGCAGACTCTTGCTCATTACTGGTGGAAAGACATAGATAATGGTGGTGACTATGTTGAAAAACAGTGTTTTGCAGTTGAGAAAATGCTATATCAAATAATGTTGTGCTTTTTTTATCTATTGTAGTTTCCATGGAAATAAATAGAAGGCATTACTTTTGGAGCAACCAGTGTATTTATTCTAGTAGTGTGAGAACAAGAAAGGAATTCAGTAATGTATAGATCAAGGAATATTTTGGCTTTCCAACTGAGCTTCAGTTTCAGAAAAATACGTATCTGCAGAGAGGTCTAGATTTAAATGAGACAAAAATTTGACTAAAACTGGTATATTTTGTCATCAGTATGACAGCACTAGGATAAGACAGTAATATTCTGCAGTTGTTACTGGAAACTCTCCAGCCTAGAAGACTGTCTGTGTCTCTGCCTGTTAACTCTGAACTTATAGTTCAACTTAAGAAACAACATATTACCAGAAGATAATATGAAACAAATTGATTTCCCAGTCCAAAACAAACTGCATTCTACAGGCACTTTCCTTTTACTTCTAGTTTTTAAAAGGGATAGTCCATACTTTCATCTTGGCAGTTCTTTTCTTTTCACTTGTCTGTGTCATCCTGTGACAGTTATGCCACAAGGATAAAGGAAAAAATGGCTTATCAGTAAATCTGGCAGGCACAACTTTGCTTTTGAACCCTCTATGTATAAACCTGAATGAGTTGCAAAATCACTCAGACAGAGAAGCATTACAGGAACCATCAAAATAGCATTAAATCACAGTATATTAGATTCACCTTTCTTTTCTGGGGAAGGAAGAGATTTTTTTTCTGAATACATCTGTCTTAAAGAGTTCAAGAAGCTGCAGCAAATCAATAGTACTAGAACAAGTTTCTGAGAACCAGAGATATCCTATTTGATAACCGTTGATCTTCAGATAAAATAGATATTCTAGCAAATACTAACTTGTACCCAGCAGGGGACCAGAGACCTGTGTATATAAAAGCATTACAGTTTTATTAACTCATAAACTTTCCTTTCTCACCAGAACTGGATTTTGGACCTTTGGAGGAGATTCGCATGACCACTATAGAAGGGTGGATGGGAGTAAGATTACTGTGCAGCAAAATGTCCTTGCCCTGTTAAGTGCCTAGTTTCAAAACTATTAATCGAACAGCATACTATGTGTGGGAGTGACAGAAGTGGCAAAAAAGGGATGAAGTAAAGAGCCTTTGGCTATTGGCATCTCCTAATGTATAATGTTCATATGCACAGTATGTGCTTTGAATAAGGGAAGTGAGTTAGCATAAATTTAGGCATTATCTTTCTTTTGGCTACATTCAAACTAAAATAAATAAATATAATTTATATTTTCCTGGTATTTTTATATTCTGTCCCAAATGATATAAATAACTTTCTTAAGAACAAGAAGAAATAACTTCCTTAAGCTGGTGGATGAACTACTCCATCTATGTATCCAATATATTGATTTATATCTGTTCTGGAGTAAATAGTGCACCACAAATTCAAGACCTGTACTCTTGTTTCTATCATTACTTACTTTCATGTATGCATAGACAACGGCTTTTAAATTTAACTTCAAATTTTAGATAAAATTTTGAAATTTTGGGCAAGTTTTATGAAGAAGATATTAAATTTGTATTTAAATTTCCCACCTAATTTGAAGCAGTTGTCAATGCCATTGCTTTCCTTCCAAGTTGGCTTACTCTTTTTTCAAACACACCTTGTACTGCAGCAGCCACTACCAGCCTCAGATATGTCTGGCTCCAATACCAGTATTTTTGATTCTAATGAAATTTAGAATTGATAAAAGCTTTTAAATGATAAGGAGCACCTCCTTTCCCCCTCCCTTGCCCCTTCTCCAAAAAAAAAAAAAACAAAAAAAAAAAACCAACAAAAAAACAAGCAAAAGAACAAGGATGATAAATAAGTTAATCTTACTGTAAATTTATATTAATTTTGTATTCTATCAGCTTTAGCTAGACCACTTGCAAAATGAAAACTGTGTGAACTTGGTCTTATAAGGCTACTAACTGGAGAAGAAAAGAAATCTGATATTTTTACTTAGCACTTTTATGTACTTTTCAGCTATAGATTTCAAAGTGTTTATAAAGCTCCAGAAATATAATTATCTCCATTTCATAGCTGAGGAAATTGAAAGGCAAAATTAAGTGGTTTGCTGAGGGCCACACAGTGAATCATTTGAAGAGCCAAATTGTTACTGTAAATCTCCACACCTAGGCAATGATTATGCTGCTGTGACTCAGACAAGATATTATTCTAGAACATCAATTCTAGAACATCTAGAACATCAATTGCTGCTGCATAACCAGTGTCATACACAGGCTCCAACACACTCTTCATTATGTACAGATGCATGCTGGACTTTTTAACTTGTCTCCATTTTGCTCAGCAAGAAAGTGTTCTTCAGAACTCCCCCAGAATTTTCTCCTAAAGAGTCTGAGCATTTAGAAAGTTTCTTCCTAAAACAGCTAAAAGCAGAGCTTAAGAGTCTAACTTCATTTTGACAGCTGACTTGTATCCAAATTCAGCTTCTAAGCATATCAAAGCATCAGTTTTTCCCATACATTCTCCAGTGACTCTGAAATAAAAGTCTGGGTAACACTGCCATAAATTGTATTAGTGTTTATTTCTGAGTCACAGAAAAATAATGGCATTTTCTGATGACTATAAAATGAATAATTTTGGAGAAATATTCTTAATTCACTCGAAATGTGAGGAAGTCACATAACTTCTAACTGTATTTTGTAAGCTCGAATACTGTGTTGCAGCTGCGAGGTCTTTCATGGAATGGGAGCAGGCTCTGAGTGCAGTTCAATCCAGTGAGAAACTGATGAATGAAACAAAGCATTTCTATACAATATTTTAGAATAAGACTTAATGAAGAATTAGAAAAACAGATAGTGTATAAGGTAAACCAAGTGGTAAATGCACAGTTGACATTTTTAGCATCATGTTCTGGGAAGGAGCTGTCATGTTGGAGACATCTCAGGACAAGATTCATTGCTAAAAACTTTCCAGCAACTTACTATTTCTACAATTTTGCTAATATTAGGCCACCTCCATCCCATATGTCAGCCGTACTCATTCTGTTGTCTCATGTTCCCCTTTGAGTTAAGATGAATCTATGATACCCCATTCCAACTTCATAAGTGCTTCAGAGTCCACAGCAGCTGAAATCCACCACAAAAGTAGTGCATTTTAGCATTAGAAAAGGCCCCATAGCATAATAAAAATTCTTCTAGATATGGACATAATCAAACCTTGATTTTCTTTTCTGAATTCACAATTAATTTTTGCAAATATTTTCACTGTGATTTTCTTCTCTTTGCAGATTTATAAACTTTCAGACTAGGAAAAATTCACTATGATAGTGTCTCACCATCAGTGTATGTAGACAGTAAGACTTGTTTTAGAAATACAATTGATCTCATTTTAAAATTGACAAAGTACGGTGAGCCTATTGCCTTCAAGAAACTGTTCTGATGTTTAATTATAGAATTCTGCATATTTTGCAAGATATAATTTGTTGAATACGTCTGCAAAGGAAGAAGGCCCCATATGTCAGGTGCCTTCTCTATCTGTTCATATAAATACATCACATTCTAAGACTCATTTGCCAAAGTTTAGAACAATGCAGTGATGTTCCTTTCACTTTTATCCTAGTATTACTTCGTATTTTTTGTTAAGTGCAGGTCTGGCAGGTAGATAGGGTGTTTCCAGTGTGGAGTGTAGAAATGAGGCCTGGTTCCCTGTTCCTGATTATAATCCTCCTTTTATCCAGCAAAAGATGAACCACTGAATCACTAAGGCAATTTCTGTTGACCAACAAACATCCTCTTTCTGAAGCGTTGTTTTCAGAGGTAGTCTTCCTAAAAGTGTTTCCTAAATATATATTCTTGACTTTTGGGTCAATTTTTTGTTTAAATATATTTTACTGGTTCTTGACCATCAACCAATCAACTCTAATCTAATCTTATAAAAGTAGCTCATTTTTTCATCTCTTCTCATTTTTCTCATTAAAGGCTGGTGAGCCTCACCTCTGTGCCTGGGAAGATCATGGAGCAGATCCTCTTAGAAGCTATGTTTAAAGCAAATACAAGATAAAGAGGTGATTCGAGACAGCCAGCAAGGTTTCATCAAGGGCAGATCATGCATGACCAATCTAGTGGCCTTCTGCAATGGAGTGATGGCTTCAGTGGACGGGGAAGGCTGATGGATGTCATCTACCTGGATTTCTGCAAGGCCTTTGACACCACATCCTTCTCTCTAAATTGGAGAGGTGTGGATTTGAAGGATGGACAGTTCAATGGATTAGGAATTGGCAGGCTGGGCACAGCCAAAGTGTTGTGATCAAAGGTTCTGTGTCAGGGTGGAGGCCGTTTCACAAGCGGTGTCCCTCAGGGGTCGGTGTTGGGACTAGTGCTCTTCAACATCTTCATCGGTGACATAGATGATGGCATCGAGTGCACCCTCAGCAAGTTTGTGGATGACACCAAGCAGAGCGGTGCAGTCAATCCATTGGAAGGAAGGGAAGCCATCCAGAGAGACCAGGACAGGCTGGAGAAGTGGGACCAGGGAAACCTAATGAGGTTCAACAAGGCCAAGTGCAAGGTGCCACGCTTGGGCCGGGGCAATCCCAGGTATTTATACAAACTGGAGGAAGATCTCCTTGAGACCAGCCCTGAAGAGAAGGACTTGGGGGTCCTGGTGGATGAGAAGCTGGATATGAGCCAGAAGTGTGTGCTTGCAGCCCAGAAGGCCAACTGTGTTCTGGGCTGCATTAAGAAAGAGGTGGCCAGCAGGGAGAGAGGGAGGTGATTGTCTCCCTCTACTTGGCTCTTGTGAGCCCCCATCTGGAGTACTGTGTCCAGGCCTGGGACCCACAGCACAAGAAGGACACAGAACTCTTGGAATGAGTCCAGAGGAGGGCCACTAAGATGATGAGAGAGCTGGAGCACCTCTCCTGTGAGGAAGGGCTGGGGGAACTGGGCTTGTTTAGCTTGGAGAGGAGAAGGCTGCGGGGAGACTTCATTGTGGCCTTCCAGTACTTGTAGGGAGCATACAAACAGTAGGGGGAACAGCTGTTTATGAGGGTGGATAGTGATAGAACAAGGGAGAATGGTTTTAAACTGAGACAGGGGAGATTTAGGTTAGATATTAGGAGGTTCTTCACACCAAGGGTGGTGACACACTGGAACTGCCCAAGGAGGTTGTGGATGCCCCATCCCTGGAGGCATTCAAGGCAAGGCTGGATGTGGCTCTGGGCAGCCTGGTCAAGTGGTTGGGGATCCTGCACACGGCAGGGAGGTTGAAACTTGATCACTGTGGTCCTCTTCAATCCAGGCCATTCTATGATTCTATGATTCTATGATTCTATGATTCTATGATTCTATGATTCTATGATTCTATGTGGTATCCAGTTTTGTAATTCACCAAAACTTCATCTAAATAGTTGGAAAAAACATTTTGCAGTATTGGATCAAACCTTGATCCACAGTCAGCACCACCAGCAACACTGTACATCACTGATGTGTTTTCATTACATAACTCCACTTTAAGGGCTGCAAATAAAGCAGTTTTTAATCCATTTAATGTGACTTTTTAATCCAATCCAGTTGCTATAGATTGCTTGAGGCCTTCCTTTTCTCACTTTTCAAAAAGATGGCTTATACTTGTAAAGAAAGCAACTTGGAGAATCCTAAAATACAAGGACCATCAAGAGAACTATGCTGGTGTCACCTAAGTAGTAGTCTTCAATAGAAGTAAAGAACAAAACAACTTTTTGTTTCTTCAGAAATATCAATTTTTCATGGCATGGTGGGGACAGGTATTTCTACTAGTCTCCCAAATGAGGTAAATTAGATGCTTGCAAGACAGCAAAAAGGATGGGTACCTTTGCTTCCTATGTTTTGAGCAATTGGCTAAATTCAGTTGTTCAGCTTGTTCCTTTAAGTCTCTTAGATATAAAATAATCAAAGCCTTTTGATATGAGTATACTCATTTTTAGCAGTTGCTGCCTTACCTCTTCCTTTGTTACAGATGGCAAACTTTCATTTCCATCCACAACATCATATGGGATGGATACATCCTCCTGTTTCATTCCAAGTGCGGAACAGAAATATTTATTAAACATTTCTGCCTTTTCTGCATCATTATTTATGATTTCTACCATCTGCATCTTCAGTGGAACCACATTTGACCTAAGACTCTTTTTATGCTAAACTGTTTAAAAATGTGCCTTCTTGTTTTTAACCATATTGGCCACTGACTTTTAACTGAGTCACTAATTTATCTATTACTCAAAAGTCTCAGTATATAACTTATCCATGCTCAATTTCAATTTTTATATAGAATTATTTCTTGTTTTACATGGCTTTGCGTGTTTTAATCAGGGCATTTTGACTACTGTACACTGCTGTATGTAAGTGAAATTAGATTATGTCCTTGAACAATTCCCAGTTTTCATTAATACTTCCTAATTAAAATTTACATTCCTGCTCAGTTATGTTAACTCATTCAAGCTTCGACAAACTGGCCTTCTTAAACATCTAATATAACCATTATGACTTGGTGTTATGTACACATCAAATTCATAAAATAAATATAAGCAGACTCTGATCATTAGTCCTCAGCTCTTCGTGTTTCATATTGATAGGTGGGCATAGGTATCTGCTTGGGCATCAAAATGATGTTCAGTTTTCAATGTCTTTATGAATGATGCAGAATTTTCTACACTCTCGTAGTATCTGCTAATATTTTAGAAGCTGTAAGGAATCTTTTTACTGGCAAAAAAATAAAAAATAAAAAAATCTCAGCAAATATTCCCCAGTTTAAACTCCCTATGATAGAACTGGCCTTACCCCACCCCCACTCCCCTGAAGCAAGGATGCTGAAGGAGTAGCTCATCTCATTGTTTACAAGGCTGTATTTTCTTTGTAGTATACACAGATTTCTATCCAGTTATGTTTTAACTGGCACAGGGTTAAGGTAGCTTGATTATTGCTGACTCTTCAACCTGCACCATTGTATTTGGTGCAACTGTTGATTTCCAGTTCCTCCCTATAAAAAAAATTAACTGCTGTTCAGAAAAATTCCAGCATTATGACATTTTACCAAGTTTCACAAATGCTAACTATGTGACATTTATTCTAATACATGAATACAGCCTCTGTCCAATTATTACCAAAATGCTTGAACATGAGAACATGAATTTAGAGATTTCTTCAAAATGTATTTTTTGTACATGCTTAATTTCTTGATTTTGTCACATAACTGGTAACCTGGCTGTACACACATGTATTTGCCATAATTTCCCTTCAACAGTATTTCATGTTTAATTCAATGCCTTTCTGACTACATTTTGCTGTTTTTTCACTGATTGGTATGGCTCCTACTGAGATGGCCAACAGGAACATAGAGTTTCTCATCCCTCTGGTAGGGAAATCATCACAAGCGGTTAAATGAAGCCTGACAAAATATTGCTATCATCAGCTTACATCTAGCTAACTTAAATCTCACAGAAGCTTGAATTCAAACCAGTCATCTTTGGTCAAAAAATTGTCAGTTGTCCTTCTAGCCCTTGGAATGTCCTGCAGGTTCTTCTTAGTATGGTTTCAATAAAGCTGTCAGCAAGAACTGCATTTTATTGTCCCTCTAAGGATGCATTCATGAGCTTTCTCAAGGTTCTTCTGCTCTGAACTGTTTCTATTTTTTATGAGTGTTAATCTGAAAGTGACTTCTTAAAATCAACCAAACAATGTGAAGAAATAAACTTCATTTACAGGTCATCATCTTGCACGCAAAATGATTAATTATAAACAGATAATGTTTGACTTAACTATCGTGAAACAGTTGGCAAGAAGTTTGTAGATTGAAATTTTTTTGCCTAAACTATTAATGAAATAATTTCAACCGAAGAACAAAAGAAACCAAGTTTGCACTTGAATAATTTGCAAATAGGAAAAAAGAAATAGATTTGTCAAATTAATTATTCATTGTAAGTAGTTCAACCAGATCTATTCTACCCCCTCTATTTTTTTTAAAACATTTACATAGTTTTTAAATTCTTAAAGTGGTTTGGGAAATTTAAAGATTAAAATTTGCTATAAATGCTTAATACAATGATAATTTATATATGACAGTGTAAATGTACAAACATACTTTACTTAGCATTGAAATAGGCAGTGAGACCATGAAAGAATGGTTGCAATAACCTTAACTCTTAAAAAATGTGAAACTCTTATATTTTTCCTACAGACTGGAGTATGAACTTGTTACCTGCAGTTTGAGGATTACTGCTGCAAGTGACCCAAACCATAGTTTATGGACCTTTGGCATTGTGTCTGTACCAGGGTAACAAGAGCACTGACAGGGATGAAATTGTCACATTACACACTCTTAGATATCACAGGGGTACTAATTTCAAGGAATGCTCATCTGTAGCTCCATGATTAATGAGCATGACTTTTTTTCTAAAGGAACTTTTCAAATTATGACCCAATCCAATAAAAATTAGCTGGCTGGATCAAATTTTTTTACAAAAGGCAAGCAAAGGAGCAAACAGACAAATGTGTGAATACACTTAGCTCAATGAGCATAATTTCAGTGGGACTTATTTATATATATAAATATATATATATAACTGCTTTCTGATAACTGTAATAATATCATCAAACATATAAAAATTGCTCAGATTCTGGTCTTCTTGTCCATATAGCGTAATAGTCCAGATCATACAAAAGCTTACACTCTCTAGTTTAGTTGCTAATAAAATCATAACTAGTTGCTAAATTTAGAAGACTAAATGTGATTAGAGAGATCAGTGATAGAAGTGATTTTGAAATCTGACCATAACATAGAAAAACGAAATAAAGATTTTCTTTTTTCAGTTCGTTTTTTTTTTTTTTTTTTTTTTTTTTTCTAAAAATGAGTAAATTTCACAGACACCTGAAAGAAATGAATACAAAACACTCAAAATTATCTAAAGATAATGTGAGATATAATAGCAGGTATGAATAAAGTAGGAAAGAGAAAGTGTTTCAGATATTAGCCTACAAATGTTCTTTTCAGCTCTGTAGAAGAAATACGAAGCAGTAAAAAATCTACAAAGGAATCATAATGAGAAGTACCACTGTTTGAATTTATTTACTGTGGCAATAGTAGTCTGGCTTCATGAAGAAAACTGTGCAGTATCTCAAATGTGATGTTGGTTAGAAAGCTTTCAGAAGTCCTTTAAATAGGAAAAAATTTTATTCTCAAGTATTCAGTCTTTACCATATGACCTCATATTCTTGTTTTTATTTATTTCTAGACAAAAGTACACCTGGAATTTTAATACTTATTTTTAAAATAGTCTATAATTTAGATAATCTGTTCCTTTGTATTGTTAAGAGGATAAAATAATCACAAAATAATTCTGTAGTATCTAGCAGCTTTTGGTATTAAAAGGCTTGATGGGCAACAAATTGCTCTTGGTATGGGTAGTGCCCATACTTCTTAGTCTAGTCACTGGCTGTAGAAAATATGATTAGTCTGGAAGACTATGGCTGTAGAAGTCAAATGTACAGTACTACATGTTTGATAGCAAAATAAAGAGTACAGTACAGATTAGCCAATGGAAGTTGTTCAGTGGCCTTTGGATGAGGCCTTAATTTACCATCTCCAGATTGCAACAATAAAAATAAGTGGATGACAGTAGAGGAATCTTAGAGTCATAGAATCATTTGAGTCAGAAGGGACCCTTAAAGTTCACCTGGTCCAACTCCTCTGCAGTGAACAGGGACACTCATAGCTCAGTCAGTGCTCAGAAACCCATTCAGCCTGATCCTGAATATTTTCAGGGGTGGGGAATCCACCACATCTGTGGGCAACAAGTTCCAGTGCTTCACTATTCTTCTCATATAGAACTTTTTCCTTTCATCAGGTCTAAATCACCTCTCTTCTTATGCAACCATTTTCCCTTGTCCTGTCACAACAGAATCTGTTAAAGAGTCTGGCCCCTTTTTTCTTAGAGCCCCCCTTCAGGTACTGAAAGTCCACTATTGTGTCTCTCTGGTCTTCTCTTCTTCAGGCTGAACAGCCTCAGCTCTTTCAGCCATCCTCATAGGGCAGATGTGCCATCCCTTGAATCGTTTTGGTGGCCCCCCTCTAGATATGCTCCAACAGGTCCATGTCTCTCCTGTACTTCTCCTTGTCCAACTGAACCACAGCTGTCCAACACAAACCACAGATGCTGTCGTAGACCCTTCTACATTAGAAAAATCCGGAGACTATTAAATTTACCACGTCCTAGCTCACCCCATCTCCCACCCTTGTTATACAAAATACTGCAAGTTTACAGGGGACTCAGGAACAAAAACTAAGTCTGAATTTACAGGTCCGGATTGGAAGATCAGAACTCCTTTACCCTTTTAAAATGTAAAGGGTCTCTGTCATTCAGCATCTTTTCACAGCAAAAGTCTGAGGAGTGAAGGGGGAGGTCAGGGGAAGAGAGGAACACTTCGCACTTCACCTGCAACAATTTCTCAAACCTCAATAAACAGCAAATTTTCTATACTTTCCTGAACACATAATTCTACCCCTTTTTACTAGACTTCTTCCTCCAAGGAATCTCCCTGGAATGGAGTTTCGTATGATAGACTGTCACTGATGATTAAAAGCTGTGTCATCATTGACCTTATGTACAACATCATTATTCACAGCTAACTGGTTTCCAGGTACAGAAAAGTGGTTTTGTCCCTATAGAAAAATGAGATTATAACATTTTATCCAGAAATTAAACCCAGTTTATTGACGCCTCATCATGGTTAGTGCAGTACTTAATTTCAACACGTTAAAGAATTAATGAGTCTCATATACGCTTCCTATGCGCACTCTAAACTTGCATGGTTATAAAGTTGTGGGGTTTCAGGTTGATTCACTAGCTTGGGAACAATAAAATACAATTAATTGTTGCAACCACTGTTCTAAATGAAACCTGCATCTCTAATGAGACTGAATATAGAACAAAGTTGCTGCATGTTGTCTGCTGGCTTCCAAAGTGATCAGACTGAATTTCACCTCTTTCTCTTGAAATTATGCCTCTGTTTTTAATTAAAAGGAGAGTGTTTTATTAAAGAAATCCATGTGGGTGTTCTGTGGTTCTTTACTGCACAATACCAAATTGTATCAAATGT
Source organism: Tympanuchus pallidicinctus (assembly GCF_026119805.1). Classification (NCBI taxonomy): domain Eukaryota; kingdom Metazoa; phylum Chordata; class Aves; order Galliformes; family Phasianidae; genus Tympanuchus; species Tympanuchus pallidicinctus. The sequence continues at coordinate 1,094,250 of NW_026294802.1, forward strand.
TGTTCTGCGTATTTCTCCTTAAGCCTACACAAAGTTTTCAGTCCTGCTAGTGTAAGCCAGTACATAGTCCTGGTAGATTTTCTTTACTATCTCAATCCCAAATGGATCAAAATTTTACATACACAAGACAGTTTCTCAAGCAAGAAACAAGATAAAAGTCCCATTACAGTGCAAAGCTATTTTAACACTTTCAACCTCCCTTTTTAATAGAGAAGTAACATCAGAATCACACATTATTATTGTATCTGTTACAAGCATATTTTAATCTCAAAAATTTATTTCCAAAAGTGAAAAAAACTTGAAAATAACAATAGCATTATTTTTCTAAATGAACAGAACATCTGAGAAAGTTTCTCGGACAATATAATTTGGATGTTTTCGACATCACTTGTTTTATTTCACAACAAACTTACATTTTATTACATGATTGCTTTCCCAATTATAGTGCAAAGTAAAAAGCATCATCAAATAGTTTAATAGGTGCAGAAGAAAATGTAGTTTTGTTCATCAAATGATGCAGAAAATAACGTGACAATGAAAAAATCTGTGTGTTCGGATGGGAAATTATTGCCATGGAGTTACTTATCCTATATCTCCTCAACAGAAGCAAGGGATGGAGGGCCCCCAGGTTTGATTATTATTTTTCTGATAAAGTGTGCACTGGAATAAATGGAAGATTTCCTCTTCCAGACAGGTTCTGCAGTCCTCCCAGTAAGTGTGCAGTCTCAACAGTTAAAAGACAAACTGCATTTATCCATGAAAACAGAAGTCCATGCTTAGGCTGCAGGGTAGGAGATTTAGGAAAAGAGACTAAAGGAAAACTGTTTGTATTTCTACCACAACCTACTCAGACATATACTAATAGAATTTTAAAGGGTCTATACACATCCACCAGTGCTCAGATGGCATGCTGATAAGTGCCTTCTGGTGATTTTCAGATTTCCGTCTCAGACGTTGGCCTGTGATTACCTCTATCTGCCTCGCAATACAAAGCACTAATCTGTTTTAAAATAAAGGCTCAGGCCAGCACATGTGGCAGAAAGCAGTTGGTCACCACTGCACACCACAGTATCCTTTCGGGGCCTGCATCCAAGTCGCGTAGCTCAGGTATGCATTATTTATGGCAGTGCCTCCAAGTGATTACCTCCAGTTAACTTGAAGCTTCTCTTAAAACAAAGGTTGCTCTAGTCCAGCTCACCGTTAGTGTGAGGCCCTACTTGTTCCTGTTCTCCCCCACGGTGTAAGCAGACATAGCAGCCCTCTGTCTAATTAGCTGTCTTTAAGGCAGGGCTAAGTGGGCTCAGTGGGGGGAAGAGGCTTTCTTGGGCCCCTCCAAGCCTCTCCTCAGCTCGGGCAGACAGAATGTGCATGGCCTCCAAGAAGCATAGCAAACTCACTGACATTATGTCCACAGGTTATCATTATCATCTTTTTTTTTTTTTTAAAAAAAAACCTGATCGATCGCTCCTAACCACAATGATGCTTCAGGGCATCTCTCTCTCTGCTGGGGAGTGATTGACCATTGGGTATCATTAAAGAGGAGAGGTGAGGGGAGGGAAGGAGGTGAGGGGAAAACGGAGGCAGCTGCTGCAGCAGCATCTGCTCCAGCTCCTCCTTGTGCTCTCCTCTCCCTCCTGGATGTTGCTGACCTTTCACTCAGGAGCCAGCTGGAGCCAGGAGAGATATAATTGAACAGCCTCCCCAGTTATGTTTGGGGTTTGGGTGATGGAGGATGAGGATATAGCACTGAGAAGTGAGAGGAGATGAGGGGGAACAGGAAAAAAAAAAAAAAAAAAAAAAAACACCCAACAACTTTGGATGACCTTCAAAGGCTAATTGCTGGGCTTTTCTTTGGCCTTTGCTGGGTTTAGGCTTGCACAGGGACATGGACAGTGCTGGGGTCATCCTTCCCCATGTACAGGCACTACCACCACCAAGGCTTCTTCCCAGTGCCAGCCGTTCCTGCGTACTTGGCTGTGGGCAAGCTACAGTGGCTGTCCACACTTCTTCTGGGTGAGGCTGCATGGGCTGGAGAGGGTTGTCCATTCCTCAGGCCTCCCTCATTGGTCTCCCATTGGAAGGTGGGAGGGGAGAAGGAAAAAGCTCTGCTTTATATAAATGCATACATACGTGTATATGGATGTATAAAAATGCAGAAGTGTACATTAATATCTTCACACATTTTTAAAGTGACTGTTTTCTTCCTTTACAATAGAAAAAAGAATGGTAAATAAAACCAGAGGCGACCCAGCTCAGGAAATTCAGCTGCTGTTCTCTCCGCTCCTCATTCCTCTCACATTTACTCTTTTTCTGTTCTTTTGTTTGTTCCCGGGATTCTGCACCTCAACAGTGTAGGCCATGCATTTCCTCCTTCTCCACTTTCCTCCCCCTTCCCCCTCAATCCGGGCTCCCCCCTTGCCATTTTAACATAAGTAAAAAGGAACGAATGAATCTCAGCTGAGTTAAATGGGTGACAAGGGAGATGGAAAGAAGGAAATTCATCCCTTCTTGTCTTTGAGAGCAATTTAATTAGGCTCAGGCCCCCTGTGAGTGGGTAAGGGGAAGGCTGAGGATTGGCTCTTCTAGGTTTCCTCTGAAGGCAAAAGCGGCCTTGGACACACATACAGAGAAAGGATTTTTAGAGGATCATGTAAGAAGATCAACAGATAAGCAGCTAATTTTGTGTACTTAGGGAGCAAATGAGTGTGCGCACTCCCAGCGGAATAGCCAGATTGATGGGATGAGAGGAAGAAAAATAAGGAGGAAGCAAGGAGAGATCTTAAAGTATTTCACTGTTACTGCTGATCACCAAAATTAAAGATTTATGCTGCTTGATAGGGTACTCTGACTTTCACATCAACTGTGCGTGTGTACATATATCTACATACATACATATATAGATATAGATTTTTTCTTTATACAGCTCAGTTATTTCAAGAATTTTCATCAGAAAACCACTTTTGAACTAATTGGAGTCTGTGGAGAGGAAACCTCATTTTTGGTTCAAATGAATTTTCTGAAAATGTCATTTGATTCGGGAAATATGACTGATCTGCCCGATTTCTTGATAAGAAATGAAATGAGCCGTTGTCCTTCAGGATATCATAGACTTGAAATGGGGGATTTTATGGTTAATGCCATCAGATAGAAGTGTCCTACTTTGAAAGGAGAAGTCCATCAGCCCCAGGGAAAGGCTGAAGCCTGAATTTCTTCTCTAAATCCACAGCTGCAGTTAGAGCTGGCACAGAGCAGTGATAGATTTTTTTTCCTAAGCAATAATTACAAAATATACAGCAATAAATAACAAAATGATTAATAAAAAAAAAGTTAATGCTTTTCCACCTCTTCATTTTAATTAGTATTTTTTCCCCTTAGTGTTGTGGTCAGCACTGACCACAGAGGCTAAAATTAACCCCAAATATTGTTTTAATTAACACACTTGCTCAGAGTAAACCTATATCTGGAAATGGCTGAGACACACAGGATCCTTTGGATGACAGTGTACAGTGTTACTTCCATTTTTCATGTGGGAAAATTGAAAAAGGCAAGATAAGTGACTTTCCCAAGGCCACGAAAGGAATTATTCAGAGTGACGAGAAAGTCCCACATAGTACTTACAGGAGGGCTGGAACCATTAGTTAGTTTATTTTCTTCATAGCAGCATATACGCAAATAGAAATATAATCATATGGACACGAGAAGAGACAAAGAGAAGACCAAAAATGTGTAAGCAACATTTTGGGAAAAAAAAAAAAAGCCAATTGAGGCAAATTTTGAAGAAATAGTTTTTAAATGAAGTATTAAATAGAAGCAAACTGAGTAACACTTGTAGCAGATTTCGATCTAAAAAAAATGTATAAGAGAAAAATTATTTGCAGAGATTTCCCAGACTACAGTGTTTTGATGCAAATTTGGACTTGGAGTTTTAGCTCCCTCATTTTGCCAATACTGCAAGCATACAAACTTCCATATAAGCACATATAAGCACACTGCTGTCTGCTATATTTATGGCAAGACTCCTGGGGACTTTTCTAGAAGAAAGTATTTACAGATCACACACACACACAAAAATCCAACAGAAGAAAAGAAAAGAAAGAAAATCTCAGGTGTTCAAATTCCACAGTCAAGAAATCATTAAGGAGTAACAGAAAATGTCTCATTCTGATAGAGGTTTTAGTGGTTTATTTTAGTGATGCAGCATCTCGTTAGTAGTGGAAAAATTCCCAATTCCTTTACTGACAGCACTAAACTCGTTTCTCTGTATACAAACTCACTTCTCAATTAGTTGCTGGACAGGCCATCTCTTAAATGCACAGAATGGAAGTAGCAAGATGATGTACTACTCTAACCTTTTCCCTGTTAAATGGAAACAAATGGGCCTTTCTGTGATGCATCACTGATTATCCTCCATGCTTCTTTATATTTCACAATAATGTCATGCTGCAGCTTTGCTAGGGCTCTTACAAGACAGAAATTTAAAATGTGCTAGAAACAACATAGCAATGCACACTTCGTGTTTCACACATTCTTATTAAACATGTAAATATAGATAGATGATACAGGACTAAACAGCGGCCCGTAGGAAGACAAGTCCAAGGACAGCAGCTTACAGAGAGGATCTCTGGCTCCACAATGTTACTCTGTCCTGCCTAGAGTCTCTGCTAGGTGTGGCCTGCTTGAATCTGTTATTTAAGGGAGCAAGCCTTGGAGCAGCTTACTGTAAGCACCCTGAGGTATCAGGAAAAAAAATCTGGTAACATTTTGCATGAACAGTGTTTTAATAATACTGTGTGTGAGCCTCATTCTGCTTTCTTTTCGCCTACTAGTTTTCAATAGGTATGACAATTCTGGATAGTGTGAAAAAAATCCTACGTGAAAAATATTTCAGTATTCCTCAGTCAGGATGAAATCACATTGTACTACATAACTCTGACAGTCAAGTGTAAGTATTACAGATGGAAGAGAGTTATTAGGTCATCTAGACTTGCACAGGATTGTTCCCCACAGTATCTTCTCCAATTCCAAAAGTAGACTAGTTTTAATTGACACTGGCAATGGGCTTTCCATCATGTTCCTTAGGAGACTGTTCCACTGCCTGAACTCAGTATTAAGACATATATCCTGATATTCCTGATAGTCCAAAATTTCTGTTGTTTAATTTTGCATTGCACCAACAATATATGCCTCCTTATACTGCACTCTACAACATGAGACAAAAGTACCACTAGTTTCCCCAAAAAGACATTTCTGCTTATGAGCATGGAATATGTGCTTTCCATTGGGTGGATAAATGTATATGATATACAGCATTCTCTGAGCACAACATACATTTGTTTTGTACAACTGCTGAATAAAGAGCAGGCCCAAAAGAATTACAATGATGGAGACTTTGATGTACGAACAGTTAGAAGTGCAGAAGAGGAGAACACATAACTCAGCCCCAGATTGCACCCTCAAGAAATCATGTTGAGATTCCCAACAGGTAAACACCCTGACAAATCCTTACTGGTTTGATGAAAGCAGTTTGCTAAAATACTGAAAGAGTACAGAGTTGGTAACATAGTGGATAGATCAATTTCTTTTCCTACAATTTTGCAATACCATTCCACTAGAGTAATGTTCTACTCACCTAGTATCAATTCAATTAAAATACATCTAAGAATATTAGAAAAATATACATGTATATTGATAGATATAGTTACATAGAAAGTGCAGTAAAAAGAGCTCTTTCAATTATAGCACGTTTGTTATTGTGTTCTGTTATGGGTTTTTTTGTGTTTTTTTTTTTACTCTTAAATGTGCTGTACAAACACCAACTAAATGAATAATTAGAGATCCTTTTAGAGAAGGTAAACACTATTCCCAGATGGCGATTGAGGGGATCATCCTGAGAAGTACTGAGTAGATTGCTTCTCAAGATTTGAGAGAAAACTGAAAGTGCGTGGATTTTTTTTTTAAGGCCACAATATGGCAACATGGTGTATCCATGGTGTATCCAGCTTTATGTTTTCCTGGTACCAGGTCAAAAAGTCTTGAGACCACACCACACAAAATTCTGATCTTTTATAAGCTGTCACATCAAGGGTGATGAAAATGATCAAATAGTTTAATTCTGTAGTAATAAACTTTATAACAGCATATGTTATCTGTCCTCCCCCCTTCAGCTTGATACTAGCCTGGGTATTTTCTGTCCTCTGACATGAAGGCAACATAAGCACTATATAAAACCTTAAAACCAATATAAACCGTTGATAAACTGTCTCATTCTGCTAATGTCCATGAACAGCATGGATCAAATCTGTCCTCTAAGTGCAGATATTTCAGTACATCACACTGACTATTTATGAGCAAGACTTTTAAGGAACATGACATCAAAGCTTTAACGTTGTAGGCCATAAGAATATTCTCAGGGCAATCAAAGCAATGTGATGTAGCGTTAAGAGCTGTGACCACAGCACTGACTCACTGTGATCCAGACAGTTAATGACAGATGAATTTGGTGCACATGACTGAATATGCAGCATGGCTTGTTTCCATTCAAGCATGGAAACAGACCAAGGGTAGAAAAATAATCATGGATGCAACAAAACAATGAAAAGTTCCCTGTGAACACCATTTATGGTTGCAGTGTAGGTGGTGTCTGACTACCTATTAGTCTTCAACTAACTCAACTGCTGTATTAACAGCTGGTTGAGTAGACAGAGTCAGAGAGTATATTATCAGCACCCATTCTACTAGTCCCGTGTTTAGCATCTTGCAATTCAAGGCACAACTACAATAAGTAACAAGGCACTGGGCAGAGGTTGAAGAGGAGGAGCAGAGGCCAGAGAACAAGCAGCAGAACATTAGATTTCTTTTTAAAAAATAAAATAAAATATGTATCTGTAGAGTTAATTATCACTGTCCTTTGAATAGCTATAGTTAAGGACATAACTGCTTTTAATTAATCCATGCTGCATTTAGCTGCTTCAAATTCTGATTATTCTAGTGTCTGAGTAACTGCTCAATTGCTTGTCAAGTGAAACATGAGTACTAGTAAGGATGAAAATAATACACTGTCCAGTGGGAAGGCACTAGCAACTCATTGTTTGTTAGTGGGAAGAACGAAGTATAGATTTCCCAGTTATATCAGTTGGTAAAAACCTGAGAAGAAGGGATACTTGAAGCACGGCCATTTGTGACAAAAATGAAGCCTGTCTTCTTCCACATATTCTTAGCCAATTCTTAGACATTCCATTCTTCTATTATGAAAACTAGGCAGGGGATCTCCTGCCATTTACACCCGAGTCATTCTTACCATCCCTATGCCTCTCCTAGCCGTAATGCTCAAAATGTTCCCCCAGAAATCTACCGCTCTTCTCACTCTCTGTGAGCTAGTCTGTGTCATTCACCTAAAATAAGAAACACTGGTTTGACACACAGCTCAAGGAAGGTGACAAATCACCTGCTAAGGAGAGGGGAGGCTTTGAAGGAGCAGAGGAAATAAGGAGTAGTAAGAACCTGATGGTGGTAAGAGACTTTGAGACAGACTTAACCACCTCATGCAATTTCACTCCGAGTTTAGTTTCCACCTCCTTAAATTTCATTTGCAATACTGATTGTGTGTTTATGTCCTAGTTCAGTAAAAAGCTGCTTTGAAAAACAATACAGAAGTATGCATTAGCTAGACACTGTCCATACTAAACTTCAGTGTTCAAACAGACAGCGGATTCATGAAGACTGTGCATTAATTTTTAGTGAGCTTTGAAATCTTTTCAGTAAGAATATACAGAAACCCTGGTTTCTTTTATAGAATATACCTTTGTACACTGAGTAAAATTGCCAGATCACAAAATTGAAGAGTAATACATCAACTCATGGAGCCTCAGTCATAGCTAACAATAAAGCAATGACACACACTAGCATTTTATCGAAGTATGCAGGTTGTTCTAAAAGTAATGCCTCCTATTTATTTCCACAGAAACTACAACAGGCACATACAGCACAGTAACACCACTTGATAGAGTAAATTCTCAGCTACAAAATACTATTTTTCAGCATATTCACCACCATCAGCTATGCATTTTCACCAGCAATAAAGAAGAGCCTGCATGCCATGCTTGCAAAAATCTACATGGCCATCTGGAACGTGATTTTTCTTTCACAATGCTGTTGCCAACGCTGAAAGGCACCACTCATCACCTCATTGTGCTCATATCCACTGTTAGGCCTCCAGAAAAATTCAGCAAATTTTGATAAATACCAATGGGTGCCTTTTTTTTTTTTTTTTTTTCTTTTTTTTTTTTCATGGAGGAATTCAATGACACACACACCTTTCCTTCACACTTGCTTCCATGATCAGACACCAATTTGTCAGACTGCCCGTCTGCTGCCACTTGTCACAGAACAACAAAATGTAATGGAATATTGTCAGGAAAGTTTAGCTTCTACTATCATACCACCAACATCTGCCTCATGGGCCAACAGAATAAAATAGAAGGTATTATTTTCAGAGCAGCCTTCATAATTAATTTTTATTGGAATATAACATACTTAATAATAAGAGGAAGTATTCATAAAATTCAACATACCTCCAAATGTGAGAGAATTAATTTTACCACTTATTCCAAAATAAAAAATGTCACAGCAGAACTCTAAACTGATGGTATGTGCAATTAGAAGAGAAAAATGCCCAAAATGTCTCTATGCAGTCAAAATCTAAAAATGGCATCTAGACCCCTTATCTACACCTAGTATGCAAAAGTACCTAGGAAGAAGAAATCACAAAAACCAATTCCGTTCTTTGTTCTGTTCCTGCTCCAAGTGAGAGATACACAGGTAACTACTCAGTCTCCAAGATGATTTTTCTACTTAAGAGATGTTTCCTAAGCCCTCTTCAACTACTATCTCTGAAAGGGCTCAGCAATACAACTGGAAATTTAGGTATAGCACACCTTGAAGATAATGAAATATACAAAGAAGCAGACAAGAATGAATGAGTAAAGCATGGAGCCCAGACTGAATGACAACCTCTGGAACCTCTCTTTCTCCTTGCTGGACCTGTTAAATCTGCTGTTAGTAACTGCCTCAGGGAAGATAAGGCAACTTTGTGTGTGTCCCTGTCAGGATCAATAGAGCAAGGGATTGAATACCCCCATTTGGATGCCTAGAGCAACCTTGTGACCAAACTGAGGGGAAAAAAATATGAGAAAGAATGCATTTAACTTATCTTATAAAGAACATATTTTCCAAAATCTAATCTTCTAAGGATCTGAGTAGCTTAAGGGTTTTGTTTATATTTTTCATTTAGGAGCCTCCCTAGGGTCTTTTCTTTGCCAGAAGCACAGTGGGCAAAATCAGGATCTTTGGCTTCCCCAGTGTGCTCAAGAACTCTATGGATAATTTAAGCTTTCCTACTGCAGTAAAACAGAAAGTTCATAAAAATAAATAGAGTAATACTTTGCAATCATTTCACAGGAGGCTTGTGCTTCACAAAAGCTATTCAGTGAAACATCTCTTAAAAGTAAGTGTTATTTTCTTAATTCACAGATGTGAAATTGAGATGCAGCATGCGTCAAGACTACCTGAGTCATTGAGGACCATCCTTCAAAGTAATAATTTTGTTTTCTGGAAGTCATGACTAATTAACCTTTGTGTGACATGTCACATTGGCCTTGGAAAACTTAAACAAATAATGCTTAAATGACTTAAAATATGGATATAAGGGCTGTGAGTAGTACTTCTGCTGATGCAGTTCCTTGTTGTTATCCTCACCTTGACACATACACAGACAAAAAGAACATACGCTTGTCTCTCAGACATTAAAACTGAAAACAGAGCAGCAAATGTGTTTGAATTCTATTCAGATAATTGTTACCAACCTGGTATATTTCACATCTCTGCAAGAAAAGCACCTCTAAGACCAAATGTCTTCTGAAAATGAGACATCAATGCTCCTAAAAACTGTGTCCAGCCTGTTTTGTTTTTGTTTTATTTTGTTTTGTTTTGTTTTTGTCTGTATGTATCTCTGAAACATAGAGATCAAGTGTCAAATACAGATATTCCAAAATCCCAGCCACTCATTTAAGAAGCAATATCAAATAGAAACCCCAGATCACCAGCATGATCTCAGCAACCATTGCTTCAGTAGCAGAAACAAGAGATGTCAATGCTTCTTCAACTGTGAATTATGAGGAACTACTTGGTAACACGACTCTTGCTTTCTCTTCCTCCAGATAATAAATTCTATTAATTGACATAATATTATATAACACATAATAAATACTTCTGCTTAATTAGTTGTTCATATGAGCACTTACTCAAAGTCAGGAAGACATACAATCCTCACAGTAGCTATTGTGGAAGGGGATGGTCTACATGATTTCAAGAGAAGATCTAAAAGTAAGGATATTCTTTCAATAATGATTAAATATACAGTCAAAAAAATGTCAATAGCACGGAATGGAGTAATTCTTTCATTTTCCTCCCAAGTTTATTTATTATTTCCTTCATTTGATAATGTCCAATCTTCTGCAGAAGCATAAAGTATGTAAAAGAGAAAAAGTTTACAAGAAATTCAGAATATATCAATAATCAATATAGTTTACTATGTTTAATTACGACTTTCTTCATCATGATGGCAACTTTATAGAGATCTCACTCAGGAAGCTAATTTAGCCGGAATAATGGATATCTTAGTCAATAAGACTAATCTTCATTACAGGAGACACAGTGATATGAAACTTAAATGCCATCCAAACTTGTTTCAAAGAAGTTTAAAGTCAAGACTAGGAGAATTTAATCTAGGAGTTTAATCACTGTTATCATGCATTCAGGAACAAAATATGTGAGTTGAATATTTATTGCTGAAGACAGAAAGACCGCTCTACCAGGTTAACACAGTTGCACATCTAAAACATTATACAGTTTTTCAAAACAGGATTCAGCTTATCTCTCTTTAAATATTTAGATGTTAGACATCTAAGGGTACATGTCTACTACCTCTATAGTCAAAGGAAATAGACAATTGAAGAAAACAAATTGATTACATCATTAGCTGTAGGGAGAAATTAAAATATGGGGGTGACTCATCTCACTGGACGTGCCTCCATATTCATTATAAATGGAATTTAGAGAATAGCTAGATGATCCCTTAAAACACAGATAAAGTTAGAGAGTCTTGTTCTCAAGAGTTGATGATAACCTATTATTTTTAGGAATGTGATAACAACGCAGGGAGAGGACAGGATAAAATGTCTATGATCCCTAACTCCTGATCATTTATCATAGAATCACAGAATGTTTTGGTTGGAAGGAACCTTTAAGATCAACTACTTCCAGCCTTTCTGCTATCGGCAGGGTCCTCTCCCTCTAGATCAGGTTTCTGAAAGCTCCATCCAACCTGGCCTTGAATGCTTCCAGGGTGAGAGTATTCTCAACCTCCCAGGGCAACCTGTTCCAGTGTCTCACCACCCTAACAGTAAAGAATTTCTTCCCAATATCCAGTCAAAATCTGCCCTCTTCCAGTTTCCTTTTCCCTTTGTCCTGTCACTACATGCCCTTACAAAAAGTCCATTCCCAGCTTTCCTGTAAGCCCCCTTCAGGTACTGAAAAGCCACTCTGAGATACTCCTAGAGCTTTCCATTCTCCAGGCTGAATTTCACCCTGTTTTCATAGAGGAGGTGCTCCAGTCCTCTGTTCATGTTCATGGCCCTTTTCTGGACCTTCTTCAACAGTTCGATGTGCTTCTTATGTTGGAGGCCTCAGAACAGGACACAGTACTCCAGATGGAGTCTCCCAAGAGCAGAGTAGGGGGCAGAATTACCTCCCTCAACATGTTAGTCACACTTTTCTTGATGCAACCGAGCTGGGTCACATTGAATCTTTCATCAGCCGACGGTCCCAAATCCTTGTCCTTGGCGGTGTTCTCAAGACATTCTCTGCTCAACCTGTATCTGTGCTTGGGCTATCTTCCCTTATCTTCCACTTTCCTATTTTTATTCAGTAGAGGAGTTGAAACAGACTAGAGTCCATCCTAATTTAAATAATTGTGTCTCTTGATAAGGTAATCTGACTTTAATGGTATACCTTTAACCTGTTTCTCTCATTGGTTCTTCCTGCTTCTCTGACTTCAGCTTGTCCATTTTCCCTGAAAGCACTAAATTTTTGCTTTTCTTTTCTAGTGTCTTCCCCAAGTTCTTCTTTCTCCTCTTCACTATTCTTGCAGCACTTTCTAAATGACACTTGATTTTTTTCACTGCCCCCTTGAAAAGGTATTCGGTTTCCTGAACGCCATCCAATTCTACATCCATATGTGAACTAAGATCTTTATTTTAAATATGTTGTTCTGTCACCTTCTTGCTGAAATCACAAAAGCTGAATACGATCAAAATAATCCAGAAATAGAAGAGTCAGTGGACGCAAAACTGTATGCTGCTAAACCTTATTAAAGAAGGCTCTACTGTACAATGGTTATCATTAGAAAGGGGAAGAAATGTCAAATTATTAGAGGAAAACCCTTTTTAAAATTCAAAGTGTTAGGAAGATGAGTGACAGTTAAATGCCTATTACTTAAAATGCCTTTAGGTAGCCTAAAAAATTTCTTCCTTTCTTCCTAAGAAATGCAGTTTGATGTCAGTCCTAAGGTAGCATTCTGAAGAAAAAGAAATAAAAAGCACAATTTTAGAACTGCTTAACTGCTTTTTTACTCTAGCCCATAGCCACAGAAAGTATGTAACAGCAGGTTTCTGGCCTGCAAATTACTTTCCACCTGGTTCTACCATGTTGGTAGAAATCACAGTGGAAACCTCCAAAGGAAGCTTCAACTCATTGTAACACCCCACTTGTCTACAGTAGCATGAGGGGGATAGTTTAGAGACAGTTCATGGAAACTCAAGATCATAGAATATTATTTCTCTTAGAGATTTCCATTCTTATTCATCTGTGCATCTTCTTTCTGTCCCAAAGCTTGGTCCCAGGGCATAAAGAACACCATTCAGAACTTCAGCTGTGTTGGCCTCTAAAGGTAATCCAGCATTTGAATTTGTTGTACTTTAACCCTGTAGGCAGCCAAGCACCACACAGTTATCCATTCACTCTGTCCTAGTTGGATGAGTGAGAGAATCAGAGAATAGTTAAACTTGTAGATTGCGAAAAAGACATTTTAATAGGATAGAAAACAAAAGTAATATTAATAAATAATAGTAATAATATTAATGGAAGTTAGATACAGAATAAGTGATGCCCATAACAGTTGCTCACCACCTGTTTAGTAGCAGCATCCTCCTGGCACCAGCCAACTCCCCCAGTTTCATTGTTCAGCATGATGCCATATGGTATGGGATTCTCCTTCCATTAATTTGGGTCAGCTGCCCTGGCTCTGTCCTCTCCTGGATCCTTGTGTGCACTCAGCCTCCTAGCTGGGCAGTATAAGAAGTTGGAAAATCTTTGACTTGAGGTAAACACTGCTCTGCAACATCTAAAACATCAGGGTATTATCAACAGTGTTCATCTCCTAAAACCAAAATGCACCACCATACCAGTCACTAGCAAGAACGTTAACTCTATCTAAGCCAAAAGGAGGGCAAGATTGAACAAAACAAGTTTCCCACATCACTTTAGTGACAAACTCCACATATCAAAACTGACTTGGATAGACAAAAAAAGGCCAGATTCAGTGTTTTGATATCAGTGTAAAAGGAGAGCATCCATGTGGATAAACTCCACTAATTACACAGGGATCTAGGTGTATGTGGTGTATGTTGGGTCTTTCCAAACTTTTGCAGTTTCACTAGCGTTTATGAAAGGCATACAGTCGACCCTACTATATGCATTGCTGTCATTTTGTAATGTGCTTTGCTAATTATCTATAAAATAATCTTATGTTATTGTACTAATTAACAAAATATCAAGGTCATGTTGACTGTTCTAAGCTTAGTCTCCCAAAGATGTTGAAATGAGGGAAATATGGTGCTCTGAGCTGAACAAATGCTTGTTGCCACGGTCCAAAACAGGAGACTGTTCATGTGCCTCCAAGACAGATAGAAAGTAGATACCTAATGTTAAGTAAAAAAGACTTATTGTAAGTGCTGCTCTACTTATAGAGAATTTGTAAGAGAGAAAGTCCTATGGAAGGTAAAATAAAACCAGTTACCTGTCTCACATGTGACAAACAAGTCAGGTCTGAACAAGCTGAGTGAATATCCCCCCTGTAAACTATAGTGAGAAATTGAAAGAAGTCAGGGAATATGTTTTCTGTTCCTGGCTTGGCAACTCTGCAACTGCTATGTGAATTAAAGAAAGTCACTCAATTCTCCCTGTGCCTCTCCTCTCTTTTCCACATTTTGCTTCCCTACCACAGACAGGAAGGGAGAAGTCTTCAGCACTTTGGAAGTTGATACTTTTAAAGTGAATTACGTAGCAGCTAAAACATATATTTGGTGTTAAGGAATGTCATGAAAGGATCAATCCTTCAACCCCTGCATCTTGTATATATGTATTCGTTCCAGTTTTATGTTCTTTATTTCAAAACCTATGATTTCTCAGATTGAGCTACAGTTAACTAGCCACCAGACTCTTAACAGGTTTTGTAGAATCAAAGGGTTCTGCAGCAGTGCACTTCAGGACAACACTGAGCAATACTTACAATATTCAAACAAATAACTTGTACACATGTAAAGAACCTACATGTTAAATCAGAAGGGAAAAAAAAAAAAAGCAAGAAAAATATTTACTTGCCTACTAGTTTTTGAAGATGATATCCCCCCCCCCCCCTTTAATTTCTGGGATACATGCAGAGCATGATATTCCAATACTATCAATATAATATTACATGCACTGTGGAATTTAGAATGACAGGAGAATGGTTACTGAACTGGACTGTAGAGTCCATGTGTTTTTCTCATTGCTAGATATCTTTATAAGTGCCTAGAATATTTTTTAAGCTATTTTAAAAAAGGAAAATATATTTATTATGTAAGTGCTTATTGTTTGTCAAACAATGAGGCTGTCATTTTGTGGAAATATTGAAGAGGGAGGGGACAGGAGGGAAGGTAAGCATCCAACCAATATTAGCTCTGAAGTGCTGTGTAATTGTAAAGGGCCCTGGGCAAAAACAAAACATAGATGTGCAGTAGTCATGGCACATCTTGTCTTAACTTGTCTTTGTTAGTGTAAGTGAAAAGGTTAATGCTGTTCAATTCTGTCAACACAGAATGAAGCACTGTAGCACCTTTGAAATCTAAACTTACCCACAGTGCAACTGATGTGATTCCTCAGAGAATCATATTAGTTACAAGTTAGTTTAGTAATATGAATGCCAATTAACCACGTGCTTATGTATTGTATATTAAAAAAGAAAGAGAAAAAAAAAAAAAAAAAGAAACCAACAGATTGCTTTTAGTATGCTCATCACAGGGAAAAGCTTTGCTGCTGTCTACCAGCAGCATATGGTAAGGTCTCAGCCACCTACTAGCCATAAGGGCTTAATCCTACTAGCCAAGACAGATACAAGAGATGGGTCCCCGAAAGAGACTTGAATAGCATACCTTTCAGTTTTAACAAATAAAGCTGCCTTTAAAGTAAAATAATTGATCATTACTTAAATTCAATGCCAATTAAAAATGTCAGAGGCTGTTTTTGACTGCCTTGTGCTTTGCATAGTCAGTTAAATTCACAACAAAATGTGTGCAAGTAAACCACCAAAGTATCCATGTCTGACACAGATCTGGCAAAAATATACACGGTTTCACAGGTGTAGATCAGGGAAGAAGTAGATCCTCAAGTTTTAGGGCCACATTTATCGACAAGCAGATTTCCAGAAATCCAGATTACTTTATTCTGTGGTACTACCTGAACTGTAAATAAAAAACTTTGCAACCAAAAGGGGATTAAATATTAGTGCTAATATCTGCTATTTGCTTCTGAAGCTCTGACTTCTTCCATTCTTCAGCTCTGACTTCAGACCATTCTATCCTCTGGTCCTACCAGAATATCTCTTTATAATATAGATGCATTAATCTCAGTTAATACGTAACAAAAAGGGCTGTAATCTCTCCTGTGCACACCTTATCCTACAGAATTGTGGAGTCGTCAGCCTACTGGCCATGTACGGCCAATTTAGAAGACTCAGGATAACAGATCATTGCATCACTGCCAATGTAAATCTAAGCACTTGAACAATAGTATTCATTCTTACCAATTAAAAGACTCCAATATTCAAGACCTACACACAGATATTTCCATAGATCTTAAATTAACTTCTTTGTATCTGTTCACAGCAAACAGTCCTCATGTAGGTAATGTGAATAGGAGGTCAATATGAAAAATATCTTCCTGTATCATTGCTACTTACTCCAGAGTTGGAAGCATGGCTACAGCCACAGGCATACCTAGCTTGTGTAGGGTAATTATGACTCTGAATCTGCATAATGCTTCTGGCTCCATTCCCAAAACTACCCTGTGTGCTAGTTCATGCAGGGCTGGCAGAGAATTACTTCATGAGGCATAGACAATACAGAGAGCTCTTGTTCTTCTGCTCCTTTGGTGATATCTCCCTTAATGCATCATGAGGTCATGCAGACTCCAGACAGATTTTTTCTACCACCATCTATGACAATAAAATTTCTCGTTCCTGTCATCATCACTCTGATTTTGATTTCAGAGGATTTCAGTTTTCTGCACCTGAAAACACAAATATGCCAAGTAGTGGATCCAAAGCCATCTTTCCTATTTTTATAACAATTAGAAAAGATTAAAGGTTCTTTTGAATCATCAATTACATCTATCATTTTTTTCTTTTGAATCATCTATTACATCTATTGTACCGCTGTCAGTCTCCAAAATACAATCCACTATTTCAAGAATATCATGCATTTTGAAATGATCAGATTTAGAATGCTCTGTCTGATTTCCAGAAAAAAAAATTGAGTAGTAGAATCCCATTAAATGCATTCAGATCAAGGGTATCTTAAGCTGAGCTCTTAAAATAAGAAGGCAAAACAACTCTCCACCCCACCCACACATCTAAAACCTTCAGGAAGCAAACACTTTTCCAAATCTATTTATTTTAATTCTGCCTTCATTCACATTTCACCAGCGTTTTGTTTTAAAGCCCATTATTATTAGAAAAACTATGAGTCACAATTGTGTTATTTTGATCAAAAAGCAAAAGTTCTACAATGTTCCTCTCTGTCTCTCAGCATGCAAAAGATGGATCAAGTCTCCACAACAGTGATCCAATCTCCTTTATTCTGATGCTCTCCATTCAGCTTTCCTTGTCCAGAACAGTTCTTTTGAAACGGTTGGAACCCATCCTTACCTGAACTGCTTTTCGTACTGTTAACTGAAAGAAAATTGTATTTACGTTCAAAGCCAAAATAAGAACTGAAGCACACAGTAAAGTGTTTGCAGAAAGGAACAAGTTAAAAGCACCTTCAGACTTCCACCTTCTTTTCTCAGAGATCGGTCCTGTTTACTGTTGACATCTTGCTGAAACAACTTTAATTTCTCTTGCTATTTAATACATGCCAGAGCACTTGACAACACTCACAATCTTTATTAATCAAAGCCAAGGTTGCCACAGCCTGAGCAGAAGTATAACCCTTAAGATTCAGTCCCCCCTCCAAAGGAAAAAAAAAAAAAATGGCGGCAGTTTGCCTGACAACAGGGTAAACAGATTATTGTGTTATTGCTGGCTGATTGCCGGAGTTATTTTGGAGCTCCATAATTCGTTTAAAGAGATTTTTGACATTTATGAAATGACTTCTATAATCAACTGACAGTGCAATATCCTATAATTGTTCAATTAAAAATGACTACTAGTGCATTCATTTATTAGTAGAATCAGATAATTGTCTTGCCACTAAAGAGTACTTCACACTTTGCGCATCAAATGAAAATGTTTGAGTATAAATCTGTAGCACAGCAGCCAAAGTCTTGGGGATTTTTCAAGTGAAGGTGTAATTATTACAGGCCTCTGAAGTAAATATGGTTTCATGTGATAATCTTTAAATGGATTGCGTGTGTCTTACGAGACCCCCTTTTGCATAAACTGCCACATCTGGTGAGATGGACAAGAACAGGTTTTCTGTGGCAGGTGAGATTCATGTCATTTAAAACAGGATCAGCACAAGAACTGGCATCTAAATCACAGAGCTGCACTCCCTTCCCTCCACTCCTCTCCTTCCCCAGTTCTATGGGAACGCATAGCCCTGCTGAAGGCAGGTGGCAGAGGATGGGTGCGCAGGTGAATCAGTTCTGCGTGGGAAATTTGACTGCAATAAGCATTGGTAAGCTGCACAGCCTCACTCACAGACTCACGCACACTCACATCCTGGGCACCTGGGAGAGATCAACATCTCCATTAAATGTCTGGTGATCTTCAGATATATTTGAAGTCCACTTGAGGTCACTCAGCACCTTGAAACACTTTCAGAATACAGACTGTCTCTTTAAAATTGAACGTTTTAACTTGCATTATCCAAACCATCTGCTAAGCAAAATCACAGATCAATTTTTCATTAAATAATAAAAAAGCTCCATACAGCAAGTAGTTAGAGATCATATGGAAAACTGTGTAAGCAAATCACTGAAAGGCAAGCACCAGCAGCAACCCCTTCACAAATATAATGATTTTTTTTTTAATTATCTCTCTGTTTCTAAGGACAACCTTCCAGAATTCTTGGCTAAAAGTCACAATTTATATTCAGATAATAATAATTAAAGAAATCCAGCGCATAGTCACCAGATGGAAGATAATACTTAATTTGCGGCTGCTACAGTGTACTATTTAGTAGTGTCATCTTGGATTCTCAGCTGAGCTTAAGCCCCGCTCCCCCTGTTACTCCCTCCCCCACCACACACCAGTTTGGTAGTGGAACATAATGCTTCTTCACCTCACACTTGAGCTTTTCTATATTGCCTTTCATCCAATGATCTTCAAATACTTTAATGAACCAATAATTAGTGAATTATTCTTTGCATTGTGACTTAGGCAAGTGTTACTTTTTCCCCACGTTCCGCAAGGGGAAGGGGGGTGGGAGCGGGGGTGTTGTGGGGAGTTGTTGCCAGATTCTTCCCCAGCAGTCCCAGGATGAGGGGGAGGGTAACTGGCTCCCATCAAAGAGCGTAAACAGAGGAGCATCTGGAGAGCACCTCGCTGTACAGCATGCTGCCAATTAGAACCAAGCGGTGGATGTAGCAGTGAGCAGCAGCCAGCCCCAGCCAGGCTCCCCTCCTCGCAGAGCTCCCCAGCCCGGTGCTGCTCCCCAGCCGCCCACAGCCCCTGGCACAGTCCCACTCTGGCTCTCCCCCTCTGCTGTAATTGCAATCCAACCCTTCCTCCTACTTAAAGGGAAAAGAATTAAAAATCAATGTGTCCCCCTACCAGATCAGCTCCCGTATAAAGCTTTGCAAATGACCCATCAAGGATATACTGCTACTGTGCTTGCCTTTTTCCCTCCTTTGATTCCCCACCACCACCACCCCTCAGTTTTGTTGTTGTTTGTTGTTGCTTTAAAACCCATTTTTCTCTGCGCCGTATGGATTTTAGAAAGACTTTTGATAAAGATGGTTCTGGCAGCTGGATGATAAATATTATTTTCTTAACCTGCCCGGCTTTGTCAGCCACCTGCAACAGCAGCCTGCCACGCGTTGGAAGCAGCTCATTAACTTTCCCAGCGCTTCCCAGGAGTTTTCCTTGTTTTCTTTCACCTTGGGTGTGTGCTGCCTTCTCCGCGAACAGTTAACTACGTGAGCAGGCCGAGTGGGCTTTGGCACCACAAGCACTGCACGCTTCAGGCAGCCTCCCTGCTAGGGCTCAAAATCTCTCTTAAACACATTAAGCAGCCCATTTTGGATTGATAGTGCAGTAATTATTCTGCTTCACCCTAAAAACCATCCTGGGGTAATTGGCGCAGAGGAAAATTACCCAGAGTCCTCTGCCACCTGGTAGTTAAGGAACGAATCCAGGGAAAGATAAGTGAAGCAGGGAAAAAATCGGCACTTATTTGATTTTAATCTCACCACTTTGCAAGCATTTAAATTGCCTTAATCAGGTGGCTGGCTCCCAGCCTAGCTGGTAATCTGTTATCAAATTTGAAACTAGATTTTTTAAAATGTCAGTGTAGGCTGAGAATTGAAGTCTATTAACAGTTATGAGCCTCCCTCCTAAACTTCCATAATCTATGTATTAATGATCCCTTTTACAAAGCTGTCAAATATTACTTTATTATAACTGTATATTAGTAATGTCAGTGTAAAAGCAGGATTTAATTATTTATTTTTAAAAGATATTAAAAAAAAAAAATCAACAAAAAAAACCATACACATACACAATGCCAACATTCTTAACACTGAAACCCGATTTTTCCGAGGCAATAACTTGAGTGTATGGAATAACCTTGATAAATGTAATTGAATTTTTCTCTGATAAGATTAACTAGTGGTAATTGTGAATGGGGAAGGTCTGACCCACTACAAATGAGACGTATGACGAGCTGAAAATAATCAATTTTTTTTCTTTCTGTCTCTTTTTCCCTCTCCACTCCCCCTGCTTCTGATTAAAAAAGAAAAAAAAAAAAAAAAAGAAAAAAAAGAAAGAAAGAAAGAAAGAAAGAAAGAAAAAGGAAAAAAAGAAAAAAAAGAAAAAAAAAAGAAAAATCTTGAAATAGTAATTTTGGGCCTGGCAGGATGAAGCATTTATGTCTGAAATGTTTTTGTATGTGCTGATTATCTGCTATCTTCTCTGTGTGCCTAATTGTGCTGAGCTCAGTTTAAAATGAGATCAACACATTTAAACCCCAGAAGGCTTAATTAAGGGAGGGACTTAATGCTTTACAAAAAAGGGGAATTTACGTCTTTTGACAAATGCAGTATAAATTTTACCTACAACTTCCCTGACTAGAACGCTCCAACATTTTGTATTTCAGTTAACTGCTTTTAAAAACAAACAGAAATGCAGAACTCTAAAACTCATAATTGCTGGTAGTGGTGGAAAGCTGTGATTTTTTCCATGTTCTTGCTTTTTGTTCTGCACGCTGTTGTTCAAGCTGTCCTGATCAAGCAAGTAAAAATGCAATATAGAAAGCAGACTTGAGAACTCCAACATTTAAACTCTTTCAAAGCACACAGCAGCTCTGTGCTTCTCTGAGTTGCAGACGCCTCTCCCGTTGTATGGAAAAACACGCATGCAAATGCAGACAAAGCATTCCCTTACCCTGTATTTGTTTCCATTAACTAGACAAACGGTTGCAGTGGAAATTAAAAAGGGGTGATGGGGGGCATTAATTCTTTTTAGTTATGTGATAAAAGTCAATCAAGTATACTTTGAAAATAATGCCACAGTTCATCTTTTTTTTCTTCCTCATTATCCTATAACTTTGACCATTGAACTTTAGAGCTGGTAGATCAGACTAAAACGCCACTGACAACTGGGTATTCATATTCTTTTCATTGAATCCTGTGTAGGTTCTGTGAAAGTCTCTTCAGAAACATAAAATCTACCGACAATGAAATTAATCACAAAGTACAAAAGAAAAGCAGCTGGCATCCAACTACTGAATAATGCAAAATGTGCAGATTTAAATTACATGTCACCGTTAATGTATACAACATATCTATATCTACACACACACAGAGTTGTGCTACAATCAGTAAATAATTTTTCACTGTCCGTAAAATAAGTATTTTAATTCAAAAGTAGTATATACTCAAATTACATCAAAATTAAATACCAGTTGAATTCATAATGATTAATGTTACTGCTGCAAATACCAGAAGGAATGGTTGCAATTTAAAAGCAGACTGTATAAGGAAAAAAAAGTGTATTTTATTATAGGTGAAAGTTACATGTGAAACCAGTAAAAATATCTGTCAATATCACTGCATATTCTAAGTCTTTAATTAGGCTTCAGGATCAAATAGAGAAAGGAAAGAAAGTTAAGTTTCCTTCAGTTACGTGCTCATTAGAGCTTAGATTATCTGTAAAGGAACTATGTGGAAAGGCATAGGAGAAAAATCACCACAGAGATCATTATTTTCATGCAACACTATGGCTAAATTATAATCCCGGAGACTGTGGAGACTGTTATTTCCCGTTATCCAAAAATAACAACAGAATAAAAAAGAGAACCACATTCCATAACTACTTGCCTTGAAGTCTGAAGTTTGCTAGTTCTGAGTTGTACAGTCATATATCCTCGAGAGAAAACAAGAACTCGGTGTAGCTTATTTCTCAGCTTTTGACAACCTTTATTATTTCGTTTATCTGCTATTCATAGTGAGATGTAAACATCTTACTTCCCAGTGTGATTCTCATATCAACAGTGGGTCGGTTTAAAATATTGGGAATCAATATGTTATAAAACATCAGCCAGTACTAAAAAGACAGAGCCAGAGCATATTCTTTGAATGTCAAATGAAAAAAAGAAATCATGAATGGATTTAAAAAAAAAAAAAAAAAAGTGTCAAGATCATAAATAAAAGAGAAAGAATTAGAAATACTTATTTCTAAAACAATGACTTGACAAGGAAAATGACCCTTCGCTAAAATAACAAGCAACTTACAGCAAGGAAGATGATTAATTTCATGTAGGCACAGAGAAAATACGTAGTTTTAAATGAATCATTTAATTTAACAACTTGCATGGTAACAGTGCTCCTTACTATTATAGGAATGGTGGGAATGGGCAATGTGGGTAAAGAAAACTTGGTTTAGACTGAGCTGATTAATTTATTGGGCTAGACATTTCAGTCAGGGGAGAGCATTCACATTTTAGACAAACAAGCAGGCATCATAGATATCCTCTAACACACGCTTGACACAAATGAACCAGGCCTCCTACTGTTCTTTCCCCCTCACAGGCCTCAAACTAGTCAATGATAAGCCAATAAGCAGAGCTGTTCAATTTTATCACCCCCACCCCCCAGGTCCCCCAAAACCCACTTTTTAATGCAAAAAATCCTACAAATTATTTGAAAATAAAATAACATCAAAAAAAAAAAAATTACAGGGGAAAAAATAGTTTATTTATTTATTTAGTTAGTTAGTTAGTTAATTAATTTAAGCCAGAAGTTCAAACCAGTCTTTTCAATATTCAGATGAATAATTTCAGAGAAAATCATTGCTCAAATTTTGTACTTCTGGTTTGAGAATTTTGCATTTATATTAGCAGATTTTTTTTTATGTGAAACATTTATATAATGTACACTCTATAAAAATGTCTTATCATGAGAAAATGAACTGGTCAGAAATCCACAAAATTATAGCTTCCAATTTCACATTTTTAAGAATTTATTTCATGAAAAGACTTGATTATTTTTTATTCTTTAGATTTATTCTTTTAAATTTATTCTTTTTTTGTTATGCTTTAGATTCTTCTCAAATATTTATAATTTTCCTGTCATGCATATGTATTATTATGCTTCCTTTTCTTCATTCTCCAATAGACGTAGAATTTCAAAATACAAGGGTTGCTCCAAAAGTAATGCCTCCTATTTTATTATGTTGACCCATGACATGAGAGATGGATGCTGGTGGTATGGCAGTAGAGGCTGAACCTCTCCTCTATTCTGTTACATTTGCTGTCATGTGACAGATGGCAGCAGAGGGGCAGCCTGACCAAAAGGCATCTGATATGGAAGTACATATGGAGCAAAGCTGTGTCACTGAATTTCTCCACATGGAAAAAAATTTCAGGTATTCACATTCATTGACGCTTGCTGAACATTTGTGGAGAGCAAGCAGTGGATGTGAGTGCAGTCACACAGTGTGTAGTGCATTTCAGGAAAGGTAATTGCAATGTGGAAGGTAAGCCTCGTACCAAATGGCCATGATGATTTTTATAAATACAGCTTTTGTTCATCTCTGACAAAGTGTATACCTAATGGTAGTGACTACATTGAAAAACAGGTTCTTGTAGCTGACAATTTGTTCTATCAAGAGAGTGTTATTGTGCTCTTTGTATTTTTGCAGTTTCCATGGAAAAGAATAGGAGGTATTACTTTGGGAACAACCTATGTGTATTACTTATATAAATATAAAAAAATCTATTTAAAAGCATTGAAACATTGGAGGATTTGCAGAAACAAAGAACAGACACAGAAAGAGGAGAAAAGGAAGAAGGATGAAAAAGGAGCTGGGTTCCAGATTTTTAGGTGAGATCTTTGTCCACCTTAAAGCATATTACATCTTCTTGTGATCTTACCAAATGTAAGCTGTGCTAGCATTGTTCTCACAAAACTTCGTTTCATGTTATTCTTCACATCTTTGTCTGTTTCATCCATCTCCCTTATTTCTGCAACTTCCTTGAAACACTTATCTTTCACATCACTTGGTTTTATGTTAAATCTTTAGTTATGACCTCTCATAAGGTTTCCGTAAATTTATGATTTATTTGGTTTGTGAAAACTTTCTGCCATTCAGTTGAAGATGACTTTTTAGTGGTATTTTGAAATGAGAAGCTTAATTTTCAAATTAAAAGAAAAAAAAAAGTACATTAGTTCTAAAATGACACTTTGCTTCACAAGAATTACTTTTTTTCCAAGTCTTTCCATCTCTCCTCCCAAATTTTACATCTGTTTGTCAGATTCCATTCAAATATGCAAACATATTTTCAGCATTAACTTACTTCCCCCATTATGACTTTCCTGATCATTTTGGCAAGTGCATAATGAATCAAACATTCACTGTGCTCTGCTCTTGATATTCATCCTGTGATTTCATGGTAACCTATGTGTTCAGAGTTTATCATCAGCTAGTGCTCATAGCCTTTCTGAAGATCCTCACTGGTTTTACCTGACAGGCAGAAAGAGACAAGGGTAGGAGGAGTGGCTAGTCAGTAAGTTCATCCTGAACTGGAACTGATGACCTGCACTTCCTCTCATTCATTTTCTTGGAAGACTATGGAAAGCAGCAGCTCATTAATTGCATTGCTTTAAGACTCTCATTTATTTGGCAGCATTTTATCACTTGCTGCAACACCTTTTCCTCTACTAAGAAGACTTTGAACAGAAACCTTGGGCCATCCACTGCAACCATGGTGTGTAGCCTACGAAGAGAAATTGATAGAAGTGAATGATGAAAGCAATACTTTTTTTCATGAGTCTAGGTCTTCAACTATGTTTCCTGTGTGTTCTTCACATAGTCCCTGTGGCCTTCAGATCATCACTACCCACTTTTGCCCCATAGGAGCATGAATAAGCTAATTCCAGCCTGTTCTAATCTACCTGTTTTGCAGTACTGCAGAATGGGGGAGACAAAAATTAGTTTGCATTTTCAATTATTCTGTACAGCAGAATTAGTTGGGAAAATTTGTATTTTTCTTTCTCAGAAAGTATTGGAGATCTCTTCTTTTTGGTTTGATTCTTTCTTCCATCAACTCTGAAAGTTTTGGATTTGGGGTTTTTACAGAGTTGAAGGCAAGGAATCACTTTATTTGTTTGTTGACTCAAACACATCATTACATTCCTATGTTTTTATAGCATGTCTTCTGAGCATTTATGTCCCCTAAAGTCCTCCATCTCTTTTACAGCCTTTCTTAATGTGGTGTCTTTCCTCTATGGAAGATTTAAACATGATATGAACCAGCCTTTAATCAAACACACTAAATGGGCTTGCGTTCTGTTTCCTTCACGTACAGTTAGTTCAAAAAATATTCTGGAAAATGAAAATACCAGACTGGTGTTTATTGTTTACTCCTAGAATGTTATCAGTCAGAATCATATGGTATTTGCAAGCTATTGTCTGAGGTCTCACCCTCTCTGAGATATCAGTCCTGCTAAGGTTTGACCTGACAAGTGACACATTGCAAAGCAGCAGCTCTGCCACTTGAAATAGGAAAGAATCTTTCCTGAGAGGCAAAATAATAAAAATGAGATCATTTTTCAAGTTTCCTGACACTAGAGGGCAAGCCATTTTAAATAACACTGTATTTGATGAAGAATCTTAAAATATATTTCCTTAATATTGAATACACTCTGTCAACACTCAGTCATTCATATATCTTCATATATTCCTCTGGCTACTAACATAGAACAGTTCTGCTCAAGCTGTTGAAACTAACAGGGCTGAAGAGCACAGTTATCAAAACCACAAGTAGGTACGAAAGACCACAAGTAGGTATTCCCAAGCACTATGGGAGAAGAGCCAATGTTAGTGATGAATATTGTCTAAACTTAAGGTTATTTTCTATATTCTTGCTGGTTGATTTTATTTTAATATTATATAATTCTGGTACCTGGTATATCGATTTTCCAGTGGTCAGCAAGCTTTGTGCAGGATGGAAGGAAAGATATGAATAATGCTTGAGGAAATACTCTACCACAAATTAACACCTCATCTAACCATTTCTACCCACTAATAATAAGCAAAGGGAAAGTGGCACGTAACTCATATATCGTGTTCTTTTGTAGGCCCCTCAGTGGTGTCTTCCCCTTTACAGAAAATCAGACACTGCAGCTCATTAGCCAGGCTTTGAAAGATAATAAAGCTTCAAGACTCCTTTACTTCTCTGAGGTTAACGTTTCTTTAATATAAGATGATGGTCTTGTGGTTAAGCCACAAACTCAATGTCAGGGGACCTTGGTTACAATCCATTACACATACAGACTTTGGCAAGCCATATTACTTATCTTTCCTTAACTGCATTTCAAATATGTGGGCCAAATAAGTTTCTCTTTCAGCTGGAATATCACAAGGAAAATCAAGTCATGGAATGGGCGCTGATTTTCCTACATGGAAAGCCTCCCTTCATCCTGAGGATTTAATGCTAACTGAAGAAAACATGGATAATTGATGTTATATATAAAAATCTGCTTCTTTCACATGAAATTATAAAATCATATGATAGTGGGTATTGAAAAACCTCAGAATAAGCATATGAAAATCAATTTTATTTTCAATATATCAATTTTCAATCAAAATATCAATTTTCAATCAAATTTTATTTAGAAACTAAGTAACATGTTTTGTTTTTTTTAAAAGGCTTAACACCCAGACGCACTGAGGAGCTCTGAGGCTCAGGGACTGACCTTCAAGGCGCCTACCCTGAAAAACATGACTGGAAACTTAGGATTGACACAACTGAAGAGAAATGTTATTAATGCCATTTTGGATATCTTAAGGTAGCTTACAAACTGGAATTCTAGAATTACACAGATCTTATGTTTGTGCTAGGGGACATACCAACCATATGCAGGTATTTTTCATGACCTCTAGCATCTCAAATAGCATCATATATTTGTGTTTAGACACTTCACCCTCCATTCTATATTTCTCCAAGTAAAAACATTTGGAAAATGTATAGACACAAAAATTTTCAGAAAATTTTCACTTCCAAGTGGTGCTAGTGCATGCTGCAAATCAAAAAAATTCATGCCTGAAGCTGTGATTTACTGACGTCAATTAACTTATCCAGAATCATACAAGAAGTACAAATAGGCGTTTCCTATGCCACATCTCTTAAAAACTGAGCATCTAGAATAACAACATTATATACAATTACATCTGAACACCTTACCTCCTTTTGAATACAACAGACTCTCAGTTTCCGTTTGAATATAAAAATTTAACAGCAGAGTGCTGCAGCCACTAAAACCTCAAGAATAAAACAAATATAGAGTGAATGTGTGCAAGAACAACTGAGAACAGTAGGAGGTAGTTCCACTATCTCATTTCTGCATTGTACAAACCACTGTGAGGAGTATTCATTTAAATCTTGCATACCATTTTTGTAATAAGTAGAGCTTAACTACACTTGGCAAATAAACTTACAAAAAATCTTATATAAAACAAAACATCTTCTTGAAATTTTGCTTTTTCACCAGCTAATTCAACAACTGTAGCAATTTGCCAAGTACTTTTTAATATCCATTGTAGAATGATACATTTCTTTTGTAACGCCAAGATTGAAAATGTCAGAAATGCAAGAATTCATTGTTAAAGCTTCCGTATTTGGAAGTGACTTATTTTAAATCAAATATAAAATGTTTGGAATTTAATGTTGCATTTTGCAGGGCGTGTTTTAGACTGAGACTGTTTAAAACAACAGCTGTACTGTCATACCTGTGATAAGCTATGTAGAGAGCACTGATGAATTTTATCCGCAATTTGTTTCAATATACATCGTAATCTCTTTCAACTTTATTCCTCAGTTCAAGTAAAGATATCACTGCTGCTTGCAAACCTCGTGAAGTTAAAAAAAAATAAAAAAATGCTCTTACACCAGGCTAGTAGTTACAGGATATCATTACAATTTGTGCATTCTGGCCTAATTATGATACTTTCTACCTCTCTTTTTCAGAGTAATCTCTCTTATCATTCTATGTACAGCTGCTGCTTAGAAATATTAATTCACCATAACATCTCATCCAGAAAGCCTTTTTCCATAAGCAATGCCTACTGTCAGCATGAAGTCACTGTGAAGTCAGTTAGATGCTTTAAAGATATTTCACTGAAGTAGTACGCTGGTGTAGATGTAGTCCATAAGAGCTGCTGCGAATCATGGAAGAAAAAAAGAAAAGAAAGAAAGAAAACTTACCTACTGTACCACTTGTGAATTGTTCTGCTGTGTCTTTTTATCTTGAAAACTACTTCTTCGGTGTAAGCTATACATTCATTTAAGGGGAGGGAACTAAGTTCATCTGGTACTAATTAAGTCATCCAAGTATTAAGAAAAACGTTTGCCACAGAACCATTGTAGAGACAAGAAATATTCGCACAGAAAAGAAATAAAAAATACTGAATACTGAGCTTTCTGATGCTCTCCACCTATGTTTTTGGGCAACAGAGTGCCTTGTAAGACTGGTTCATGATACGTGATTCACATGTATTTTCTGAGATTTACTTCACCTGGATTAAAAAATGGGATTAGACTGCTGAATTTCACATGTCCTTTTGGGTATATGCTATAATGTGTGTATATACTATACTAGCCTTCTGTGTGGAACTTTATGAAAGCAAGAGGTTTAGAATGGGCTAAGGAAAAAAAAAAAAAAAAAAAAAAAGAAAGCTGTACTGATGTAGGGGATAACTAATTGCTTTACTAAATATATATATATCAGAATTCTAGTAGCATTCACAGATCTGTACTTATTTTAGAATTTCCAGTTTAAACAAGTCGAAAATATCAAACACTTGTAGTATTTCAGAAATGCTGAAATTTTCCAAGGAAATTCCAGACAATCTAAGGGGCCTTAATTCTTGCTCTTTACAGATGGAAACTGCATTGAAAGTTATTTGAGTCAAATTCTATTTTCAGCCTGAAGTTGACTGAAGATACAA
This sequence comes from Tympanuchus pallidicinctus, assembly GCF_026119805.1. NCBI lineage: Eukaryota > Metazoa > Chordata > Aves > Galliformes > Phasianidae > Tympanuchus > Tympanuchus pallidicinctus. Next base: position 1,123,507 of record NW_026294802.1, read on the forward strand.
GTTCAAACTGTTTTGAGATTATAAGGTATTTTTCTAAAAGAAAATTAGCTTACCATAGATTACACTTGACATATTCTAGATGGTGTAGGTATCTATAAACAAAAGATAATAGGGTCTTTCATGCCTCTCTTGAAAAGAAATTTCTAAACTGTTTGTGCTATCATTTGTATTTAAGATTATGCACCTTTTCCCTTCATTAGAGTTTTAGCATTATGAATAAGAGCTTTACCTTTTAACTCTTTAGACAATTGAACAATGCAGCTATCAGTCTGAAGTGTAGCTTTTAGTTCCATATTCTGAGCAAATGCAAAATAACTCATAGATTGAATATGATTCCATACCAGTAATTGAAAGACAGACAGTATTCTGATTTGCTCTTGCTGTCTGCTCAGAAGCAGTCTAACTTAACATCATCGTAATCCATCCCCTCAGCCCCAAACTGCATTTAGTGACACCTCTGGAAAAATTGCTGGGAAAGTTGCTGGGAAAAAACATTTTTTCTTGGGATGGGAATGAGCTTGGTGAAAAACAGATGTATTTCACTTTCATTTATAGAATACTCACATAATAGACCATAAAGTGTTGGTCAGCTATAAATCAACTGGGATATGCTTTGGTAAAGGAAGAAGAAACACTGAAAATCATAAATTACAAACAGATATTTTTATTTAAATAAAAAAATATATTATTAAGGCTACAAAGTGTGTAGACCCACTACAAAGACCATACAAATGCATGACAATTACATGTAATTTTTTTGTGTTGAAATGACTTGCCTATATGCTCTTACCTATCACTTTTTAGATTATAATAGCCAGTGATTCAACAACTTTTAACAACAAAGTTGGCCAAATCCTACCTCAGATTCATGTATATTTGTTCATACTGAGTTTTGGAATTAAATACGCCCTCGGCAGCCACAAGCTTTGAATGAAATGTGTCCCCATCTCCTCCAAAAAACAGGTCAGCTCTTCAAATGTCTAGACACAGCTATATCAGTCTGGCTCAGTATCAACCTCAGAAAAATATTATTGTGGCTTAATATTTGTGCTTGGATGAAAAATAATACTGTTTGAAACCAAGTTGCATAGCTGAGTAACGTGGAATGTATTAAACGTCAATACGGACTAGCCTCCATTGCCAAAAATTACATTCAGACAAGTGTTTAGGAATAGGAATATTTTCATTAAAATAGGGTTTCAGGGACAAAGGGTACTGTATTCTTTGAAATTATTTCAAAACTTCAACATTTCCTAATATTCTGTAGATAAACTGTCATTCTCATTTTGTTGTTTGGGGAAGTAGTCTCAGGGAGAAGAAGTAAGCATATCTTTAATGAAAGTCATATCAGAAGATTGTAAAAAACTAGTGAAGATCAGAATTACCAGTTTTCAAACAAGTTTTTATATTTCTCTTACATTCAGTCCTCTCATGTAAATGCCTCTTTTCAGTAACACTTGAGATCACTGATATGAAGAGTCAGAAGATTCTTCTGTTTATTCCACATACCGAAATAATGGGTAATTCTCTACTGATGCAACAGAAAGGATAAATTGCAACTCTTTCTATTAAAAGGACATAAATTTATATATAATAACATAAAAGTATTGTCAAGTAAATATTAGGCCCTAACTGCAGAATCAGCTTGTGCAATACCTTGATATTGTAATTGCCAGCTTTATTTTCTTATTGCCTGAGCAAAAGACTGCATATTTTGGAAATTTACAATTTGCACTATTTATTGAGACAGTTCCAATTCCTTTTTTATTTGTTTTCCAAAAGTATCCATTTTTTACCTCTGCTGACCAGTGCAAAATCAGGCCCACTAATGTTTATAAAATACCACATTATTGTTAGATATCGAATCCAAATGCAAGCACTGCAGCTTCTAACAGATAGGAGCTTGATGGAATCTGTCTCAAGATTACAGGTGTCCAGACTGTCTCGACACTTACTCTGGTAATAGTGCCTGACAAAGAAGGCAGAAAGAGCTCAACATTTTCTAAAACTTTCAGAAGCTTTGACATTTAAGAATATAAAAGTACCTCAGTTCCGTTTAATTTTCAGGTTTATTATGAGCTTGATAATTACAGAGTCAGAGGAAATCCAGGCAGTTATCTATTAACATTTAAGGTACTGATCTGCTGCATAGATTAAACAAGAGAGGAGGGAGAGTTACTGTTGATTCAATTCTTTGACAGGTCCTTGATTTAACATTTCATCTAGTGCTTTAATAGGATGCCCTAAATGATGAAGGAGGCTGAAGTTACTTGTCAAATACAAAAACCTGATTCTTCATAATACTTCAGCAAGCAAACACCTAGTAAATAGCTTTTTCATGAAAATTTTTCAGCTTAGTAAGGAGGTAAACATTAGTATTATTGTGTTGCAAGCACCCATAACTGTGACTTCTGTACTGCAGAGCTGTGTCTTATCTGTCAGTAATGCTGCCTCCAGACTGCACTTGAACTCCTAGGCAGGAAAGCCAAGTAAATTCAATCAGAAATACTTCCACATAACCGTCAGGGCCACAGCCCATGTTTAACAGAAGCAGGGACAGGCAGGATGAACTTGTCCCTCAGTAGAGAGTGAGCATATGAGTTGAACAGGAGCTCCACCTCTGTTAACAGGGAGGGAAGGATGGAAATCTTTCTACAGCTTTCCTTCCACTAAGCTCAATTACTACAGTACAGAGTGAGGAAGGAGGGGTGAATTTCTCTCTCACTGCTTGGCTGAAAGCAATTGCTCTTCTGACTATGTTGAAAAATAAATTTTCTTCTTACTTAAAGATTCATAACCAAAGAGGAAGTTGCTGTGTGTGCGCTTTTCTACTCTCTGTAAACAGCACACAATAGGTTTCTGTGTAAAAGTGGACTTGAGATTTGGTCAAGGTCAGAAAGGTGTGTACTGTACTCTATTTTTTTTATTTTTATTTTTTCCAACAGATATATTATTCTATTAGATGGAAATAGTACCAGGGCAATTCACCCCCTCCCGGCTTTTCTATCTATGTGTGAGCATCTTTGAGAAGTGGGATTAGAGAGAAACCTGCAGGCATATTAATAAATAAACTTCACATGCTGTTAGATATTAAGTAAACATACCACTAAATATTTCTCTAGGGGGTTGTGATCTCATAACCCATGGACTTCTAATTTGGTTACCTGTGACATGTGGTTCTTACCCCAGGGTTCCACAATGAATTAATTCTAAAACGCTGTTAAAGTTTAACATCCTAAGATAAAATAAATTAATTAAACATATGTTCTTAAAAATTTCTGGTGCACTCTGCTACACAGATAACATGAAGAGCTACTATTGCTAGTGTGAAAAAACAGATGATACACCTCAGAACCCTCAGTCAGGGGAACATACATAGGCCTGATACAAGTTGAGATGATATAACCTGTTCTGGGACAAGGATCTGCCTCTGTATCAGGTAAGCTTCCTCTCCCAGCAGCATTATGCCCTCTGTTGTTACAGCAAAAGGGAGTTTCACTTCAGGAAAATGTGTCTGCTCATGTATTCACACAAAGGCGCAAAGTATTTTCCCTGCCTACTGGTCCTTTTATGCCTCACTAATAAGGGTGAAAATTTTGAAGAAACATGTTGAAAATGTGTTCACAGAGTTTTAGGAGGCATTCTATTTTCCCTTTCTTACGTAAATCTTGATTTTGCAAGAGGGGTGTCTGTTTGACTGGACAATATCTAATCTAGTCTCTCTACTCAGGCTATAACTTTCCAAAAACATAGCTTCCATTGTTTAAGATTTGTCTTCAACATGAGAGGAGACAATGAAGAATTGCAGAAAATGTCTGGACAGCCAGGGGGAATTGAACATGGGACATCCAAATTTCAAATTATCAGCAAATCCAGCTGGCTACTGAAATTTTTCTTAGCTTAGATTTAGATCCCTTGAGTTATACAGTATATAGAATTATACAGAGATTTCCTTATTTTGTTCAAGTTTTCTTCATAATTGCCAAATTCCTTTTCTAGGACTCTAACAGTAGAAAATGATTTCAAATATTCTTTATGTTAAATGCAATACAAATATGTGCAAAAAAAACCCCCAAACATATGTCTCAGTTTTCAATAAAGATAATGACTATGGAATTAAACACAGAATGTTTGGAAATAATATTTAAATCAGAGGAAACTTATTCAGTGAGCCCAAAGCCTTCAAATATCAATTATCTTGCTTTCTGCTAATATAAGCCAGAAGAAAGTATATATAACAGGAAAATCCAAATTATAGAACTGATAATAAGAACAACGCTTTTCAGGTGCAGGACTCAAGAAGAGCAAATACTCTCAGGAAAAAATCTTGATAGCTGCAGATCTATAGACTTGTCATGCTGACAAAGGCAGTAAAAGAAAAACAGATCTGAAAAAAAAGGTTTTAAAATAAAGCATTTAATCAGATAGCATCTCTTTTCCCTCCTCAGAACACATCTTTAATTTGGTCTCATTCTAAAGCTGAGACAAATAACTCCACACCAAATAGGTATGAGAGATTTATTTGTAAGAAATATTTTCTTTTAAATTCTTTCTGATAAATTTCTAAAACAATGTTATTCAATAAAGTTTTCAGCCTGAAAATTTTATTTAATCTCACTCCATTCCTCCGCTTTTTGATTTTTTTTTTTTAAAGAGGAAGTTGATCAATGCCCAGCATCCCAAGAAAAATGATTGCTTTGGCTTGAATGACACTTCTGTAAGGAAAAGCTTTAACAGAGATCTTAGGGCATGAGAACACTGTAATACAATTTGTTTTTCTACAGAACTCAAGAGATTCAGTTTTACAATCTGCAAGCACACTAAGCATTATCATTTCTTTTTATTATTTTATTATTTTTATTTTTATCTTTTTTCTTTTTATTTTTCTTTATTTTGGCGTAGCAAAATTACCACTATCACAGTTTTTCAGGTTGGAATCTGAAGACAGAGACTTTAGTTGAGATGGCCAACATCACACAGGGCAGTCCAGGAATAGAAGGCAGATGGCCTGATTAGCTCAGTGAAATAACCAAAAGATTCTCCTGTTCCTAGAGAGAACATACAGCTATCTCAGCATAATAGATCTTCTAAAATCATGTGGATTAAAATCTGGCTGTTTAGAAAGAACTGTTTTTTTTCAAATATCACCATTCAGAAAGCATGTGATTCCAAACTCTTCATATATTTCTGAATTCATCACTGCTTATTTTTATTTTTTTTTAAATGTTTACTATTATTCTTCTACCTACTGTACAAATGTAACTGGGCTTGCCTTTAAGAAGGAAAGCCTACCTTGAGCTCCAACCATTCAGAAATCTTTGCTTTTGAATTTCCTGTTCTTCAGTATGAAGTCTTCCCAAGATGGCAGAATGTGTCATGTGTGTCAGTAGTTTATTATTTCCTACCTCAGTCTTGTAAGAAGAGTTAAAAATTTCATTGGGAAAAAAATAGAAAAGATTAGATATAAATGTATACATGACAGAATCAATTTTTCTTTTAGCTAAAGGGCATAATATACAGCAGTGTGTCTCCTGCTGCTGAAGGGAAATTATTGGAACATCATTCCACTACCCTATGAATGGAGAGTATCAAAGAGCTTAAAGAAAGGGATAGTTACAAGGGAGAGAGAGAGAGAGGAAAGAAAAAATTGACTTTACCTCCTCCTTCATTTTTTTCCTACACAAGAAATCTGATGTCTAAAGAAATGTATGTAATCCATGCAGACCTTGACTCCAGCAGGAAAACAGCACTATGCTTGTGGAGAATTTGGCTTAAGTATCTGTCTCTTTATCTAGTAAACCAACTGTATTTTGACTCTGAAAAAAAAAAAAAAGGATTGAGGAAGCTCCACTTTTTTCTCTTCTCAACAAGGTGCAGCCTAAATGAGCTTGAGTCCCAGAAGTGCAGCATCTTCTTTAACGCCAGCCAAGGGCACTTGCTTATTTAATTCTGCTCCTCTATTAACTCTATGGCACTGACAAGAGCAGAAAAGCATTGAAAACTTTGTTTTGTACAGCACAGAAGCTGTGCGTCTCTGAACAGATAGAAGATAAACTTTTTGAGTTGGATAATGTTAATTTTACACAGCCACCTTCCAGGAAGCTACTGTGTGTCAAAGGTTTCAGGAGGACATGAAAGCAGAGAGGGAAGAGGAATAAGAGGAAAGGCTTAACTGCCGATTTTGCCAGCAGCATAAAAATTCAGTGTTAATTAGCCCAAATACTACATTTCTAAATGGAACTATGTTGTTATTGTTGTGATTGTCACACAATCACAACAATAATTTCGGCATTACGCCCTTTTTCTCAAAGAAGGGGCACCATTTTGTTCATATTAATTTAAAGCATGCATTTTTTTTTAATTTTTTTTTTTCTATTTTTAGAACCAGCAGCACAAAGACCAATGAAACTCCAAAAATTGAAAATAGCACATTTCCATATTGAAAAGGATCTCAACAGTAGCTTAAATACACTTAAACCTGTAAACAGAAAGATGTTCAACTTGCCTGAAGGTTAAACTACTCGAATTGCATTAATTGCATTAACTGAGAAGAGTTTGGGAGAGGGAACTTGAAACTTTCCATAAGCTATATAAAAAAAATAAGTTTTGTTTTTTGTTGTTGTTGTTGTTTCTTTGTTTTTTTTTTTTCTAGGCACAGTAAACTGGGCAGATACTCAATGAACTCAACACACAGCAGAAGTCACCTTTAAGATTCAGAGTCTCAGCCAATTGGATGCTGTGACTAACAAAGTAGAGGCTGGCAATCAGATGGTGATTTCTTTGTCACAGATGTCAAATAGTGCATCATCAACCCTAACCACCTTTCTGATGCAGGTTAAAGACATGAGCTTACCTTTTCTGTACAGAATATAAAGGAAAATAAGTTTGAAGAAAAACAAACAAACAGAAAACAACAAAAACAGCTTCAATTTAAGCTGTTTTTTTCTTTTTCTTGTTTGTTTTTCTGTAGAGAATATAAAAAAATAGAGAGAATGAAGAAAAAGTGATTGTGCAAATGTGTGCAAACTGTGCTGTGCTTTTTATTTTCACCAAACGGCTTGACAAAAATAAGTGCTCTAATTCTTTTCCACACAATTTTCTGATCAGCTTGTTCAACAGGAGGAGGTGTAGCTAGAAAGGGAAGAAAAAAAATATCAGGAAAAATAGCTAAATAGACAAATGTCAATACTGTATTCTGTTTTTGCCACATTTTCCTATATCTGCCAGTATACAATGCAGGTAAGTTTACATTTCCACTGAAATTAGGAAGCATTTTGCATGGTCTTTACTCTGAATACACTTTGCTCTTATGTTGTTTCAAGCTAGTGAAGTTGAGACCTTAATAAGTTACTTTAAAGGAGAATTTTAACATAATAATTTGTAGTAGACCAGCATTTCTACACAAATAAAAATAAAAATTAAAAAATAATAATAATAATTAAAATACACATACACAAATACAACAACCACTACTATGCCAGCAAAGTTCAAAGCCAAATGAAACTTTATACTTTCTGGTCAGCTATAACAAGCGTTTCTAAAAATGACCCCTTTTTAAGTTTTGTGTTTTTTCAGAGTTTTTCTGGAGACAACTCATAAGAAATAAAATTTAATGAATCTCCAAAGCTGCACTTTCTTGACTTATTGCATTAGCAGGGCCTCTCATCTGATTGGAAATTTTGAGAAAATCACAGAATTCATTACAGCAATTTACAGTATAATGGTAGATGGCTAAGATAGATCCCTACTAATGAGATGAGCATTAATTAAATAAATTGTAGAATAGAAGTGAATTGGTTAGCTGAGTTAAAAAAGCCTGGAAAACAACTCTCACTCCAGAAAACTGAGCTCTGTTCATCCTGTAAGATCAAGTTTTTGTGTGTTTGACCGTTTTTTTTATTTTTGTTTGTTTGTTTGTTTTTTATGGGAAGGTATGTAACCAACAGGTTTTGTAATGGTAACCAGCATGAATGTGTCAAAGGAAACCATAAACTTTGACAGATTAAAGTGAAACTTCGATAGGTTTTGAATCACATATATTAGTAAAGGTTCTCAACAGGTAATCCTCTACACTATCAAAATTATCCACTGCAGCTATAAAGTGACACAATCTTTAAAAAAAAAAACACACACACCTTTACAATGAGGTCCCAGTTCTGGCAATTATGTCTGCAAGTTGATTTAATATCTTGAAGTATAAGAACAAAGATCTCTGCAACATTATGAAAGAAAACAAAAGAGACTTACATCCAACTTTCAGACACATCTTAGCCTTGTATTGTTGCTTTACACTTGCAGTATATTTTGTCTATCACCAAAATATCAACCATACTACACAAAACAATAGAGAGACTGATTAGACCATCATATACTTAGTATCTGGTCTGTGTTTGATAAGATATCTTCAGAGACCTCAATGGTGATTCTCACTTCCAGGTGATTCCATTTTTTTTTTGTTGTTGTTGTTTACTTTATTCCATTTTTGAGATGATAGCTCAGACAATATAAAAACTCCAGATTTTTGTTTCAGAAGTCCCACTTTACACTGAGCATTTGAAGGTGAAGAGAGTGTACATCAGTTAGAATGAGAGTAAGGTACTCAGAGATTTTCCTTAGATCGGCACCAGTTTCAGGTTGAAATCAATAAATAAAATCATGTACAATCCAGTGGTGGGAGGATTTAAATGAGATGGCAAGGTACTGTTGCTGGGACAAAAAAAAAAAAAAAAAAAAAGAGATAAAGGAAAAACAGGATGGTCGAAGTCTTAGGGTAATGCTAAGCAGCATAGGGTGCGAATTATAGTATGTGGGAAGCAGCTTGTGAAGCAACTTGAAAAGAAGTGGTGATCCACTGATGAAGGCAATCCAGTGACCATGAAGTTACATTTGACCACTAGATTTTGGCTGGATTAAAAGGGGATCACGTAGTCTGATTAGATGTTGCAGTAAACATTTCAAGTCTAGAAAATTGAAACAAAGGCGAATTTCTAAGAAGTTCTGGAAGATGCAGGAGACATTTTAAACATTGAGATAATGCAAGAAATAAAAAGAGAGCGTTCACAGCTCTTACACCTCCTTCCATAGAGACACTGGTGGCTGAAATTGTCCAAATGGATGGAGAAGAAATAAAAGAAGAGGAAGCTTGAGATGAAGAAAGAAAACTACTCAAATCTTACTCTACCCAATTTGAAGGGTAGCCACCATTCTGTTATGAAAATCCAAGGATCTGTCTAGAAACTTTCATTGCAGAATGCAGAGCAATGGGTCAAGGTACATGTCTCTGGAGACACATTCAATAAGAGATCATTTGCTAGTAGGACTCAAGTTAAGTTTTGAAGGTCAGAATATTTTAAAACTTCTGACAAAACAGACTATGCTATATCAGTTGTAGACTTTCAACAACCTTGATGGTACTGTGTGTGCCCAAGCTCCTCCTATCTCAGAGGGACACAGCATCCTCTGCAAAAATGCCTTTTCTCCTAACCATAGAGAGAAAAGAAATAATTCTCTAATTTGAAAGTCTTCGGTATAAACTGAATAGCAAGTTTCTATAAAACAATTATCAACACTGCTACCATTTGGAAGACAGCCAGTTGAACAGCATGTGGTGACATGTATTCTATACAGATAGCACTAAAGATGCAGCAGGAAGATATATAAGGCCAGCCAGGTAGAGATTTCATCCAGAGTCCTGCTGAGAGGCAGAAGAGCAAAACAGCACAGTGTATCCATGCCTAACAGTTAGGTGTGAGGCAGTTATTTTTGGAAGTGCAGGTGAGGCTCTTTGTCTTCTCAGTGGAAATAACTTCATCAGTCAAGACCAACTAAGTCAGGATAATAGTGAAAATAAACAGATAAATAAGACAATTTTGTGTGGAACTGCTAATCAATTCAAAAATTTCCCTGTGAAGAAAACCCAAAATGTAACTTTTACTGGCTTAAATCATTAAGAAAAGAAAACAATATTGCCTTCATCTTAAAGAAAAAAAAAAAAACAAAAAACTTTTTTTTCCAGAACAACTTCATTTAACATATTTCTGGAGGAAGTTCAAGTTCCAATAGAATGGTCTTTTCTGTCCAGTGTACAAACAGGTACACATATCAGAAGGCATTTTACAAAACTGTAATTTTCGTAATGCTGGAAACTGAAGTCCATACATGTTATGTGCAATTGAACTAATTGCTCATCATCTGCCTCTGGTGGCACTGTTTGGAAACAGCAGCGATTTTAAATAATTGGTTTAAGCAACATCCTACCTAAAAGTCAACTTGATGTTTTATTTCCAAGCCATTAAATCCTAGGAAAAGTTCCTCTTTCACAAGTATATTCATCTGAGGAATGTATAGACAGCATTGTATAGATGGGCCATGTTTACAATTTGAAAGGTATTTGCACTGCTCATCCTTCTGCCTTCATTCAAACTCAGCCCAAGCGTAGAGTCTCCAAGCTGTCGTATGCCACAAAGTGAAGCACAGAGAATCTCATCTGGTACTGTACAGATGTGCTATCTGTGCAGGCTATCTGTGTGGCAGAGGTGCTGGTGGCCATAGTATCCTTCAGCACCCCATCCTGAAGACGCACAGGTTACCAGAGGAAACTCATTCTAACACTGACTGTTCTGTGGACAACAAAAGTTGTCAGATCAGCACTTTTGCTACCACTCGATTCAGTGCAAAATAAATGAGGGTATTTTCTTATTGCAGCATGTGTTAAATGCCATTAGCATTAATGAGAGTTACACGTGAGCTTGGCAGGAAGCATATACAAAGTGCAGAGCAGACAGTTTCCAAATCCTCAGACCTCCCTTATATCTTTCAGCCATCTTTCCTCTGTGAAAGCCTTCCCACACAAATTCCAAAATAAAGATAGTAAATCAAATTACTTTATGTATAGTATGTTAAGATGATGAGCTGGGGTGGGGAGGGAGGAATCCAAGAGGATAACGTACAAATAATTATTGTGCTTACATTTAGCAAAGTGCTACAAGTTTAATTCCCATACAGCACTAGTATAGCAGGAACGCTTTGAATTGTCTGAGCAACTTTTCACGGCACACTGGTAAAATAATAAATTATGTTATGACCGATAACATTCAATAACTTCTCTGATATATTGGTACAGCCACTTTTTCTGCAGTATAAAACTCATATTTCTCTGTCATATTACTAATTTCCATATTGCATTTCAGGCTCTGTCTTGGAGTTAGTTGGGAAAAGTACTTCATAGCAGTAACAAAAGGAAGCTGACTGTTCTTTAGAAGAAAATAAAGAGACATAAAAAGAAAGAAGGAAATGTCAGGATTTTTTTTTCTTTTTTTTTCTTTTTTTTTTTAAAAAAAAAAACTTCTATAATGCATTAAATGTGTCTACAGGAAAGAAAGGAGAAAAAAAAAAAAAAGAAAAGAAAAAAAGAACAATAGAAAAAGACAGCAGCTGCTACTATCCTGCTTCATTACAGACCCAGCAGAGTAAAAGCCGTGGACCCATTTTTGCTTTTTCTTCCTTGATGATATCACTAAAGCATTAATGGAATCCTTCCATTCCATTGGTACACCATAAATTTATCTGCAGAGCATTCTTTATTGCTTTGAGTACAGATAGGCTATTTTTGTGTATGGAAAGGCGGGTAAAATAGGGTTGCTTGAATTATTATTATTATTATTATTATTATTATTATTATTATTATTATTTTGAGAATGTACATTCCTTATTAACAGAAAACTGGAAAAAAATGTTTAATACAAAATAAAATAATATTTATATTCAGGTTTAGTTATGAGAATGAGTGGAAAATGAATTTGGAACTTAACTACTATAACAACTTTTTTGACTTGTGCAGTGTTACTGAATTTGGCAGTGCATGATGTACTATTGTTGTTAGGGCTGGCTGACTAAGTCATATCATCTAGAAGAAAAAGTAGCTATTTTAAGAGAGATCTTCTTTTGAAACTAATTATTGCAAAGAAACAGAGGATGTAAATCTTTTGTATATAAGACTACAAAAACTTTATTTATTGTCAGTCTTCCATTCAAAATTATCAACATGCAACAATGCATATTAAGAAGATGGTAGTATAACTTTCTACAAATTTTTAAGTTTAATTTTTAGCTTATGACAATACACTTTAAAAGCAAAACAAACAAAAAGAAAAAAACAAAGAAATCATCATGATCATATACTGTTGTTGAGAAACCCATGTGAAAGAAAACTATTATAGACATCAGATAGCATCTGTCTGAGTGGAATTTTCCACCCACATTTCATTCTGAACTTGGCAACCAGGTTCCCAACTATAATTCCCTAAATCCCTCCACTGATCAGTACTATTTTTTTAAAAAAGCACAAGGAATTATAACAACATCCCTTTAAACATCCAAGGAACGTCATGAACTTCATGAACCATACAAGATTCTGCTCTGACATTGTGCTAATAGCAGAAGATAAAATTATAAGCAGGAGTCAAACAATGTACTTGCATCTAGTTGACAGCAAAACTATTTGAAGGAATGGGTTGGGGATGAGGTTTGCAGTAGGTTCTATCAAAAGTGGAAAGGAAGAAAATGACAAGGCTTGTACGGTAATTATATTCATGCTTTTTAGAGGTTCCTCGGCAGCACAAACAAGGTAAGTGGCTCATACTGACTCTTTAAGCTGAGGACAAGAGACATAAAACAACTACAAGGGTTCCAATCTCTTGTAGAAAAAAATCAAAGTTTTTTTTTACTACCAAGCCTCCCAGTCAAAGTCATCACCTTACAACCATTCACTGCTTTAGTTGAGGTAGCAAATGAGCTTCCCAGGGTTCTAGAATATGCCAAAATCAGCAGGAGAACCATGACTATTTTAATGCTTAGCCATGCTCAAGAGTGGCTCTGCTCTTAGACATGGAGCTCTGGGGAGTATTGACCAGTGGTCACAGAGAGCAACGAGAGCTTAAATATCTTTCAGTGTTTCAAGAATTTCATATTTCCAGTATACAGTAGACATGCAGTGACAGCAAACATCCTGTTTGCTATCATACAGCCAGCATCAGCTTTCTGCGCCCTAAGTAAATTACATGAAAACCTATCTATATTATTGCCTAAGGAAACAGAAAGAATCAGTGTCAAAACAGAGCTCAAAATACACAGAAACAAGCCAGTGCATTTAAATGATCACTTCAGAAGTCCAAGTCTAGTGAATGCAATCCTACGCACCCATGAATAATGCCTTAAATGTCATCGCAATGAATTGTGAAAACTGTGGGTTCAGAAAGTCACAAGAGGTTGATTTATTTACCCAGAGGCTTGTCTACACAAGGAGATTTACTATGAAGCTGTGCTGTGCTCTGTACTAACTGGCCTATCCAAATGAAGAGCCATGTTTATTTAGTAAGAATCACATGTGAGGACATGAAGAAGAGCAAGAGAGAAAGAGGATGCTTTCTCATACATGAGCACAGCTACATGACCAGATAACCTACTCTTCTCTGCACTGCATTCAAGGCAACCCTGGGATTCTTAGCCTCAGAAAAAAAAGTTAAGAACTGACTGCTTTCCATATCTAGGATCAACTTCTCCAGATCCCATCATGTTCCTTACTATTCCTCAAAGTAAATGATATTTTTCTCAGACTCAGCTGAACAGTATGAAACCCACACAATACTATAAGGCATGGTTGGCAGCAGCAAGTTTCAGGCCAGCCCCTAGCAAATTGCTAGTTCTCTTCACATTTCAACTCTTGGAGTGTTGCAGTCAAGTTGCAAAATAAGTTTTCTGCTGAATATCTCCAAGGGCAGCCTATAGAATACTCTATCTGTGATGAAATTCCTAGGGAATTGAGAGACATTATGGTCTCTGTTTTCATTCTGCAGTTGTATATGTGTGTTGTGCACTCTCCTGTGTTCCTAAATACAAGACATTTGTGCTTTTGCTTCAGCACCATCAGTGTTACTGCCAGGGGATGATGGTGTTTCACATCAGCAAATGCTCTACATTATGGTCTCTGTTTTCATTCTGCAGTTGTATATGTGTGTTGTGCACTCTCCTGTATTCCTAAATACAAGACATTTGTGCTTTTGCTTCAGCACCATCAGTGTTACTGCCAGGGGATGATGGTGTTTCACATCAGCAAATGCTCTGTGGATCTCTCATGAGCTGTGGAAACAAATGGAGGTTAAGACTTCACTGAATTGGCATGCTGACACATAATTAGAAATTAAAAGTATCTTAGAATTAAGCAGCAGTCTTAACCCAACATTCTTTCTGCCCACAGTTTTGCTTTCTATGGCCAGTCAGTTCAAAAGGTTAAGGAGCTAAGAGGAAACCAACAGATAATGGCTGTTTTTTATTTGCAAGGCCATGAGACTTATGAGCAGCTGGAAAGGCATTGGTACATTCTGGAAAGCATCAGAAAAGACACTCCTATTTTACCAAGTTAGAAGTATTTAGGACTAGGGTGTTGTTTGTTTTTTTTTTTAATCTAAAATTTTTATACTGGGAGAGCAAATTAAAATCTTGCTGTCAGTTCTGTTTTTCAATTGATCTGTGGCATACTGGGAGTTGATGATGGTAATAGCTCTTACAGTGTTTTCCTATATATTACTTCAATTCCTCTTTTTAAAAAGTACATTTGTGAGGATACAAATCACCATTCAGAGATATGTACTGATAATAAAAAGCCTTATTAATAACAAACTTTAGAAGAATTAATTAGGGTTGACTGTGCTTGATTAAAATGTACCATGTATATAACTATGAGATGTTATGTTTACCCTGTGATTCACAAGCAACACAAATGTGATAAGGTGCTCATTTTTAATATAATACAGTTAAAATGTGAACAGATATTGTGTTGATGGGGAACATATGTTGGATCAGATTAAGTAACAAGTAAATAAATCACCTGCTTCAAGATCACAAAGACCTACAGGCCATTATGGTCATAGAGTGCTTGAGGAGAGCTTATGAGCAAGAGGGAGATCGACATTTTCCACGGTCTAATAATGATGGGACAAGGGAGAATGACTTTAAACTAAAAGAGGAGTGATTTAGATTAGATCTTAGGTGTAAATTTTGTACTCAGATGGTGATGAGACCCTGGCACAGGCTGCCCAGAGAAGCTGTGGATGCCCCATCCCTGGCATCCAAGGCCAGGCTGGATGGGTCCTGGGAAACCTGAGTTGCTGAGTGGTAGCCCTGCCTTTGGAGTGACATTGGAACTGCATGGTCTTTAAGGTCCCTTACATCCTAAGCCATTTATGATTCTACAGGAGTGAAAGTTGCTCAGCTATCGGGAATGAGCAAATACTGGGGAAAGGTGTGCTGTTATTGTTAGCCTTGTTCTTGCATGTTCCCAAGAACTCATCCTATTAACATCTTGAGAGGTAGCAATTTAGAGAAAACTGGTACTAAAGTTGAAAAACTGTATCTACCAGGAAATATCTACCAGGTCGAAGCCATGTTCAGTAGACAAGAACTTTTAAGGATAATAAAATAATTCTCTACAACATTCTCTACCAGCAGGCAAAGATTTCAGGAATGGAAGATGAGCTGACAGAGTGTATTTCCATCTCAGCAATGTCTTAGCCAGGTCCCCTGCCTATCAAAAAATTCACAGCTCTTGGATGATGCATCATATGACAACTGTTAGTAGTCACCCTCATCACCATACTACCACCACACCTTAGACCAGCACTATTTGGGGGTGATTCTGATTCAACTCTGCTTAGAGGGTAAGTGAAGCACTACTAGAAATCCTATTTGCATCTTTTACTTCTGTAGCATCTATTAAATGTTACACTGAACAACACTGTGTATATGACTGTGCTTGACCACCAACCTGGCACTGCCCACAGTGTTGTAATACTACTAAGTTTTGACCCTGGTATCACTGTAAACTAAGAGATCCAGAACATAAATGCAAGTTCAGCTGGAAGCATGCTTGCTAGATATGCAAACTCATAGAGCACAAGCTAAGTCTGACAGTGTACCAGAATTTAAGCTGAGAAGTGAGACCAAGACTTCAGAATAGTAGAGGACTGACAGGTAAAAGAAAAGTCGGAATGTTCTGAATATATGCAGAGATACAGCTCCATGAATAAAACAGTACTTATTCATATAATTAAAGATTATATTGTAGTGCATATGCAAAAAGAAACCAAATTAAGTTTCTACTGGAATCTTTAATTTTAGCATTTACACTATATATATTAGTTAAATCAATCACTGTAATTACTGCAAATGTACCAATTTAGCATAATTTTACAATATAAAAAAGCTGACTTTCAGGAGAAAAGTCTTGCATGATACTAGATTGTCAATAAAACATTCCACAGCCTGCAACTTCAATAAAAAAAGCTACTGTTCACTTTCTCCAAAGAATTACACAGAGCACTTTTCTCATGAAAGTCTGTTTTATAGAATCATAGAATCATGGAGTCTTGAGTCCTTGGACAACGTGAAACCAAATGCCAGTTAAATCTCACGTTCAGGCTTCATTCTCAAACTGAAAATCTTTGGTTCAAATAGGTGAAACAAGTAAAAAAATAAATAAATAAAAAAAAAAAAGTAAAATCTAAACAATTTTGGCACTACCAAGAGGATATTCCAAAATTGTGATCCATTAAATCTCCTTCTTTCCTTTAGATGAAAAGGGAAGAATCTGCATGTCCTATTGGCTTTTTCTGATCCAGTCCGTAAAGAATGATCCTTCTCAGTTGATCTCCCCCTTTCCTACCACACATCTCTGTGTATGTTGTAGTACCACAAGGAGCAATAAAGAAGATAACAAGGTTTTGGTTGTGAAGAATTACAGCATTAAGAAAATGTCGTCTTGCTTTTTTAATTTCTACTCACAATATTTTTAACGGCTTTCAAATTAAAAGAAGAAAGGTTGTTTTCACTTGCCAACCCTGCAGATAGTTAAAAGCAAAACTGAAAACAAACTTGAAAAACAGGAGCTGTTTCAAGAGAATGAGAGAGTTCTTACTTAAACTTGGAGGAAGAGTATGAGATCTGGACAAACTTACCTCTTCCATTTTTTCCTGTCCATCACTGGAAACAGAAGTAGGCAAGAAGTTGGGAATCTTGTCATCTGATAACGATTGCATTAACTATGCCTACAGTCAAGACTCATGTTCTTATGAGTTTATCAGGCAGTTTTTAAATTTTTTTACTCCTATTTTCTAATTAATCTGAAAGGCATAAAGTGAAAAACACATAAGAAATACCCAATTAGGAGTACCTCTGTAGCAGGTAAGGATAAGGATTCAGCTATATTACATACCTTAATGCAGTAAATGCAGAAACATGTAATATGTAAGGAGCCTTAGTAATACTACTGGCATTTTTTTTCCCCTCTCCAAATAAGCTCAAAACACCAAAACATCAGTGAATGAAAGAAGCAGAATTTCTGAAGAAGAAATAAGCAAATCTATGAAAAGAAAAGCTGTTATAGACAAAAAGGTTAGGAGCCAAGTAACTTTGTGATGCTTTTACCTTATAGATCAGATTTTCAGTTATACTTCAGGTCTTAGGTGGAATGAGTTTGACGGATTAGATCCGGTTACTAGCTGTCAGTGATCTACATCAAAACATGGCACATACATACACAGCTTACTACAGCTAACTGTTCACTGCTCAACACAATTTCCCTCTGGAGCTAACATGAAGATAAATGAACTCCTCTCCCCAGGGAGAAGTATCCCTCAATGAGGCAAAACAATACACTCTCATAAACATGCTACAGTGGTGCCGTGCTTCTTACTCATAAATAGATACAGAAGTCTTTGCTTCCCGGGAGTGGGTATGGGCACTATACAAACCAGGGAAATTTTAGAGTAGGGGTTAGGAGAGGGTAGGAACTAACTGGAAATGCAATTTATTTATTTATTTATTTATTTATTTATTTATTTATTTATTTACTGTAAAAGCTTCGTATTTTGCCTCAGTTGCAAAGATTCTACTCTCATGTCTGCTGCAGTGTCCTGATTCCTTCTTGTTCTTCAGCAAAGGCAGCATTTCTTGTGAATGACTGACACAAGGCTCTTGCTACTAAGATAAATTATCTCACTTCCCTTGCTTTTCTTTCTATTGTTTTAACTCCTTTTTATCTTTCATCCTCTCCCCTGCCTACTTCTTTCTGCTATTTGCTACAATTCTCTAAAATGGAACCAGATTTAAGCTATTCTACTGATGTTTGTCCTGTAGATCACCACAGGATATCAGTAGTGCAATTCCTTTCCTTAAAATTTCTTTCATTAGGAATAATGCTCTCAATAGTTGAGCATACTTGCTAGTGCTTATATTGAAACAGAAAGCACTTTAAACACAAAGCCATCAGTTCTGTAGTATTTTTAAACATGTCTAATCTAAATTATACCCATTTGCATTTGAAATATAATCTGCCAGCAAAAAAAGTCAAAAACTACACTAATCATGTTAAAAAGCAGGAATTCTCTTTAAAACAAAGTACCATCTGCACAAACATCCCTGAGGATGCCCCAGGAAATCCCAAGGATCACCAAAATGCTCCTTGAATATCATCAGCATGCAATACCTCTCTACTGAAAACTCTCCATTTGTGGATAAAAACAGAGAGCCATTATTTAGTGTAAAAGAAATACACCATCATCCAGAGAGGAATAGCATGTATTCACATCCTTACTTCTACTTATAAATACAAAAATGTTAGCAGACGTATAGCAACTTGTTCAAAGTGAAACATGCAATGTTGCTTTCCTTTCTCCAGCCACTTCAGCAAGCAATGAACAGAACATCACATACTTGCATCTTTCCATTCTGATGATGAAAACTGTACTCAAACCTATCTCCAGTCTCTGGGAAGGTATTGCTAACTCCTGATCTCTTGCAAACACATAGTTACATGACTGCAATATCAGTGATGCCCAAGGCTAGAGAGGCTACAGCTATGCTCTGTCTGCAGTTTCCTCACAAAACCCTCTCTGCAACTTCTCTTTTTCCATAAAATTACTCCAAGCTATGTGTGATCTTCAGTGGAGAAAAATGTGTCATCACACAAGCCCAGAAGTGTGGCTCTTACTTCTGCAGAGCCAACAGTTAGCTAGTATTTTTTCCCCTCCTCTTTCAGTTCATTTCCCAAATGCAACCATTTCAGAGCTACTGAGTTTCCTAAAACAATACCTATAGTTATGTGGGTTATGAAAATGAAATCCTCTCCATAGTTCAGTTTATTTCTGTTCACCTACAGTGGCACTGCTCATTTCCAGATCTTAATAAATCACCATGCAAACAGCCCTGGGGTGCCATTTTATCCTTTTCACCCATAGAAGGAAGCCAAGGACTCAAGGGCTTGCATCAGACTGGAAGACACAAAAAGCAGGCAACATTAATTCCTTACCACTACAGCTATTGATAATTTGGCTTAGCAAGTGATGAACCAATTCATTCAATTCATTCAATTCACCAAACAGGTGGTGAAGACTTTTATCCCCTTATTCGTATGATCTAAAATTCAGTCACCTCACCATTTATAATTCATATTATCATTTTGCACTTTTATGACTTTTCATCAACTTTGACTTTGAGAGCAGAATCCAGCTGTTTGGGTCCAACATTTTCATTGCCTTATAGCATGTGTAACACCTGTCTAGGTGAAGATTTGATTTTTACTTTCATCCTTATGCTGTAATTCAGGGCAAGTTCATTACTAAGTTTTCAATTTTGGCCAGATAATTCCATTATTTAAGTAAATAATGGAAATATAAAATTCACCTGTAATTAATAATGGAGGCTAGAATTTTCAAGAAGATGAGAGAATCAGAATCTGATGTTGACAGCCTGAAAAAGAGAAGAATCAGCAGAGAAAGTGCCCTACTCATGCCAGGGTTCAGGGTTACTGATGCAGATATTTTCTCAAAAATCAGTAACAAAGGCGAACAAACTATCATGTAAAGTCACTACCCTATTCACACAGGCAGTGCTCAGTGATACACACAACATTCTGCCTGCCTGAAAGAGGGACATTCCCCTTTGCCTAAAGAAAGACTTCCTGAAACAGGGTTGTAGCGACATGTTTTCTTCCCTCAATTCAGCACCTCTAGATGGCAACGACAGAGTTAACTCTGTACCTTCTTAAACCATCAGGCCATATGCTGTGTGAACTGAGTTACATAGCAACCTGCCAATCATAGATGTACTGATCAGCTGCTTATGTCAGCCTAAGTCTGAAGAATCAACTTGGCTGGGACAAAAGGAGGGTGTTAAGTTCTGCACAGACTCTCACGTAAATTACTGAGTGACTTCATTCAAAGCAGTCTCTCATTGGGCACAGAATTTAAAAGGGTGGGTTGGCACGTCCGTGTGATGTACACAAAACTGCTGACCTTGAAAGTGTGGTTTGCTCTGTGACAGTCGGTGGCAATTGTTTGAAAAGGAAGCTTTGAAAAGATTTCACTTGAGGACAATGGGACCTGGCAGCTGTCAACCCTGGTAGTCAGGTCAGTGGGGAGAAAGTCTTGGCTAGCTGTGTCAGACCTTTGCCAAACTGTATTGGCTAAGGCTCTACCCAAACCTTCCAGCACACTGGACATAATTAATGCAGAAAAGGCCCTTTGCCCTGCAGCAGCCTGAGAGGAGATGATAGGGAAACATGAATTTTGCCCTAATTTTGCTTTTTACACTCCACGAAGGTGGGTATTTGAAAGAGTTCAAGGAATAAAATATATTATTTAATTTTCTGTAGGAACTGTCAAAGAAACAAATATGTTGGCCTGATATGATAGTTACTAACATAAAAGCATGTGCAATCATCACTGAGCATTTTTAAGATTACAAATATGTTCAAGACAGAATGTATACCACTATTTGCTGGAAAATGATCTGAAAGCTATTATCAATATCAGGTTATAAATCAAGTAACAACAATCTTTGTCTGTAGTTGCCATGTCTTCAGGAGCTACAAGAATGTGCATCCTGTTATAAATTGTATTGTTCCTGATTATAGCTTTGTCACCTAATTAAGAATGTAGACATCCTGTAAAACCTTGGGCCAAATCTCTTCTCACCTAACTGCAGCTATTTAAGTATAATCTGTCTTCCCTCATGGGCAGTGGGAAGACTTACATGGTTTTGGAAGTATCTGTGTATTTATCTGTACAACACTGCTCAGCATCAATTATAAATGTACGATGTGTTATCAATATTGCTTTTCTCCTAGAACCAAAACATTGCAACATACCAGCCACTGGAAATAAATAAATAAATAGATAAATAAATAAATAGATAAATAGATAGATAGATAGATAGATAGATAGATAGATAGACAGATAAATGAAATTCAACCCAGCTAAAACTAAGACAAGACTAAAAAAATTTTGACACTTAAGTTAGATACCCAAATCCTGGACTAGAGTATCAGAGTGGAATTAATCTCATGCTTTCAGCAGACCATGTGCTGAGTCCCTTGCCATTTTTGAACATTGTTTTTGTTTGCTAATCATAAGTGTATATTGTATAACCGCTCAAATCCCAGATGCTGCAAATAACACAAAACTTTTTGTTCTCTTGAGAAGCATGCTGTTTAAAACACCACTCCCATGCGCACCCAGAATCCATAGCTGGGTATGCTTTCCACACTTCTCCCTTCAACAAGATCCTATGTTGTTGGAACTGCTGATGGTAATACAGCCACCTGTAATGGCATAGCTTCTGCCAAGCAGCCCTGTTCCTGCATCATGGCTGTGATGAAAGGACTGGTGCCTAGAATTTGCACGAATTCAGGAGAAATGCCAAATGTAAGATAAGTAGAATGGATGATGAGGATTAGATACACATAATATCTTCAAAATGACAGAACAGTAAGATTGATGCAATGAACACCATCTAACCAGTACAGGTAGAAAATATTGAGCATCTATACCAGGTATAGATGTATATATACCTGGTATAGATGTGTTTGTGATTTGTACCTAAGCCACAACTCAGTTGATCAGGCTTATGATTTAGATGATCTTGATATCTAATTTTACATTGTATTGAGAATGTTAGAATGCAAGTTGGAGCATTGAGTTCCATGTTAGCTAAAGCTGTATATATCAACTACTCCATTTGCTCTTTCTTATGCTCAATCCTAATGCAATCATGTAAGACATTCCTGCTTTCTTTAAACCACGAGTCAGACACAACAGTCATCTAAATCTAGTGATTCTCTTTAAGAAAAGTTACAGATTTGAGACTCTAGAGTACTTTGGGGTCATATTCTCAGGCTTTTCTCTACAGCAGTAAAAACTATAAATGTACAGCAAAATGAAGAAAGAAAGAAAAAAAGAAAGAAAATGATAATTTGCCTCTAGCATCTGGCTCTTGAAGAGGGACAGACTTGACTACCACTTTGTAGTTAGCATCCATTCACATGATCCTTAGACTCTCTATTAAATGGAGAGTCTAACCAGATTATTTGCAAAACTCTTTTTTCTGCCAAGAATATTTGGGACAATATAATTTCACTCTTTGATTATAAATACCATTGCTATGCAAGGATGTGGGTACACTTTTTGGGATGCAGCAATTCTAAATTGCAAGCTGCAGTCAGCAACAATCTCTGCCTGATGTTCTTCTAGTTAAGTAATGCTCAAATAAGAATGATATCAAAGTGATAAATACAAGCCCTTGTTACTTTGCTCTTTTCATGGCCTCAGTCTACATTTTATGTCAAAAAGTACTGTGAGGTATTGTAGATGGAGCTGATAATGAAAACTGAAGTTATGACTACTTAACATTCTTAGCTATAACTTCTTATTTTCAATCATTTATAACTTTGCCAAAAACAATGCCTCAAGCTGGTATAAAGGAGGAGGGGTTCAGTAATTAAGTTAATCTGTTCCTGAGAGTGTCAAGAAAAACTAGTCTTTAACATCTATTTACAGAAAGGTTTGTGTTTTGTTCTTTTTTTTTCAGCAATTTCTTCAAAGCTTTTACACATTCTCCTGCTCTGAAGCTGGCATCCATAAGTACTTGAACAATTGTCCTAACATAAAAGAAGTTCCAATTTGACCAACTTACAAAGTTTTTGAGACTGAGGGGTGTTAAGTTTAGAATTTAATTGCAGTAACAAGGATCACAGCCAACAGGGAACATGCCCACAGATAATCTTCCAGGCTTCTGTGGCTTCTGTGTTTCAGGTTAGCCAACAGGAGCTGCAATGGGAGGAGCTGGCCAGAACAACTGCCTCAGCAAACAGAGCAAACAGCAAAGTCGAGATTGAAGGAGCTGGTTAAATAATGAAATGCTTGAGGGAGAGCAGCTTGGGGTTATTGGGTATATATATTTTTTTCTTTTATAGAAAATGATGAAACTCTGGAGTCTTTCTACTCCTCTTTCCCAGCTGCTCTCTTTGTACATGGGTATGCAAATTTGTGTAAATCTATGCAAATAGAAGACCCACTGTGTTCTGTTCCCTGGACGCTTGCTGGAAAGCTCAGTTCCATCTCCCTACGAGCAACATGCTGCAGCTCCTCTCTGTCTTCCCGACCCCATATTTAACATCTAGGGAGCTGGGGAGAATATGCAGCACAGTGTTAACATGGTAAGCTGTGCTGACACGACAAGAAAAGTGGAGAGTGTCTTTCCACGACTGATATTGTCCCCAGGGAGGCTCTGTCCCTGTACTGGGGTTGAGGCAGCCTGACACTGGACCATCATATCCTCACAGACATAATCCTCACTATGTAATGTCTACAGTATCTACCGGGAGAGACTGTTCCCCTTTTCAAACAGGATAAATGGGGATGTGCATATTCTTTTGGGGGTATTATATTCCTCACCTTCACTTGCACCCAGGGAAATGGTGGAGACAGTGTCCCTGGAGCTGTTCAAAGAAAGGGCAAATGCAGTACTTAGCAACATGTTTTAGTGGACAACACTGGTGGTATGTGGACAGTTGGACTAGATGATCTCGGAGGTCTTTTCCAACCTCAATGATTCTACGATTCTGTGATTTGCACCTGCCTTATGATAGATGGAGGCTTTTTCTGGATACCATCTGTGATATGTTTGACATATCCTCATACTTGGCCATGTTGTCTTTGGCCAATGTTAGCCACAAAGTGAACAAGAGAGTTTTGCAAGCCATCAGAAAGCAGAGGTAACACCTCCTCTTACAATCTTGAAACACTGACAGGATAGGAGGCAGTTTCCTCAACTTGCACCAGGGGATGTTCTGATTGGACATAGTTAGAAAAAAAATATTTTCAGAAAAAGTGGTGATGTATTGGAACAGGCTGCTGAGGGAGGTGGTGGGGTCACTGTCCCAGGAAGTGTCAAAGAAATGTGTAGATGTGACAAAGAGAGACATGGACTAGTGGGCATGGTGATGGTGGGCTGGCAGTTGGACTGAATGACCTTAGAGGTCTTTTCCAACCTTATTGATTCTGGGATTATATGTCATTTCACCATTGCCTCAACATCCAGGAGTCTCTTTCCATGAGAGCAAGTATTTCAGGTTGAGGACATTCATGGGGATTTCCTCTATATTCTTATCTCACGTTCTGATGTTTTGATACTGGAACTTCTGTTTGCCCTTCTGTATTTTTTTTTATTTATAATTTTTATGCTTAGTTACTATGAGCACTTTTTTTTTGGCAACATTAATAAGGGGGCTTGCTTTGTAAAAACAAGTTTTATTCCCCTTATAGTTCTAGAAGTAGGGCAGGCATGATTTAAATGCAAGAAATATATATTAATTATTTCTTTTGGTGAACTGCAAGTAAGCATAGGAAACATTTATCTAGGTATTTATGTAAAATGTTTTCCTGGAGTAGCTGAGCAACCACAAATCAAGACAAATCAGGAAAATCCTACTTGCTTTTTTAGGAACTGGACCCCTTGGTGCTTATTTATTTTTAGTTTTAATTATTTCCAGTGTGCTTTTCCAAGTTTAAGAAAGTAACTAGTAAAGCTGTGCAGTATTTCTAGCCCAGTTTGCACATGGAAATGCCACAAATCTTAGTCTTAACTATGCTACTTTTTAATTTAATAACTACAGGGCTTTTTCTTTTTCTTCTTTTTTTGTAAATGTGTGCATATATATATTTCTAGTAATGCAACAGAGGTTTCTGTTAAAATCCTTGCCCAAGTTCATAGCAGCAGCAGCAGCATAGGTAAGTGTTTATGAGTTGAGATCTGATTTACTATAGCTTTGGTTACACATCATTTTTAGCATAGATGAAAGAACGTGTTTTTTTTTTCCCCTTGGAATAGAGACCTGTATCAAAACATCAGCTGAAACATGAAGGAAAAGGAGACAGTTTGCTAATTTTACAAATATTGATACAGCTAGAATGTTTTCTTCTTTCAAGGCTTTCAGCCCTTCCTTGCAGGCAAAGAAGTTGGGCAGCATAAATGAGGTGGACCTGACCTTTGAGCCTTCTGAAGTTCAAATATCATAAAACTATTTTGTTCTCTTTTGTTCAAGATTCCTCTGATGATACACTGAAGGAAAGAATGTTGTCTTCTACTGTTCTGCAGCCTGTCTTTTGACAATGACTGTAACACTGCATATACAGAAAGGTATAAATAAAACAAAGAGAAAAATTAACTTCCTGAAAGAAAAACTCTTGACTGTCTTCCCAAAATTATGTGCCAGCCCTGACCCTTTGGATGCATCAAGGCATCCAAGCCTTTTAACTTCATGAAAATCTGTTTAGATAGCTCACTCTGAGGGCAGATTTATGTCCAGAAAATTTGGAGTTGCTTACCAAAAGGATGAGAGTCATTTATTTTCCTGTTACTGGTCTGCCACACGAATGAGATATCATCAGCTAAAATATTCAGCAGAAGCTAGTCCTCACATTTTATCCCCCTTCTTTTTTTCCTTTTCCCTCTTTGAGACCAGTTACCTATTTAACTCCATCCTGTCAATTAAACCAGAGAAAAAACGCAAAGAACTAATTAGGCAACTGTGTAATTTTAATTAGCTGTTTTGATAATTAAACTAATTAGTTCCCCTGTGTTTCCACAATATGTGGTGGACTGGTTTTGATATCACGGCTTCAGAGTTCCATTCCATTAGTTAATTAGTCACTTTTGCATTAGAAAGCTTTATTAATGGCCTTAATTTGCAGTTGAAATGAGAAATCTGCTGTCAATAATTTGGATAATTGCCTACTGTTTGATTATAAAGTACAAAAGTAGCAGCACACTATTACATATGCAAATCCCAAGGGTTATTTCCTGGATGCTTAGCTTTCTTGATCTACATTTCATCCTCTCTCGCTTTCTGTTTTTTCTTGACCCTGTTAGGGGGAAGAGAATCCAGCTTATTAAGAAAATGAAGGCCTGTTTTTTTCCCCTTGTCCTGTACTGCATGTATGCTTGTGCCTGCAATTGTTAAAGTTATTGCTTGCTTTGTACCTAATTAGTGTCCTTGGAATTAAATGAACAGCTCTGTATACACCTCTAGCTCCTGCAGCCATGTTTGTGCATTGAATAATTGATTCTACTCTGCTAATCAGATAGGGACATAATGAGCCAGTTTAATTAAATGGGGATCTAACCTGGTGAACACTGGGAAAATATTTGCTCATTTACTTAGTAAAAGGCCACAGTTGCTTTTCATTGGATGGAAGGGAAGGTTACAGAAAGTAAAGTAGGCTTTGAAGGCAGAAACAGTTCACTGGCTGTATACCCCTAGCAAATCAGGCTACTTGAACAGCAGAAAGGTTTAGCAACTTTTGCGGTTTGGGGGTTTTGGTTTGTTGATTTGTTTGTTTTCAAAAAGGCTTAATCAAAGGGCTGGATTTGCTGACAGGTTTTCCTTCCTCTCCCGGAGGTGTCAGCAGCACTATTTGGCTATGCTCTAAGAGGCAGGTTGCCTGGTCCTACAGCCCACAGTGATTTGCAGGAAGAATTTCAACTCAGTTCACTGCTAGTTGGTGCCCGTGTCACGGCAATAAGGTAAGACTGAGATGCAGTTTGTCGTCTTCACAGCAGAGGACTGAACTTCGGGTGCATGTATTTGTATTTTGAAAAACATAACCATTTATCTTACTGTTTCCTTATGAATTCTGTAATTAAGATCTGTGAATTCATTCTGTGAATGCATCTCTCGATATGAAAGCCTCAGAGATGGTGAGGAGGGGAGCAGGGGAAGGGCTGCCAAGAGTTATGCAACTAAAAAGTTTTGTTGGCTGTTTTGAATATGTAGCTGAAGGCTTTGAGGATAGCATCTGATCGCTTTCAAACTTAAAAGTGTCTACAGCAATAATTCTTCTTTAATGCTAGCTAAATCTTTGGAATGGGAAGATGATTATGGTCTCTAAATGCAAAGATTACCCATATTTTCAATGACAGCTTAAATGAAATTTATCGTCTTCACCATAATCTGCAAAAGCAAGCACTAGGCTAAATATACATCTGTAATTCTAATTGCACATCAGACCAACTTTACCTGCAGGGATAAAGTAGTGCAAGGCCAATATAGAAACAACATGGTGCTCATCTGCCATGGTGTACTAGGATGAAATAGCATATTGACCCTGAATCCATACTCTGAGTAAAAGCAATTGTCATTCTGCCACTGTAACACCTTGTTGCCAGTGGCGATGTAATTAAAGCTGTGAGGACTCATTTTCCATTCTTATCTCTTAAGCTCGTCTGAATCAGAAACTGTTTGTCTGTGGTAACTGAGAAAACGCACTACAAGGCTGCATGTTTATGTATGAATTTTTGGTGGACTATTTTTTGGGGGCCGTGAGGAGGCAGCTCTAATCATCTTATTTCCAACGTTCCTTCTGTGTGTGTACGTGTATATATATATAAAATATAATTCGTGTGTGGAGATATATATGTAATGTTATATATTTGATTCACACACACGCATATATAGATAGATATATAGGCACACATGCACGCACAGTTTAAATTTTACTCACCCCCTTTTCTCCTCTATTAAAATTCCAAATGGCTAAGAGGATTTTCTCAATTTAGTCATACTTTTAATCTTCACTGAAATGAGTGATGACTTCTTATAATAAAAAGTTGACAGGCTTACATTGCGCACCGGTGGATTAGTTTCCCTTGGTGATGAGGTTTTCTTTTGTGCGCCGTGTGTCTGTTTGATGGAGGTTTAACAGAAAGCATTTTGGCAGAAATTGGATGCAGCAGGGATCATCTGGAGAAGGCTGCTGTTCGATATTAACTGCACACAGTAACTTTTTTTTTATTTATTTTTTTATTCTTCAGCCAGGTGATAGAAGCAGCCAAAGTGTGTGTTCCCCTGCTGAAGGAAATAGAAACGTTTTGGGGGAGATTATAAAGGCAAATGTATGCATGTGGTATGAGCCTCCTTAAGCATCATATTTAATTTGCTTTTGGCCATTGTCTAACAAAAGAAAAAAAGAGTTAGATATTCTCTGTAAGAAGTTATCAGACCCATGAACATCTGCAGCGTGTACTTTTTTAAAGATTTTCTTTTTTTTTAAAGCCTTATATAGTCCATTGTTGGGAGGCATGGGAAGGACACACAGCAGAAAATGAATTTAAGCAAGGTATGCTATAAGAACTGTGCTTTAATAGCATATATGCATGGGCTGAATTTTTTCTGGAAGAAGAGAAAAGCAGAATTTTTGCAGCTTCCTAAAAGTTTCTGCCAGGCACGGGGGGAACATAAAAAAACATAGTTGCTTCAGCATTGCTGCTTGATAGTTGTGATGAAGTCATGAGACCATTTCAATGTCAACTAGTGACAGATCCAGTAGTTCCTTTGAACCACTGGTATACACTGTGACATCTATGTTAGTAGATAAAATCTAATCCTGGAACATCTTCCTGATTAACTTATAATTCTGTATCAATAATTGTACTGGGAATAAAATGACTTTTTCAGGAACCTTGAGTAGGACTGAGATGTCAAAGAAAGCTCTTCTCCAGCTCTTACGAATACAAAGCCTCTATAAATGAAGGTTTGATCAGGCTTTGCATCAGGAGATGCCTGCCTCTTGCTGCTGTACCAAATCCTGCCCTTGCAAAGTGCATCTGAGAAAATTCCCACCAAACAATACAAGTTCTTTCAGATGCACTCTTTAAATGCATGTTGTTCTGCTAGACTTGCCTTCTCATAAAGACAAGCAAAAAGATTGATACTGTGCAAGAACAGATCATTTCAGAAAGTGTGAAATGCTAGTACAAATATGAGTTTAATACTGGTTGAATCCAGTTCCATAAATAATTCTAGAAAAATCAAAATAAATGGTTTGGTATATTTTAAAGCATGCCATAATTTCATTTATTTAAGAAATTTATGTTAATTGCCAAATATTTAACACCAGAACAATGATGAGCAGCACCTGAGCACTTTTCATGTTTTAGAATTTTGTTTGGCAATTTAAATATTATTTTAAAAAATATATTAATATATTTAAAATAATAGCCTATTTTCTATTTCACTGAACTTTTGAGAACAGGAATAATGTTTATAATAGAGATAGGAAAAGCTTAATCTGCACTTACCTCTGGTTCAGGCAGCCAGCAGTGACAATCCCACATACCTTGTCAAGTTTCAAGAACTCACAATCCTTAATTTAAACACTTGAGAAATCCATGGAGCCTGTCAGTCTAGTTAATGAAGCCTCCTCCTTCCCCCTTTTTAAACAAAAATCTGACTTTCTTTAAAGACCACTTAAGGCATATCTCTGATTATACAAACAGGTTCTGTCCTAGAAGAGTGAATAATCCAATAATACCTCCTTTGACTTGTTTCCCTCACACCCCTGACGGTTCACTAAGGGATTGTAGCTTCTTTAAAGGTATGAGCTAGTCTAAAATAGGCAACAGATATGTCACTTTCAGTACAAAGAGTATAGAGTATTCAATACAAATCACTGTTTTGATTACATACCTTTTGATCTCATGTCACTTAGAAAGTTATCTACATGAATTAATGATCCCTTAATATTATCTTGCACTTTTATCAAAATATTCCCATTTTTCAGATATTTACAATGATTGAAACTGCTGAGCACTACACAACAAATATGAGAATATGTATACATGTTGATACAACAAGAAAGGCTTCTTAACCTCCGTTCTCTAGAATAGTTAAAGTAAGTTATTTAAAAGAGTCAGATGCTGAAATAAGCTTGATACCTTGCCATGTTAAATGCTGTGAAATACGTATGGTCAACCCTTTTTCTAATCCTACCCTTATTCACTGTAAAACTCTTACCCCTTATTCTGTCACTGTACTCCGTGATAAAGACCTCATCTTTCCTCATCTTTCCCACAGACCTCCCTATTGGAAAGCAGCAATGAGTTCTTCCCAAAGCCTTATTTCTTCCAGGCTGAACCATCTCAGCCATTTCAGCCTACCTTCATAATAGAAGTGCTCCAGCCCTCTGATCATCCTCATGGCTTCCACTGATCCAGCCCCTATAGATGTGTGCCTTTCTTAAGTTGGGGGCCTGAGAGATGCATGCAGTGCTCCAGGTGGGGCCTCATTAAAGTGGAGCAGAGGAGTAGAATCACTTTTTTCAATCTTCTAGCTATACTATGCATTGACTGTATTTGTATGCATTGAGTACAGACAGCATGAGTCAGGAGTCAGTAATGTGCCCTTGCTGCTAAGGCTAATGGTATTCTTGGTTGCATTAGGCAAAGTATCATCAACAGGTCAAGAGAGATGATCCTTCCACTCTTCTCAGTTATTGGTGAGAGTACATCTGGAGTCTTATGTTCACTTCTGGGTACCCCAGTACAAGGGAGGCATGGAAGAGTCCAAAGGAGGTCCACCAAGACAACGAAGTGACTGGAGCACCTCTCCTAAGAGGAGAGAGCGAGTTGGGATGGCTCAGCATGGAGAACAAGAAGGTTATGCAGGTTCTTAACATTGTCCATTAATACCTGAATGGAAGAAGTAAAGAGAATGGAGCCAGGCTCTTCTTGGTGCTACGCAGTGCCAGCAGAGGAGACACAGGGTACAAACTGGAATACAAGAGGTTCTAAACACATGGAAGCACTTCACTGTGCTGGTGATGGAGCAGTGACACAGGTTGCCCAAGGAGTCTCCTCTATGTAGCTCTTCAGAAGCTGCCTGGACGTGGTGATGCTTGAGTAAATGTTGGATGAGATGACCTCCAGAGGCTCCTTCCAACCTAAGCCATTCTGTAAATGCAGAATATAGAAAATATGAAAGGCTCTATGGCCCTTGACTACTGAGATTTGCTTTACAAGTGGTAGTGAAATTATGACAAAAAGGGAAGAACAGGAGGCAGGAAGGAGCAGGTACTACAAGAGCAAGTTAAATCAAACATAAAGGAGGAGGAGTTAGAAGAGGATCTACATGTGTTGCAATAAAATCAGAATTAGAGATTAGAAGACCTGTGTTAGCCAGAGGTATGTTGAGTTTGTCTTGGGAATGGGATACTGTCTGACTTGAGGAAGTCCAGAGAAGATTAGTCTAAATATTGAGTCAGGACAGCAGAATATGAGGGATGTGAATCTCAATGGTGAAATCAGGGATGGGCCTGGCCTCTTAGTATTAGAGGTACAGATGGCAAGACAAAGTGTCACTTTGAAAGACCAAATGAAAAGATGGAAGGCAAAGTCAAAAATAATGTGTCAGCTATACATGAATAACAGCAAGATGGCAGTATTGGCTATTGGGACTAAAAATTGGAAGGAGGAAGCAAAACAACCCTTTTTGACTATCTGAATTTTAAAATCGTAAGACTGCCAAAAGATCATGTCAGAATGAAAGACAAAAATAGGATGACAGTTGTTAAGAGTGTAGAAGTAGGTTTCTGAATCAGTAACATAAATATAATACCATCTCTCATGTGAAGATAAGCCAAAATGTTTTCATCTGGTTGTTGGAGGTATCTGGAAATTCTCATTAAAATTCCTTTGATGAAAGGTTTGCACTTAGACTTTCTTTCCAAACGTGCAATAAAAGCTCCATAAGACAAAGTGATCATATTTTTCATGTATAGGGCTATCAGTGCAAACTTACACATTAGATACTTTTACAGGTGTTTTGGAACTCTGGCTTCTGAGTCCATTGTATACATAAAGCTGTGGAAGTCTTTCATCTATATGTTTAGTCTGATGTCTGTTTTAATTTTCAGATGGTTTATCCTGACAGATTTCTTATTCAGTAAATCTTGTTAATAGAGATGTTCTGTCTGTTTACTGCTCATATGAAGCCAAATTTTAGTCTAAAGAGTTAAATAAATTTTATCTGAAACAATTATATTTTAGGACTCAATGTGAAATGGCTGAATTGTGCTTGAATAAGCACAGTTGAAGTTCATCTATATTATAGTTCCTGGATACTGAGAATATTCCAGGCTGTGTTCTAGATATGATTACAGGCTTTCAAGCGGGAAAAAGTTTGCCCAGTTTAAAGAAAGGGCCTTACCTGTATGCCAGGAGGCAAACACCTCTTCTGGCTTGTGGCACACAGATCACTGTTTAAAAGTGGCTATGAATTTCCAACTGGGATTGAAATTAATCAAAACTATCAATCACCAGAAATTAAGCTTTTTATACAGCCTATAGGAATGACTGTTTCAGAAGCAGGTCTAATCATTCTCATTTATGCTATGTCTGTCTTAGCATTCCCTTAGGTTCTGGAATACAAAAAAGTTTTTTCCCATTTGCTTGATATGCATCAATCTGTTAGCATTTTTCTGTCACACTTTAACTCTTTCTCCTCCGGACTGCATTAGATATGGGTGAGGGTAAAAACATAATTGATTCTTGAAGAACGTTACCATTAGATAGATCTGAATTTGGAGGTTTAGATGTGTCCCTCAACAGGGCTTAAGACAGTCAGGGTGAATCCCTAGCCCTCCTGCAAACTGCTGTCCATAACATCCCTGGGCTGATAGCTGTAGATAGGTCCAGGAGACTGACCTTAGAAGTCTGCCTTTGCCCATAAACTTTATATCACTGGACATCAGTCTCAAAATTGCCTTTTCCCTTTCCAAGTGTTGACCTGAAATCCAGATTGAGCTGGCCTAGTGTATTGATTCCAGTTTTCTCTCTGACTAGCCTCTCTCTGAGAATCCTACAAAATGAAAGATTTGAAGCTGACTGGTAGGTAATGTGATGCAGTTTCTTCTATGAAAAAAGAAATGGACCTGCCCTAAAAGGGCCATTGATTAATTTAGCCGAGAGAAATGTAGTTGCTCAGAATAAGTAATGTCACAGTTCAGAGTGAGAGGTCAGAATGAAACAATATTTAAGCTTCCATTGCTTCTGGAGATGTAAATTTGATTTCTGTAGTCAAGAACAAGATGTTGATCAGAGGGCAGGGTCTACGTTGCTGTGATGTGTGAATGCAGCCCTTGAGAGAGACACATTTCATCTCCTGGAAGGATGCAGATTGCCCTATGCTTGTACGTAATACATGGTCACTGACATTTAAGCCATTCCCAGGAGGACAGCATATCACCACGCATCATTTTTTACACCAGCAGATAAATGGAGTCCTGAGCTTACATATCACATGTTGGTGCATAGTTGTTCTCCAACAGGAGTAACACAATCAGGTGCATCCTAGACCCACTGAGCCAAATTCACTGACTCTGTCAGCATGTTTCTGCTGAGGACAGTGGTATAACACAGGCACAAGTCAATACAGAACTTGGCATACAGTATCTCGCATACATATTTAAAGCAGTCTGGATTTGCATGGTAGTTTCCAGCTTTATTACATGAATACATATGTTCCTGCTGATGTAATTCTCTTGAAAGGTATAAATAATGGATATTCTTCATAAGCAGCTGACCCCCTGGAAAGACTGAAATCAGAGAGAGGGAGTTAGAGCTACCTTGCACAATTCAGCTCCCGCTTGCACTCAATGTCACTGGATAAAAGTCAGTTAGAGGAATTCCTGTAATGTGTCACTGCCTGCTGCCTCCAGTGTCACTCTGGTCACTACCACCAATGAGTCTATTGGATGAAAAAGACGGGAAGGAAAATAGTGGAGATAATGTAGCTAGTTAAACTGTTGCCTTCTGAGTCTTTGGGGGCACTTTTATTTCTTAAAGAACAATCACTTCGTAACAGAAGGGGCTTTTGGCATCAAAGCAGGTGTGATACCTCTCCATTTCCCACAGCAAGCTACAATAATAAAGGAAACCATTCTCAAATATTGCTGATCCGGAGGCATTTTAATTTTTGTGATTCGAATGCTTTGGCAAATCAGAGACCAGATAAGCCTAAGTTCCCATAAAGTCCTTATTAGACGTAAGTACAGTGGAGAATAAATGCAGGAAACAGCAGCAAGGACGTAGTTTGAAAAAAAATCTCCTAGGATGTGCAGAATTAAAAAGCATTGCAGAAAGCCAGATCTTGTCCACAACGCTTACAAGTGTGTCTGGTCTGCACATTATAGTAAATACGTCTGATTTACAGATATGGGAATTACCTCACCATGATTTCTGTCTTAACATATTTCTGAGGTTCCACTAGTAAAAGATTTGAGAGAACAGGTATTGACCAGACAGAGGAAAAATGGCAGCTGTAACCTTTTAATTATTATTTTTAATTTCTCTCTTTTTTTTTTTAATCTGAAAGAGGACTTCAGCTCTTATTTTCAATGGAAGACTGAATAATATTACCTTTCCCATCCTACTGCTATTGTATTCTTTATAATGAGAAGCAGTCTAACTCCATGGGTAGCTCAGTAAAAACACTTTCTACGGGTTTTTGCTTCAAGCAGCTACAACTTGTAAGACTGAACTATTATATTTTTATTCCCGATGGAGACAGTTTCCATAGTTGTTTCTGCTGATGTTATTTAATTTCTCCAAAAGAATGTTTCAGCACTGGTAGTAAAGTGGCAAAAATATGGGAGTTGTTGAGATTTTAGTCACTGAATCAGGTCTTGACTTGCACAACACATGGTTAGGAAAAGAGACATTCTTTGACTTCATCTGCTCTCATACTTTTGGCAGCATCAAGCCAAACAACAGTGTAGCCAAACAATAAAAAGGCACCTAAATATTGTTACGGACTTGAGATGTTTCAGCTCCACAAATTGAGAAATGCAAATGCTTCAATCTCTTCTGTACTCTTTGAGGCACACTGGCAACCAAATAAATGCATGCTCAAGCCTGGTTCAGCAAGAAGATGGGAGAACCTGCCCTTTGTCTTTCTGCACCCAGGCAAATTTAATACAAATTTGTTGTGCTTTTGTTTTGTTCTGTTTTTGATCAAATATTGCCCAATATTATATTCATACATTGAAAAAGTCTGTGGGTTTTTTTGGTAATTTTTTAAAGCACTATTGTTAGCAGAATATTACTCTGGATTTGCACCTTAATAACTGAGATGAGACTCCAAACCACTATATACAGTATAATTTTTTCCCCCTATGGTTAGTTATAGTATAAACATATTCTGCTTCTTTCATACAGCCACCTGCCATTTTTGCTTTATTGCTGCCAGAAGGTTTAAAGGCATGCTTTTAAATATCTTGAAAGTTTCCTGTTGATAAGAAAAGGTGGTTTTAACACTTTTAAGTAAACAGTAACACACAAACATCACAAATCATGCTTTTTGATAGAATCTACATTAGCTACATGAGGCATGAGGGACACTACCGTGTGAGGAGGAGGAAAAGAAGGCTCAATTTCTAGCAGGGAGACCTCATAAGATTTAGTTATAAAACTAATATACCATGCTATATGGTACATATGTTAGATACCAAAACAATTATGTCAGATTTTGAAACAGTCCCTGAATGTCTTTTGTCTTAGTAATAATAACTGGGCAATTCTGCAGGTAGGATAGCAGCACACTGCTAACTGTCATGAGTATTTTAGTATTCTGTAATCTACAATTCAAAGGGGAAAAATATCTTTTGAAGTCCAGAAGAACAAATCCTGGTGACAGAAGCAAACACTTCTTAAAAGTTACTAACATAGATTCTTGGAATATCATTTCAGGACTATTACTGCTTTTCTAGATAGATGAAACATGGAAACTTAAAGATTATCGATATGTGTTTAAATGCTGTCATACAAAACAAGTCTATTCAACACGCATCAAATTAATCCACAGGTGACCTAAACATAGAATGTTTACTATAAATCATGAGTACAGTGCATAGATTCAGAATCTAAACATGACCTGCTTGTTGGGTGCCATATACTCTTTCAAGAATTGCGAGCTTTGGGATGCCATCAGAGCACCAGATGCATATTTTACTAAAGCCCAGAATGCCAAGTGGTAGATTTATAGCCACTGTGTTTGGAACAGTTCCTAGAAGTGTATGAAGAACAACTAAGATAACCTCTTGGAAGGAAAAAATGAGCAGTGTGGTCACACTCCAGAGAGTATATTTGTAGGAAAGGATTCAAGATACATTCAATCTTCTCTCCCTCCTTTTGTAAGATTTCCTTGAATGCTTCTCATTTGTAATTATGTGCTGCAGTTAAAGCCACCAGGCAGCTAAGCACCACATAGCCATTTGCTCACTCCCCTCTGTCCTGTAGTGAGATGGGGGGAAAACTGTACAGTGCAAGAATGTGTAGGCTGAGATAAGATAATTTAATAAGGGCGGGGGAGGAGAAGGGAAAAAAAAGAACAAAGCCAGTGATTCTCACCACCAGCCAGTGTCCAGCCCAGCCAGTATTCCAATGGTGTAGCAACTTCTCAGCTATCTCCCCTACTTTTATTGTCCACAATGACACTGTATAGTACGGGATATCCCAGTTTGGGTCAGCTGTTCTGATTCTGTTCTCTCTGAGCTTCAACGTGCCCTTTCAAGCCCTGAAAGTCCTTGTCCTTGTTCAAACACTGCTCAGTAATACCTAAAACATTAGTTTTTTGTCATTATTCTCATCTTAAATCCAAAAGACAGCACCATATGGAAGAAAGCTAAATCTATCCCAGGTAAAATCAAGGTATGGTGTCTTTCAGAATTTATGATTCAGCATATTTTAGCCTATGTCTTAATAGTATGATCTCTGCAAAAGAGAAAAGGCAAACCACATTCCTGAAAGCATTACTTGAAAGGCACCTTTACTTTGTGTGAAAAGTCTTCTTACAGAGCAATAGACTCAGTTTTGGACATCACCCTCGGGCAGATACAGTTACACTGGAACAAAACCATACAAATACAAGCAGAACACTTTGGTCCTGTCTTGTTTGATATTTAATCCTTATCAACTATGACTGCTTCCAAAAGAGAGTCCCATCCTCCTTCTGATTTTTGGCTGAGTGGATTGCTGACCTGGTTACTGAAGGAAAACAAGCCCATTGGACTACACATCATTAAGTGACACAACTCTCTGATCCAGTCTTAACGAAAAAGATGGGAATACAGTAGTGTGGGATGTGGAGAAAAGAGATGGCTTTCTCAACAGAAGCCTTCAGATATGCCAGAAAAAAATTCAGCATGAAAAGGTACTCCAAAGCTGCAGGCACAGCAGACTGTGCCCTGACCATTCTTTCTGATTCAGTCTTCTCCCACTCAGGGCTATATGATTACATCCACTCCTTTGCAATGATCTTTGTCCTTGCTAGAACTGATCATCAACCACTTTATCTTAACATGTCAGTGGAAAGCTACCAGACTTTTTTGCTTGTTCTCTGGTACATGCTTTTAAAGTGTATTACAATAGACAACACATGGGCATGTGTGGTGTACTGAGGAAAAAGGGAAAGGAGTAGCTTGTAGCAATACTGAACTGTAAGAAACCCTGACCTGTAAAAGAAGCTTGCAGCACTTGGGCTTGGGCAGATTGGAAATTAGAAAGGGGGAAGTCCATCTTCAATTCGTAAAAAATTCACTATAAAGAAGCAGTACTCACTTCTTCCCTAGAGCTCAGAACAGAGAAAATGAAACAAGAAACTAATGGTTTAATTTGCTTCAAAGGTGACTTTGGAAAGGCAGTGGAAGAAAAAGCTTTCTATCTGAGTGTCTAGACTGAGCTTAGTTATTCTCTGTCCATGGAGAGGAAATGGTTAGACCTCAGGAGGGATCTTTTCCAACTTCACACTCACATGACTCTAATGTTACTGTTCTAACACAGGTATAAAGAGAGAACCTTCATTTTCCAGATATCAAGACAAACAATGTAATTCACAGAAATACATTTAGAACAGCAAAATGCAGAGATTGAACTATCCATCTGTTATTCGAGCAACATGTGGTCATATAATTCATTCATCTGGACAATTTACAAAATTGGCCTGGCTATAGTCCTATTTACATGATAACAACAGCTGACAAAAGTTCTGGAAGCAGGAAGGATGGCTCTGTGACGAGGGCCTGTAGCTAAGTTAGGCAGTCAAGAACATCCTTTCTCACGGGCTGAAACCAGACATTTTGTATGAACAGCAGGCAGCTATATCTGACACAGACAGCCAAAGCCTACTCTTACTCAGGAAGCCCTATGAAGAATGATTTGTTTGGGGTGAAAGCAGGAAATAATGTCAGAACATGTTCAAGAGCCTACACCACCTCTTCCTACCTTTATCCCTATCATTTATTAGGGCTTGGGGTTGGTAACCGGCACTCTTTCTCAGGAGCTGACCTGTCTGCCACAAGGAGGGACAGATGTCTCACTGCACCAGAACATGGTTCCAGAAGGGACAGGCCCTATGCCTATTTCTGCAGGGTCAGAAAACTGTTTGCAGGAGCAGCAAAACCAACTCAGAAAGGTCCAGTCCTGTCTAACCTTTTTCCACCTCCTGCTTTTTCAACCTCCTCTTAAGCTGAAGCTGTACCACGGCTAATATGACCAGGTCATCAATCAGCATGCTAGACTGGCCTGAACTTATAGAATAAATTCTACAAAAAAAACAAAGATCCAGGAAACAGCTATATCAGACTCATTGAGGAAAGGGATCTGCAGCAGAGAAGAAGTGAGTATGGTGAGAGGGAGAAAGCAACAATTTGTTGTGCTGTCTTTTCTGTCAAAGCAACTGTCTAAAGATGAAACAACAATCTCAGACAAGGGCCCAAGCTTGCACTAACAATTAAATTGCAACGTTAGAATAACGTAATGGCCCCATGCTATTTACTTGAAGTTGCTGTAAATTTGAACAAGAGTAACTGAGAAAAAATTGTGTTATATTAAGACTTTTCAAGCTGTCATAGCAAAATTAGTATGAAAAGATTGAGGTACGTTTTGGATGATGGGCGCAGACTATTTAGCTGAAAAAAAAAGATGGGATTGCAATTTCTTTTTTTTTTTTCTTTTGAAGATACTGATTTGGGGTCATTTCTAGAATTGAGGGGGGAAAGGGAAAGGAAAAAAAAGTGTGTGTGTGAGAGAGAGAGAGAGAGAGAAAAAAAAAAGTTGCAGCTATAAAAGGTATTCGTCAAGAACAGCCATCGGCCAGCACCACAAATGAGCAACTCCAGTGTGAAAACACTTTCAAAGTTCTAAATGAGTTGTCCCTGTGGTAATAAAGAAAGGCTGTTTTACAGCATGACAGTATGTAAGACAGCATTGTCAGCTATAGTTTATTTAAAGCACAAGGCCTGTAACAGGAAAATAATGACTTTAATAAAATTTACTATTGACTTTGTAGGCTAAAATCTTTCTGTCATCAGGAATACAGAAAAACAACCTGCCTGAAAGCCCTTCACTTAAATATATTCCTTTAATATTTCAAAGCAACTTGTGACTATTTTTTTTAATATACATGCTACTTCAAAAGATACTGTAGTGGGGTGGAAATTAGTATTTTTAATAGAAAGTTGGAATTGCTTACATAAGGGAAAAACTGGTAATGACCTATGACACTGTCTACTGAAAGCAACATTTGAGGAAACTGCAAAAGCAGTTAATGCAATTCCTTGAAAAGCTGTATGAAGCTATGTCACAAATGAATGATTTATAAATTACTGAACGTCCTTCTCATCTAGAGGATATCTTTTAATCATGCGCTGTAGTTTTCTCCGGCAAACTCCAAAGAGCGTGCTGCACAGATACACAGAAATCTGCAGCATGTTAACAAGGTTGGGGTCATTTCTAAGAATTGAGGGGGGAGAAAAAAATAAAAAAATCCTCACATTCGGCATGATTTTACTTTCCAACCAATTTGATTAAATGCACTACAGCTTGCTGGTAGTGTGTAAGAGGTCACGTCTTTTATATTAAAAACTGCAGAATTTTCATTCCTTTAATGTTTTTTACATAGTTAAAATAAACTGTGGTAAAAAGTTTCCCAACAGTGTATGACAGCTCAATTTAGAGGTGAAACCTTTTAATAAAATCTCATGAAATGAATGCTTTGCTTTATGCGCTCTGTTTGTGTTTCCCACTGGAGTGCTTAGCATTGTGAAGCAGTGGTTTCTTTCTTTACTGCTGCAGAGCAACACCACGGAGGAGAGTCTGGATCTTTGAAATAGAAAAGATGTCACTTAGCCACAGTAAAATTGTTGATGGAAGAATCTTAACTTACAGTGAAAATGCTTTACTGTTGACTTAAAAAAAAAAAAAAAAAAAAAAAAAAAAAAAAAAAAAAAAGCCATTGTTCATTAATTTACATTTCAGATAATTAATTAAGAATGAAGAAAAATATTCCATAGAGGCTTTTTAGAAAGGACTCTGGGGTCCAGAAATAGTATTAAGAATAGTATTAAGAGGGGAACCAATTAAAGATTTATCTGAGAATGAATAATTTTACTAGGACTTTGGCAATGGAACTGGCTGAAGTCACATTTGTTATAGGCTTGCCTTGTTCAGTGCACATCTACAAATCCTTCTTGTGCTTGCTGAGGGACACATCAGTGGAGAAGTAATCTTTCCATAGGAAAGCATAATGCCCCTCTTTCCTAATGCATTACCTAAATACCACCTAAAAAAGTGGCAGTACACTTCATAAACTCCTGAAATTGTAAACACAGTAGTTGACAGAAAATGTAATGAACTCCCACGTTTGGAAATCTGGAGTTCATTCACTGCTTACAAACTAGGAAGACAAAAAGGATGAGGATCTTATACCGTATGAATTATAATGGCTCAGCCTATCTGTGTAGCCAGTACGTTATCAAGTGTTGCATAGAATCATAAAATCAATAAAATATAAGTCAGCGGGAGGAAGTATCCCATTGAATAAATACTGTATGGGCCCCAAAATCATAGTTTTACCAGGATGTTGAGTGTAAAACTCCTGCTATTTTAGCCTTGCATTGTGGTTTAGAAAGCTTTGCTGTAGTTTTGAGCTTCTGTTTGTATCTATACAGTTGCATGGCATACTGTCTATCATTGTTTGTGAACTTCTGCAGCTAGGAAAATGACTCTTCATGGCATTTTGCCCTAGCACTTCATACTTTCATAGCAATTCCCTTTGAGTTTACCACACTGACAAACTGTGACAGCACAAATGTATCTGTCCAGTGTAATGTTCATCTGCATGTCTATTGTTCTCATTCAGCAATAGCCACCAAATCTTTGGGGCTTTGCTACAATTTTGCCTTAGTAAAAATAACCAAAAATGCTTTGCTCTTTATAGGTGTTTCACAGTTCTGTAAATATATGTAAATATCAAATATACGGATGAGTTAGGAAAAAATGTCTGCACACAGATATAGCATACTATTAGTCCTAAGTGCTGGCACAAGCCTTGTAAGGAATGTAGAAAGCAGAAAAGTTGTAAAATCTACATGACGACTCATGAAGACTCAAGGGTAAACAGAAACATAGCACACCACTTAAAAATGTTTAATCAAATCATTAAAATAAAGTTTGAAGCACAAATTCCCTATGTAACGCTGGTGGGGAAAAGGAGATTAAGATGAATAAAGGTGTCGCTCCTTCAAACTTTTTCCCATCAACTTTAATCTCCATCTCACACCACTGCACAAAGGATTTAGGTGAGTGACCTTATGCAAAGGACGTGCCCACACTTCATCTGACATAGAAAGAGACCTCTGGACCCCTATTCAAATCAGTCTTTCATTTACTTCTACGGTAAGATGTTGAATACATTTTAAAAGACCCACTTTTTGAGCCATATCAGCCCTCAGAAATTTCCATCCTCTTAAATAAGAAGTGCTGAGAATTCAGTGCTTAAAGAAAAAATCAAGACTGTCTAAATTTTGGAGCGTGTCCTAGACTCTTAACTGTTCAAAGTTTTGCCCTTACATTTTATCCAAACTGCAAAAGGATAGTTTTATTAACTTCAGCTGGAGGTTATTATGTCTTTTATCTTATTTTTCAAGGCATGTGTGAGTGGAGGAAAATACTTCAAATCTATAGCTCATCAACATTAACAGCTTTTTTTTTTTTTTTTCAAGATAAGATTTATATAATGTAGAACAGAGGACATTTACTCATTAAACTCTTCCCTGGAGCCCCAAAAGCTCCAGCTTTCTTTCTATGTACTGGGCAGGAGGAAGGGAATCAAGAAAGACAAAGGAAAAAAAAAAACATTTTCAAGAGAATCTTATCATCTTTTAAGCATTCTAAAAGCATATCTATTTCATTCTTCAGTTGCTCTCCTTGCACTTTTCTGACAACGCTTTCCTGCTCAGTAAAGATATTGACAATTATAAGCTCAACTGTGGAAACTCAAATTACCAGCAAAATAAAAATAAGTATCACTTAAAAAATATTATAGAAGTTCCATGTA
Source organism: Tympanuchus pallidicinctus (assembly GCF_026119805.1). Classification (NCBI taxonomy): domain Eukaryota; kingdom Metazoa; phylum Chordata; class Aves; order Galliformes; family Phasianidae; genus Tympanuchus; species Tympanuchus pallidicinctus. Next base: position 1,166,063 of record NW_026294802.1, read on the forward strand.
AATAATATTTTCCAATATGCAACTAAAAATAAAACATGGCCCTGAAAGGTGGAGTAAGAAGTCTACCTTCTAGTTGTACCAGATAAATCTGAATAAGTAATTAATGACTTTATGACATTGTAACTGTTCCAGAAGTCCAAATTATTTAGGATTCTCAATGGCTTAATTCAAGTATATAAATTGTCCTTCAGTGTTTTCTGCTTTTATGTATTACCTGACAGAGGTAATGGAGGAGCCAATCAGGTACTTGCTCTGCTGGAACTCATAGCTGCAAACAATCATTGTTTGGTGATGGTAAAGTCATGGGCACTATTTGCCCATGAGATGATGTAGCTCAGAATCATGAGAAGATGGAATGAAGCAAAAGGAAAGATCACAGGAATGGATTTTTGGAAAGCAGATGTTGCACTGTGCAGAGACCTGATTGGAAGAATCTCATGGGATATTGCCCAAGAGAAAAGACAGGTATAGAGAAGCTAGCTGATTTTGAAGATCCACCTTACCAAGCACAAGAACAGTCCATCTTAGAGCCTGAAAAATTGAGTCAAAGTAGCAGAAGGCCTGTAGAGATTAAAAAGGAGCTTCTCACAAAGCTCAAACTCGACGAGGAATACAGGAATACAGGGACAATGTTTGGCCGTGTAGGGGTGGAATTTTTCTTCAGAAAAACAGAAGAAAAAAATGTTTCCTCTCTTCTCAGTTATTCAATTAATCTGATGAGGAAAGGTTCCTGGCTTGTAGTAATTGCTCTATCCCAAAAGAGCCCACACTTGACTATTTATCTTACATTTTGTTAATGTTAATTATTATTAACAATTTTTCAAATTTTCATTGTTAATTTGAATAGAAGCTGATGACAATCCTGAATTCTTTGGTGGGAAGAGATGCATTGGCTTCTGCTAAAACTGTCTCACAGCAGCTGTTTGCCATATTGGGGTTTGAGGAATGCTTAACGCCTTAGCAGTAATTTCTTTTTACAGGCTTTGAACAATTGGAATGGCATTGTGTACAGACACTTTACTTTTAGAGGATAACAGTTATAACGGTGACTTCAATACAGGTCAAGCTCTTGCTGTACTTCCGTTAGAATTCTCTTAAGAGAATTCTAATTACTAAATACAGGTGCCTCATGGCCAGATAATGTCACAGCTTCAGTCATAGTTAGAACCATCTATATAAAACCTACAGACTCCACAATAAAGCTGTTTTCAGGAAAATCCTTCTTGTCTTGATCTGGTCATTCATTTTTTACAGTACTTCAGTTCTTGTTCTGAAACTTCTGTTTTTCTGAATCTATTTTGCCATTTAGTATTGAAACAAAAAGATTTTGATTCCCTTGTGTTTTACAATCTCATTGACCAACATGTAATTAATTCCTTTTCCCTCCAATCATCTAAGAGGACTAAATTTGAACAATACTAGCATTTTCCTTCCTCTTGTATTCACATCTTCTAAAATAAAATTATGCACAAGTTTCATCAAAGATGAGCTGTGCTGCTATTTGTGTAACTCAGATACAGAATAAAGCTTTTAAAGAAGTTTCTGATGCCAACATTAAATTTACAATTATTCATAAAAAAAAACCATTTGAAGAATTCCCCATGTTGCGAGTACACAAAATAGCTCACTATGCATAGGAAGTTACATTTATTAATAGCTCTTTTTGCCAGAATCTCATTTTACCAAAGCAAACTTCATCCTCCAATGGGACTGAGAATCATATAGATGTCACAAATGCTATAACCATCGCAAAATGCTTCACCATCACAAAAAAATAACATGGCATCCAACTATCTCATGACAAAGACACGTCAAAGTAGGCAGCTGTCCAAAATACAGTAAAAGAGAAAGCTTAGATAAACTACTGTAATGACGATTAACTACATCCTCACCCCCACCTTGTATACATAGATAATGCTAGAAATACTTGAAGCAAATCTTGCTCAAGTAACATTCCACACATTATATATTATATGAATATTTCTTTACTCATTATTTTCCCATTTTCCCTAGCAGTGATGCTATAAAGAGATCCCATACATAACACCTCAGTTTTCCATCCAGCTAGGATAATACATTATTTGTAAACTGTTTTATAAATACCATGCTTATCATAGGAGTTGAACATCTTCATTAGCTTTAGTAGGATGTGTAGCTGTTCAGTAATTCAAAAATCAGAGTGATATGAAGCTTGGAATGTAAAAATTAAAGACTGTAAAAGTTATAATTTCCTAACATACAGTGCAGGAAATTAATTTTTAAAAAGTATGAATAACTAGGTTATAAAAGCAGTTGTTTTGTTTTTTTTTTTTAAGTTGGGATTTTATTTTTACATGAAAGTTTTTGTGTAGACATGAAAATTCATCTGTTTAAGGCTAGAGACACTTTCTAAATACTTCTAGCCATAACTAAACACCTATTAATGGTTAGAATTCAGTAAGTAAGCTCCTAGAGCACATGTTCATGTTTCATTTCCTCTGAATACAATGAACTTCTGCAGCCAGAGAAGTGATCATGGTGTGAACTAAGGTGGAGGTGACACAAATTTTCTCATCAAACCACACTAATTCATATGCAACTATTGACAGTTCAGAACTTTAGATCAAGAACTATTACTTTTATCTCTTTTCAGATTAGCTGGTCTTCTGAGCCAGGTAAAGGGGACCATGAGAAATGTCACTGACCTTTATGACTCTAATAAGTCTCTTAGGGCACTGGTGATCTAAAAATTTGACTGTGTGCACTCCTGTTTTGCAAGTAATCTCCTTTTAATTTGCTGTGTAATGCAATATAAAGACACACTTTTTCCTCCAATATGAATATTAAGGCTCCTCTTCAAAAGATTCACATGGACCAGTGAAGATGAAGAAGGTAGAGCAAGCATTTGATTCTGCCTTCTCACAGCAGATGGATGTCTTAACTACTGACTCTTTGGAAATGAATGAACTTGGTTCTTTTCTTCTTATCTCCCTCTCTGGAAATTAAAACCTGGATCTGTGAATTTTTTTCCAATTAAAGTTTCAATGATTTTGGCATGTTCCAAGAAAACCATTGCATCAAAAATGCTTTATGCATAATTGGTTGAGCCAACAGATGTCACATTATGGCTTAAGCCCTCCTGAGCACTAGGGATCAGAAAGTGGCATTTTTAATAAAAATGCTTTTTCGTCAGTAAAACCCAGGCATGACCAGTAGATAGATTAATGTCTGTGTGCATCCAAGCTGCCCACAGATGGTAGTATAATCTTGGACTGGTTTTCTTGGACAATGACTTGAGATTTTCTTCATACAACATCTTTGTAAAAGTCATGAAGATCTGTCAGATTAAAATAAAATGCCCAATGCCCTTAAAAGTCAGAAAAAAAAGAAATAGTCAATTTATTCCTAATTAAGTATGGCAGTCTCATCCCTAACTTTGTATTGAAAATGTAACTAGTATCCAATTTTCCAGTAACCAGTCCCACTGAAATTTAGTGAATATCCATTGCTTAACAGTTATAATATTTCCAAGATAGGATTGTTTTACAGTTTCAGCTATTTTACCATACTTGATTATCACAAATTGGCCTTGATCCAAACCTAAAATTCGATAAATAGTACATTGTCTCTAGGGACAAGTTTCATCTTCTAATGTCATAATTTTGGGGAAATTCACTAAAATTTGGAAGCAGAAAGTAGTACTTTGCTTCTCATTGTCTTTGAATAGGATTTCAAGTAATTTTAATTGTTGGCTATTAATACAGAGATATGCTATATGCCAATTCAACTTTGTTATATTTGCATCTATGTAACATGATTTATCATTCATTAAGAGTGTTCCCATATTGGACTAATTTTTACAGGGCTAACAGAAGTGCTATGTTAAATTCAATTGAGAGCCAGGGAAGGAAAAACTCTCTTCTTATGCTTGCCAGCCATGCCAAGGATTTAATTCTAAGAACTAAATTAATTTATGTAAAGCATCTCTCTGCCTCCTTTAATTTTTTTATGCGATCAGCATTAGATTGTTTTTTTAATATTCTGTTCTCAGATGGCATTGGCTACATACAAATATCAGAGAGTAACTATGCTTCCAGTAGAAGAACATTTGGGACTTTTCACCAATTCCTTCTTTCCACCTGTGATGGAACAACATAATACTATTATCAGAACAAGCAAGAAGCTGTAATGTATTTTATTAAAGACTTTGATGCCTGTCCATGGCAGAACATGTGAGAGTATGACTTTTGATTGCCATATATACATATATACATTTATATATATAATAATTCATATTGTGTTATTTGCCTGTGCACACTGTCTACACGGATTAGTTGGAGTTTTGTGAAAGCTTCTGGAACAAAGTAAAGAAACTTGAGGAAAGTGAAACAATTTTCTGATATATGTTGGAAAAGCATGATATAACATGAGAAGTAATGGTAGGTCTCTGAGATATGTCATGAAATACTGAGAGGGTAAGAATTTAAGGAGCAGAATGTAAGTGACCTAGAGGTTTCTATCACGCAGAAAGATAACACATTCAGAGAAGAGTTTTCAAAGAGCTTCAACATGTCTGAGACTCCCAGTAAATAAATTAACGATAACCACTGTGGGGGACATGAGGATGAAGATCAGATCACAGTGCAGTGGCTGACATTTCACCTGATGTGTGAGAATTTTCAGGCTCCTCCCTTAACTTGGTACCCTTAGTTGTTTCCTCCACCAGTGGAACCTCAAAACAGAAGGCCTTCTGTCTTCTGGGATGGGATTGTACCTCCTCTCAAAATTCCATCCAAGATAAAAAAAGTTCTTTCCATCAAAAGTAAAGATGAATGCCTTTAAAAAAAAAAAAAAATCAACTTCCGTAAGTTCTCTCCTCTCCTCTCCTCTCCTCTCCTCTCCTCTCCTCTCCTCTCCTCTCCTCTCCTCTCCTCTCCTCTCCTCTCCTCTCCTCTCCTCTCCTCTCCTCTCCTCTCCTCTCCTCTCCTCTCCTCTCCTCTCCTCTCCTCTCCTCTCCTCTCCTCTCCTCTCCTCTCCTCTCCTCTCCTATCAATGTAAAACACTGGGTTGAAAAGTTAACAGACAGCTCTAGATCACACCACTTGTAAGTTACAGTGAAGTTGTGTAGGTCTTAAAACCTAACTGCATAATAAAATGAACACTTCTTTACACTTGCAACTGCCACATCCTTCACCAAGCTTCAAAAGAAAAAGCTGGGAATGCAAGATGCCTTTAAAACTCTTAGACCCTTCATTTTGTCTTCATATTCTTTTATAGTCTGCACCAGAGACTTATTACATTTCTCCACAGTTATTACATTTCTTTTACGAGGAATATTGAGCCAGTCTCCTCCCTCTCTTCATTTACAGGAATATAATTAATTCTCAAGTCAACTGAGCTAAAAATGGTGTAAACAAGAAAAAGAACTGTGCCCTCAGGAACAGAAGTACCGCAGGAGAAGTCATCACTTTTAAAACATGGCACCATTTCAGTAAAACACAACAGATGCTTTGGCTCTGTCTGTCATCCAAACTGAGCAGTGCTTTTTGCACTACATTTTGCTGATTTCTAGTCAATCTCCTTAGGCATTCATGCTAATACCTTGTACTTGATATAAGATGAGTGTTTTATAATTAGGCACACACACATGAAATACCCAAAACTATATTAAACCTAAACATATTTTCAGAAAGTTGTAAAATACTCTTGCCAGATTCTGTATTCTCAAATGGGTTAATCTGAAAAACAACTGGGACTCAATTTAGACCTTCCTGGCAGCAAGCAAGAGAAACGTCAAACTCACAATTTTACTTTATTGAAGACCCTCTTAGGAGTCCATCAGAAAGAACTCTATCTGCATGGTAGCCAGTGATCAGTGGGAGGTAATATTTAGTTTATTAATGTAGCTTTGATTTTTTTTCACGCTGTTGACGCATGGTATTAAACCAGGACCTTGATCCAATTTCCCTTCTCCCTTTTTGCAAAAAGGCAATGAAACATAGAAAAAGTTAACAAGATCTTGCATAATATCAAAGTGAATTGAGTAGGTCCCAAGTTATCCAGACATACAGTTTATTTGTACATTAGAATGTCTGAAATAAAATGTTCACAGAGATTGAACAAAATTTAAGAGACTCTGGGCTAAAGTCAAGGTTAATTTTGTAAGAACCTGTCAGTTTTAAGGCAACTGTATGGATTAGTAAGTGTCTCTGTTGCACAGAAGAATGGCTTTCAGTGGTACTTGACATCACATGAAAATATCATAGATGTTCTGATCATAAATAGACTGCAGCTTAGATACTAACAATGGATTTTAAAAGGAGCCAAAGCAAAATGCAGAAACTTTTTTGCCTTATTTTCTTCTCAATAAATCAGCGTGAATTACAGAAGCAGGAAAGAGTGTTGTCTCACATGTTATGATTCATGTTTTGCGGTACATTACAGTTGATTTATACTATTATTTGTATGGTTCAAGACTGTTGCTGGGGAGTGAGAATATATTGGGGATAAAAACAGCTGACTGGGGTAAATCTGACATGGAATAAATACTCTGAGCTAGAAAACAGTAGAAAGTCAAAAAACAATGGCAATAATATAGGAACTTTTGACTAATTCTATCTTGCTGTGAACCATATATGGAGCTCCTTATTGTCATCAGTGACTTAAGCATGGATTTCATGAGAATAACTCCTGTTGGTAAAAGTGTAAATAGTTCACAGGTCAGTCCACATTGTTAAACTGCTAACAGGCTGATAACTGATGTCATAATAAAATCTTCACACTGATGTTCTTGCCCTCAGCAGTGCAGATGAATAGTGTTTGAATTGCACAAATATCCAGACCATGCAGATTAAGTTTCCTGCATCATGCTGCAGCATGCACTCCACACTTAGAGTTTAGTTGGGCTTTGTCTGACACTTCACGAAGGACAAAGCAAGGAAGAGTATTGGTGTTGAGGGAAATCTTAAAAAATATCACTGCTGGTACTGATAAGTGGGAACTGGAACATTGTCTACAGTAGTGTAAGCAATAGACACTAAGAAGAGATATAGAGGCAACAAACTATATGTCAGCAGTTGTGGGAAAGTAAACTAGTCACACAAAAGTTTCAGATTTTGCAATGATCTTTGTAAGTCAGTAGCTAGTCTCAACAAGATTAGAATTCACAGTACACAAACAAATTGAAGCGGAAATAAGCACTGATGAAGGATTTCAGAAAAAGAAGAACTGCATAGAAAAATTTACAGGAGAAGACCAGTTGGTCATGGTGGGTATTAAATATTACCTTACTATAAAATGACACATGAAAAACCTTCATGAATATATGGCTGTAATGATGAGAAAGTATTAGTTTGACTTGTATTAATGTGAACCAAGTCCAATCAATTAAGTTTGTTTCCAACCTTCCCTTTGTTTCAAGGAAAGCAGAAGTTCAGAGAAAAAGAGTAGTTGTAATTGCTGAATCACTGATGGTATAAGAAGCTATGTTTTTTGTTTCAAAACTAGGAAACAGCAACTAGATTGCAACGTAAGCATCAACAAATTTTAAAAATCACTTTATTACAACATACAAAAAGTCCTAAAAAAGCTATTCCAAAATCTGCTCTCAGTTTCGACATGTTGCATGCCCATCTAAAAAAAGTGGAATATAATCAAAAAATGTATGAACCCGAATGAGTATTTCTTAATAATAGATGGGGTTGAACAATAAAGGTTCAGATACAGAAAGTGGTAAAAATAAATAAGTAAATAAATAATTGAAAGAATCAAAGAAATCTAATGAGGACCTCCATTTTCAAAAATATTTTTTAAATTGTTTTATTCCTTTGCTGTTTTGTGAGGATGGCTATACGACATCTGTTACTTAAAGCGGCTGCTTTCCTTATTACATATTGGTAGCTCTAATAAAATTGTGTTTATCCATAGATATATAAAACAAACAGCATTTTTTCTGGTATTTATATATAGTATTTACAAAAAAAAGGTTTCTAGTGTGGAAGTCAATCCAACCTAATCACAGATTTTCTGTCACATTTACCTTGGTACCAAGACTCGTATCCATCTAGGAAATTATTTCTTGGAGAGATATAGGATCAAATTCTCCTGTCAGTTACACTAGTATGCGCTTGGAGTGACTCCAAATTAGCTAAAAATCAACAAAAGTAGCTTAATATGTTCTGGTGTAAATCAGAAGAGGATTTGGCTTCTGATCTTTCAATAATTATTCAAAAGTAAACAGTACTTAGTTGCATCACAGGAGAGCACTGGAATGTGAAATGCTGGAAAACAAGTACACTGAAACAATAAAACTAGGGAACATAGCAAAAAATGCCCCTTCTTTACCATTCCATCCATTGTCATTTCTCACAGCATACTCTTTAGACCATTGATCTGCACCGAGGACACCCACAGGATGTTGGTTTATTATGTTTGGTATCTTGTAACTGCTAGTGCATTATAAGATAAGAGTTTGTAGCAACACATGGCAATAGGGGATCTGTATGCCCATGCTTCATTACTTCTTGACCTTTCAGATGATACCCAATTGAAAAAGGATCAGTTCTTACATCTGGCAAAAGCCTAATTTACTAATATGCTGTCCTCCTGAGTCTTTGCTGTAATACATCTCCTGAACTTCTTATATATCTTGACCCCTCTTAGCTTATTGTTGCTCAGTTACTTACTTTTGACATGCACAAATGCATCACCTGGGGGTTACTTTAGAGGCACAAGATTTGGGGTTGAGGGGTGAATGGGCTTTACAGTTGAAGACCTAATGAGACCAAAACAAAGATCAATCTTTAACCCAGAATTCTTGTGGCAGTCATTTACAAAACAAACAAACAAAAAAACCAAACAGAATTAAAAAAAAAGCAGAACCCCATATACATTGCCAAGGAATGTAATTTTCCTCAGAGCTCTCAGCACATTAATTAGGCCATTGCTTCAGAGTCATCATTCTACTGCACCTTCAGAAGAAACTGCTCTGCCATCCACTCACTCTAGCAGCTCCCTGACTCAACATCATGGTTTGTCACCACCCTTCAGCGGGGTTATCTGAAATGGACACGGAAGGCGGGATGAAGTCTGTTTAAAATCCTGGTTAAAATTGCCTCTTTTGGGTTAAAATTTCTGTCCATTATTTTAACCTGGATCAGTTTCTGAGATCCAGGTTACCTCTTAAGCCATAGAAATGTAGATGCAGAAATGACTGGATAAGGATGAGGACATGAGAGGGAAAGCACAGGGTTGTGGAAGTGTTGGTCTACATAGGCTCAAAAGGACACTTGTCACCGATGACATGAGGTACAGTTTTATAATAAACATACGTAATACCAGCAGAATAAACTTTCTAAAATAAATGTAAATGTCATCGTGTGATCACATATAATGTTTCTCCTCACTACTAGCCATCAACTGCTTCTAACAATAACTCATTTTAAAACTTGAAGATATTATTCCCAATTTTCACTTCTCAGTGGATTTGTTCTTCTAGCTTTGTATTGTACCTGTAAGTAAAGATGCGTAGGAAAGATGCCAGTGTATATTACATCATTATCTTTTCCTTTGCATGCTTTGTTTCTTGTCCCCTTTTAAGAGGAGAGATTTATGATATGAATTCCATTTCTTTCTTTCCCAAAACAGTGTGAGTGACTGTTCAGTGGGCTAAGCAAGCCAGTTTCTGTGCATATGTACATGGAGTCTGATCAGATCCTCAGCAAGAAACACTCTCAGACGTTACATCTGCAGTTAGATTTGAAAGGTTTAGTTTGCTTGTGTTTCTTACAGTAGAGGTCATTGTTTTGCTTGAATAAACCAGGAGAACAACAAAATGCAGATTTCTTGGAAATAAGCATCTAACAGTCAGAACTCACTTTATCTGAACTGATTACCAATATATAAATTTTTGTTCAATGTTAATTCTAGGATTGGTCTTTCCAGAGAAAGAAATGCCTTCCTAGAGAAGGCATGTCCCAAGTAAGACTGCATTATAATTTATAACATCTGCGGGATGAAACCAAGAGGATGGAGACGACAAGAGAATTTTAGCTCCATGTTAGCACCAGCTGTTCTGCCATCAATTTTCATGTTACATGGTGTAACTGTCATTGTGCAGCTGCATAGTCCTTCAGAATAGACATATTTTGCATAGTGTTGTTTCAATCAGAAAGTAAGGTAAGTTCTTTGAGAGAAAGTGCTCTTCAGTAAAAGGTATTCTTAAGTTGGACAGTGTCATTGTCCTTAAGTGTCCTCTATATAATTTGTCTGCTAATCACTGTCCAAAATGAAAGATGTCTTCCTCTTCCCACACCCTTGGCAATTTTTTTTTTCCTTAGAAGCAAGACCTGTGCACTCCTGATCACCCTTTGTTGTTCACACCATTTCATTCAAATAAGAAACTTTTGAAAAAACAGTTGAAAACAGTTCTTCAGTGACTAACAAGATTAACTGGCGAATGCCTCAGCGCTTCCAAAGCCAGAAGAGAAGTCTGGATTTCCTAAAAGAAGGATTTAACCAATGTCCTCTAAGATAAGGAAGACATCCTCCCTCCAGGAGTCACACGTGCCCAGGGTGAAAGAAAGGGAGAGATGAGGGAGAAATGGAGTTCAGTTGTGAAAAATCACTCCTTTTTAAATGGACAAAGAAAAAGGCAGCTTGATCAAGACAAACTGCAACAAAAACAAAACAAAAACAAAACAAAAACAAAACAAAAACAAAACAAAAACAAAACAAAAACAAAACAAAAACAAAAAAAAGGAATATTTTCTTGACATTTGAAGAAGCCGGTAATGCTTTCTGTCTTCAATGTCTCACTCATGCAAATGCAAAGATGCTGTCCTATGGATGTTACAAAAACCTAGCTAAATTAAAATGAAAAAACGTGAATGCACACTGAAGAAATGTGTGAATAAATCCCAAAGTATTTTAAATTTTATGAACAAGCTGTCTGGGGATCCTTGCATGCCAAAGCTGACTGTTTGGTAGCAGGAAAACTATAGTCCAAGAATGAATGAATGTTGAATGTCACTATCAACTTTTTCTCTTTGTTTGAGAAACACAGAAACAAATTTAGTAGAAAAGAACAAAAGTGAAGCCTACACAAGAAAGAACAATCTGAATTGGTTATATATGGATAAAAAGGCTGCCCTGGATACTCTTAGAAAAGTGTGGCAGGCTGTTATCGTAGACATCACAATTTCACAGACATGGAGACCACACATTTAATTCTTTTCTATAGCTTTTTTAAAAGTTGTCTTCAAGCTATTCTCTTGGATAAGGAGAGGAGATGGTTAATTGTAGCCCTGATGGATTTCACATATCACAACAGGCTCAACAAAAGCTAAATAAAGAGAGTATAATCAGATTTGGAAAAGATAGCTTTTAATGGAAGTGAATTCTGCAGAGGATGATAATCATTAAAAGTGAGGAGTTAATCAAAAATCCTAAATCAAGAAGGGATATTTGAAGCATCCAGGAAAATTATCTTTCTTCCAAGTCAGACCTCCTTTAAAAGTAGGAAAAAAAAAAAAAAAAAAAAAAAAGAAAGCAAAGATAATCAAATGTTTATTTTATTTTATTGTTTTATTGCCATTTTCTGGATACTACCACAGAAAAAAAAGGAGGTTTCTGACTCTTGAGTGAGAATTGTGGTGTCATGATACTTTGAGACAGTGATTGAAGGAGTAATTGAAAACATAATTACTAAAGAAAACAGGAAGTTAAAACTGTCTTGGGAAAATTATTCCACATCCTCTACAAATAAGGAAACTAATCTTTCCTCGAATACCACTCTTAAGGATATAATTAAAGAGGAATGAGAATTCTCTACCAAAGGGAAGTGTTCTAATGGGGCAATACATGAAACACTGCTGTAGAAATAAAGAAGATGGTATATGTGGATGTGTGGGGCTGTTTCAGTACAAGCTCCAAAGGCAAGCTATAGCCCCCGCAAAAGGCTGCAAGCCCCTCTAGGGTAATATTGCTGATATCCAAGAATGATATCCATTCTTCTTTCCTATGGAAATGGAAGGCAATTCTGAGACTACATGATGAGACTGCAGCTGCGTCTTTGCTGACACCCTTCTTAGCCACCTGCTTCGCCAAAATGATTTTAGCGCAGCATCATGAGATAAAAGAGAGAGCCTGTGCTAAGCTTAAATATGCTAAGTCACTAAAATTTAAAATAATTATGTCCTTAATCAGTAGTACTAATGACTTCCTGTCTTCTACAGGCCCTATTGCTTGATTTTCAAGTTTGGTTTTCAACCTTGCCATTCGGGGCAAAGCCAGATGCAGCAACCCCTCTGAGTACTGTGTTGATCCTGCTGGAGCAGGAAGTTGGACTGACACCCCAAGTGACTCTGCCTCTATGTCTCTCTCTGGTTAAGGTCTCTAGAAAGTGAATGCTCTATGACTGGAAGTCACATTATCACATTGATTTTACAAGTTAAGATAGAAGACAGACTATTACAAGGATGCAATTCTTTTACTATCTTTTAAATATTTTCTAAAATGTGGCTAGAAACACTGTGGGCATGGTCAAATAATGTATTTAGGAAAGTATTTTGATTGAACAAAATAAAAAAAGAAGAGGATTCATTTTTCATTTCCCTAAACACCAACAAAAATAGAAGGAAAAGGCAAACTGCTACTGGGATGTGAAACGAGACCTAATTTAGAAAAAATATCCTTCAGATTGATGTCTTGTGGCTTGCAGCAGTAGCCCAGAATACCACAAAAACGAAAGTAAATCCTATATTACAGATCTCTGAAATATTTTTTTTTTACTAGTTCTAGGGTGTTTTTTTTTAGCACTGCAATATACCACCCCCCTTATGGCTGTTTACAGCACTGTCATATCACTATTTAAGAAATTAATTTTCAGTCTGCAGTCTGAAACATCAAGTTTTGGGCCACAATAACTGACATAATGGCTTCTCATCTTCATAATGAGATTTTTTTTTAAAGCTGCATACCTTATCAATCCATCCAGCCGGCAGTAGCTTTCATCAAAGAATCCCAACTTTCATCCATGGCCTTAAACAATTCCTTGGGAGCCCAAGTACTGCATGATTATCTACTGTAGAAATATGTTCTGTACAATGCTGTGCTTTTCAAAGTCTTGCAAACACCCACTAAGTACCTTCTGAAAATCAAGCTTGTTCATCAAACAATATCTTTACTGTCATTTTGTTCCACTCCTCCTTGATGTAGATACGAGTCAAAAGACCTTGCTTTCATTATATTCTGCATAGACAATCCATCTTCAAACTATCTGTCAACAGACACATTGGAAATGCAAGGCTGGGAGGTCCAAAATGTGATATCCAGTATCCAGTCCAACACAAATGGGCAAAAAACAATTTTTGCCTTCCTACTTCTGTTTACAGAGACACCAGCGTTCCTTTTCCTCTGTTTTCTCTAATTAAAATTCAGAGGACTTCTCCTCAGCTGTAAAGTTTATTCACTTAAAGTGATTTCCCCTCTTCCTTGTTTTTCTCCCAATGGTCTTCTGCCCAGATGAACCTCACTCTTGTTTATTTCTAACTTACCATGCACTTACCATGCACTTTGGATACATTCAACCAATTCACCCCGATATAATGCCCTACATTTTCCCACACTTAAAACTCACACACACATATACCCTCTGTGCCAGTCCACCTTTCCATCTGCTTGAGTAAATCACATGTCACAGCTTCCATGGAGCACAGCAGGGCAAGTGCAAAAGCTGCAGCTTCTTCTGGACTGAAAGCATGGGGTGCAAGTGACAACTCATGCATCCTCAGGTGTTCACATGAAAATCTGCACAGGGTAAAAAGCTAATCCTAATACCCAACAGTGGAAATAGAAATAGTCCTTCATCTCTTTACCCCTACTGCATCCTGGAACTCTCTGCTCCAGCCATTGCTATCATAGAATCATTAAGGTTGGAAAAGACTACTAAGATTATGTAATCCAACCATCCACCCATCACCACAAGGCTCACTAAACCTTGTCCCTCAGTGCCAAATGTATCTGTGTCATATTTAAAATAACAGCATAAGATACAAACTCAAGTCTTAAAGACACTGAAGAACAGTCACTGGTTGGCATTTTGTGCTTTGCTTAACAAGTAAGTGGAAATTATAGCACCTTTAGTAGCACTGGACAGGAAGGGCCTCACACACACAGCCTATAAAATCTAGTCACTTATCCAACAGGTATATGCATAAGTCATTATCTTTCCCATATTTCAAACCAACACTTTGCAGGAAAGTATCAATTTTTCAAAAAACATTATACGGAGGTCCTGTATTTAAACCTGAACTTTAAGCTTTATGGCTACCTCAATCATATCTGAAGAGGGAATATCTTCTTACTCAGCATTCAAAAATACGAAGTTGATACAGATCTGCAAGAGAGCATTTTAAAACTGCTTATAGCCTCTTAACCAGCTACATTTTTTTTCCTACACATAGACATTTGCAGAATGAAAATATTAGTTACATATCTGCATCAGAACTAAGAGACACAGTTACAAAATGCACACTGCAGTGTTTTATTGCTGTTTATACCCACCCACATATGCACACTGCAGCACAGTTGATTTTTAAACTATTGTACAGCTGTCTAAATAAAACTGGGATGCAAACTATTTTCTTAGCTGGTATTCAACTAGTTCTGTCTTCTCACAGCCTTACCTATTAAATCATTCTGCAGTGAATGCTAGCTAATACTTGACTCATTCTTCCTGCATTCAAGCTGCCCACATTCAAAATGCCTGCAGTATTTCTTCCTACCTTTGTGTCTTGATAGTTTTCATGAATGAGTACTACCATCCCAGGCTTCTTCTGATGGCTGCTCCACCTCATCTTGTGTTACATTTCTGTGCCTACATTCTACTTTCCTGCCCACATCACAGGGCTAATAGACACTGGTCTGTTTCCTTTCGCAATTACCAAGGCTTGTTGTTAGTTCTGAGCAAGCAGAGTTGCAGAGCTGATAACAACTCTTCCCATGGTCCTAAAAATCTCTATTCTAGAATAAACCAGATCAACACAAGCTCATAAAAATAAGTGTTGTAAAGCCAATTTAGGATTTTTTTTTTCTCTTTTATAATATTTAAAGAGAAATTAATTTAGTTTAATTATTTTTAAATTTCTCTCAGATTGTTTAAGCTTCAGGAATATTTACTTCACCCTTTATTGTTTTCTGTGGGGTTTTTTTTTGGAAAAATGAGAGGGTATAAAAGGTTACAGTGCTGACAGATGTAGTGTTATGAAGTAGAGAATAATATTCACAGCAAAATACTCTAAACATATGTGATTTAAAAATTGGTAGTTTCCCATCAGCACAAGTATTCAAATAACCTGTTTTAAACAGTCATTTTTTCAGTATTCCAGACACCAACACATTATTTTTCCTAAAAAAATACTTACTGCAAAAACTGCATGTAAACTGCTACCACCAGTGGCTTAGGAGGAAGGTCAACTCAGATATTTTGAATGGATCTGGTGTTTGGTTGTGGGATCCCTTGTTCTCTCAAAGCCTGGTAAAATTGGGTATGTCAGTCTGCAACAGTCCCAATTTAACACATTCCAACTGATTTTTACACATTGCTTTCATTAAATATATATAGAGAGAGTAAGTAGTCGATTTTTTCACTAGGAGCTTTGCAGAAGTAAGGAAAGATTTGGAAGAACGTGTAGAAGAACTAAGAGTTGAAAGCATGGGCAAAGTTTGAATTGAAATTATTTCACTCTGGTTTTCTCTGAGATCAACCATTTCTTGTTTTCTGTGCATGGTGGGAGATCACCCTTTTATTGTTGCTTAACTCCGGGTTGTCAGGGAAAGATAGCATCTCCTCTGAGATAAAGAAAAGCATAATGATCCTACTTTTTCCTCCCACAATGAGGCCCTCACTTACACACTGCTCCTGACTTAATTTCTTACAAAGAGAGATATGAGTGTCTATTAACATAAAATTTTGATATGCAAACACGTCTGTGTACATGCCATAAAAATAAAGTGTCTTCAACTCCCCAGAACATAGAAACCTCTCTGTATCCTGTTCAGAGTTTTCTGCAAATTTTTGGGCCAAATTTTAATAATGCAGATAATCACCTAGTTCTTCTAAAAATGTGATCAGATATTTAACAACCACCTCACCAAGCCCTCCTGTCAAAAATAGGTAATAATTGATACCCAGAGAAAGATGGTCATAGTTTCATAGCCACTGTTTTAAATCCCAGGAGACATTTCCATACAACCAAATCCATCTTTCTTCCTTGAGATTATCTGTGACAAAGAGCTGAAAAATTTGTCTGTAAACCACTAGGGTGAAGAAAGGTGGACTAAGCAGACACAGTACGGAATCAATAATAACAAGAAAAATAAAAAGTATTTAATGTAAACAGTTGTATTGAACTTTCTGGTAAGAGGAATGACATGGAAGAAGAGTATTTGGAGATGGTTC